>NC_056522.1:288346552-288448508 GCF_019175285.1 Sceloporus undulatus | reverse complement strand
TATTATTATTATTATTATTATTATTATTATTATTATTATTATTATTATTAACCTTTATTTATAAAGTGCTGTAAATTTACACAGCGCTGTACATACAATCTTTTTAATTGGACGATTATGAAGAACTTCTGTACAGTTTATCTTTTCCTTGCTCTAATGGATTCTAGTAGTCATTCTGATGTGTAATAATGTGATTTCCCAGCTCTCATGCCTTGTCACCAATGATTCACAGGACTTTAGCACTGATTGTATGTCCATAATAGTTACCCAAACAGGGAAATGGCCATGTTGATATAGAGATCAGACAATTTGTTTTTTGTAGGTTCATTTAAAATAATAGCTGGATGAAAAGAGGTTACCTGCAACTCAGCCAAGGATGAACAGTTACAGAAAAAATGTGTCAACCTCCATCTTGGACCTTTAGAACAAAGGATCAGTAGCATAAACTGCTTGGTAACTTCCTTGTTTACTATATTCAATCTCAGATCAGTGTAAGCAATTTTTTCTCTTGCTGTTTTATACTGTGACTGTTTATGTTCATAATTAATAAACTGATTTATGAAAGACCACCCAAATTATTTGGCTTGCCTTATGCCCATATTACCCTGAGGGTACACAAAAATCAGGCTGGAACGTAAGAGGGTGTCTCGGGACATAGCCAAGTTCTTTTCACTGCTCAGGCTTGTTTCACAGCAGGTGGCATTAAGACTCTGGCTCAAAGTCTGCCTATTTATTTCTATAATTAATACTATACCTAATACTGCTGAATGCTATATCTGCTCGTAAACTGAAGATGAAAAATTGTCTTGCATAATTACAGATAATTTTTGATGGAGACGTTAATAAGTAGTTCATAATTTTATTGCATTTCTGGTCTATGTAATTTCATCTCATCTTCATTGTACAGATCATTATTTGTTAAACAAATGATTAGTTCTCATACCTAATACCACTAATGATATTAATATATTTCTGCCACGTATTAATTCTAAAAATACTAGCTATTTTTAGGATGAAAGACTGGTCCCCACTACTCCATACAAGCACATTTCTAGAGATACAAAGAAATGCAGTTTGCAGGAATACCCACTGTTACTTTTAGTTCAATGAAAAACTTAAATGGAATATATTATTTCTTAAAGTTTTTTATATTAATTGCTACAAGCAGCAGCACTTATAAGCAGAGCAAAGCATGCACACATTTGGCTACTCTTCCAGTGCAGAATGTTTCTGGGCTTTGATAACAGGGTCCAGTCCATGCAATATAGCTGCAGTCATACCATATCTGCACAGAAACCTGTAGCTAATGAGCACAGGCTGAAGACAATTTTTGTCCATGCTGACACAGACAACTACAGACTTCTGTACAGTTATGGACCAATTATGCTAGTGAAGGAAGCAACATGAGATGGCACCCAAATAAAGTAAGATTCAATTACAGCACGTCCTTGCTATCTGCGGGGATCCATTCCAGACGCACACATACCCCGCGGATAGCAAAAACCGCAGGACCTTAAGTCCCATTCTTTTCAATGCGTGCGCGCTCCTGTTTGCGTGCATGCCCACTGAAAAAGCCAGGGATGCCATCCATGGAAGCTCAAACAGTGGATGGCAAGCCTGCCATTGGCCCGGGTGTGCTATAGTGGGGGTTTTTAGTTGTGGCAGGGGAAGATAAAAGTTTAGAGAGGATTTCCATTGTATCTCTCTAGTTGAAACATGAAAATGTTCCACAAAGTAAACAGACAATATGGAAATGCCATTAATATATCTAGGCTATGCACCGGGCCCCTGGATTACTTCAGAGCCCAGTTTAGTCAATCTAACCTGACCAGATCCCATATCAAGATTAAGCAATGCAGACCATCATTTCTCTTCCACAGTTTCCACAGGCTTATACTGGAAAATCAAAACTAAGCTATAATGTCTTTGGTTTTTCACAGATCTGCACACAATTCATACATGTGGTAAACCCTTAAAAGATACTAGTCAAATTGTTGGCAGGTAACTTGACTTTCCCCCCTTTTTTCTGTGCTAGGCACTATAATCTTTGCTGGTTTTCAAACAGACAAAAACAAAAAATAACTTCTAAAACTATTGATTGTTTTTCTAATCCATGCTGCTTTTTTCCTAATCTGTGCCTCAGCAACTGGAACACCTTACTATAGCATCTTGGAATCCCTGATTTCTGGAGTTGAAGAACTACAGCACAGCAGAAGAAAGGGACTGTAGTTACAAGACAAGCAGCAGCCCTTGGTAGAGGTAAGCAGGAAGAGACAGATGCTTCTTGCGTGAGGATGGCAAGCTTAGTGCATCAGTTACCTAAATCTATTAAAGTTAATGATCAGATACACCTTGCATAAGTATTCAGCCCTCTGACTGTTCTGAATAAAAATATTTTGCACGTTCACACTGTTCCGTAACTTGTGTACCTAAACTGGTTAGCAATAAATTGATTTCAGTTCCTGGATATTACACAACAAAACTGTTGTCCAAAAAAAAAAAGTCAAGGGGGTGGTAGAGAATACTTACGTAAGGCATGTATGGCAATGATGGTGATAATGAGAGCCTACTTGAGGTGAAAGAGCTTTAGCTTTATTATAGAAGTGCAACTTGTGTGATTTAATGATGCAGGATAAAAAGTAGAAGGGGAAGAAATAATGCTTTACTAGCAATTAGCTTATGAGAGCCAGCAAAAATTTCCCTACTCCCTGTTAAGACATTTGGTGATCTGGGCTAGTGCTAGAAAAAAAGCACAAACTAGGGGGAAATCTGAAAGCTGCTGTTGCTGAGGGATTCAGCACACTTTGTTCCTACCCTGCAGTTTTTTCTCCAGTGCCTGCATGGAGGAACATTTCTGCCGGCGTTCTGAACAGGACTGCTTTGTGCTGCCTCTCAAAATGCAGGAGGGGACTATTGGTGCTATAAAGCCCTTTTAATTTATGCTTGCCCATCTGCTACCTACTGGAAGACAGCTATCATGAATTGTACTTCCACTTCAAATTGGTCTCTGTCCAGCACCACAGTCTAAAAAGGGTGTTGAGAAGCTGGAGCATGTCCAGAGGAGGGAAACCAAAATTGTATGGGTCTGGAAACCAGACTTAGGAAGCTGGGTAATGTTTAGCCGGGAGAAGAGAAGGTTAAGAGGTGAAATGATAGCTCTGTTTAAATATTTGAAGGAGTGTGATAATGAGGATGGGGCAAGCTTGTTTTCTGCTGTTCCAGAGACTAGGACATGGAGCAGTGGATGCAAATTGCAGGAAAAGAGATTCCACCTCAACATTAGGAAAAGCTTCCTGGCACTAAGAGCCGTTTGACAGTGGAATACACTCTTTCAAAGTATGGTGGCGTCTCCCTCTTTGGAGGTTGGATGGCCATCGTCAGGAGTGCTTTAACTGGTATCCCTGCATGGCAGAGGGTTGGACCAGATGGCCCTTAAGGTCTCTTCCGACTCTATTACTCTGCCTTGTGCCTGCTTTACATCTTAGGGGCTGCTACTTCCCGCTTGCCTCTGATCATCAGGCACACATTGGCAGGAGGGGAAACTAGTCTGCTCCTGTTGTCCACAGGGACACTATGTACATTTATATTACAGAGTATGCAAAGACATCTTGTAGCACCTTTGAGACTAATTGAAAGAAAGAAGCTGATAGCATGAACTTTCATAGAATTGAATCTACTTCCTCAGACACACGAAGTGGAGGGAAAGACCTATATAAGGAGACTGTGTATGAGAATAGCAACAGAAATGCAAAACATGTTGGTATGGAGACAAGGTGACAAGTTCAGCTTTAATGATGCTGATCCTTGGAGACAAAGGCAGGAGGAAGGATGTTGCCTAAAGCCAAGGTGAGCAGGTAACCATATGAATGGTGATAAGAGTACTGGAATGCAGTGTGGAAACCAGAAAGGAGATGTTGGGAACTGGCCACAAGAGCCTTCATGAAGCTGGAGGCTTAGCTAGTGTTATGATGTGTATATAGTATGCCAGGCAACTATCGTCTCTGTTCCATCCACTGCTAACAGACCCTCCACGCCATGCATCTGGGGAAGTAGACTCAAGACTACGAAAGATCATACTACCAGCTTCTTTTTTTTCAGTTAGGTGCTACAAGATCCCTTTGAATGCTGATTTTTTAAAGACTAACATAGCTATGCCTTTGTATATAACAGAGATTACTGATGATTTATAATACAAAAATGACTAACAATTAAATTAAATGTGGAGATGTAACAGTAATATTTCTTAAAACTGTAAATGATATGTAAGTGCAACTACTGAAAAGATCTAAGGGAAATTGAAGTTAGTGGCTCACTTGCTGTTTTTTGGTGGTTTTTTGTTTTTTGCTTTGCTTTACAACAGTGGTCCCCAAACTGTTTGTTTTTTTTAGAGATTTTGGACTTCAGCTCCCAGAAATCCAGACTATTGGCCAACATGGCTGAGGCTTCTGGGAACTAATGCCCAAAATATCTTAAAGGGCACAGCTTGGGGCCCACTGCTTTACAATATAAATTAAAGTAAAACCACCAACACAAAAATATCATACATTGAGATTTTGGCAATGTATTCATAACAGGGGAAGGGGAGTTATAACCCTTAAAATTCATGCAGGATAGTTCTGCCAATGGCTATTAGTAACAATGTAAGCTGCTGGAAAACAAGAAAGGGAATGCAGGACAAGATGGATCTTTGGTCTGATCCAGAAGGGTCTTATGCGGTTGTTTTTTTCCTGTGTTTTTAACCAGCTCAACCTTTTCTGGACTTTTAGGGTATCATGTGAAAGCGATCCCAATGTACACTTTGCCTATAGAAAAGGGATTTGCTCTACTTGAAACAGAATGAAATCAAACTCTTGGCCTTTTTCAACAAAAGTGGCAGAACTATTATTACACTGATTCCTGTATGAAAAGTTAACAGAACTAGGGAGTGCCTGGTTTAGGATGAATCATCCTTGTGGAATGATAGTGAAAATGTTTTCAACTACCCAAAAAGTAACAGAGCAGAAATGGCTCACAAGCAAATTACAGAACATGATATTCAGTAAATGGAGCCAAAGAAGAAAATGTATGTGCCAGCCATATCTTTAAAATTACACCATATCCCCCTAAACTAGGGATGGGCAACTATCAGGGGCTCTCGGGACAACTTTAAAAGGCTGCATTCCTCTTGGGGGTGGGTGGGGAACATACGTTTTTGCCTCAAGCTGCCCTCTGGTGGCATTTTACCATGTTGGGCCCTCTAGGCCTTTTTTAGCCTATTAGAGGCTGTTTTTGCAACAGCAAGTGACCCAGAAGTCACCTCCTGCTCACAGTTTGTTTTAAATAAAGGTATCTCTTGAGCCTAAAATGCCTAGGGTATAAAATGTGGCCAAAAACATGCTCCCTATTGGGAGCGATAAAATAAATACAGTGGTACCTCGGGTTACGAAATTAATTCGTTCCGCCGCCGCTTTCGTAACCCGAAAAGCCTTCGCAAGCCGAAAACCCATAGGCGCTAATGGGGAAAAGCCGCGATTTCGTGTGAAATAGCGCCGAAAAGCACCAAAATTTTCTTCGTAACCCGAAATAACCTTCGTAACCCGGAACAGTTATTTCCTATGGGATTTTTTCGTATCCCGGAAATTTCGTAACGTGGGTATTTCGTATCCCGGGGTACCACTGTATGACCCCTAGATGGGTGAGGGGCAAACTTTGCCTACCTCTGCTTTAGATTAATGCTCTTCCACATCAAGATGGGTAAGTTGGGGGTAGTTAGTTTTAAAGGAAAGCATGGTGACTTAAATTAGCAGCACCTAAATGAGATAAATACATGTTCCAGTCATGACAAAAAGGTAAAATTTCCAGCCAGTGTAAACTAATGTACTCTGCAACATCTGATCAGGCAACTGGCTAGAGGGGAGGTGATTTAGCATTTGATCCTAAAGGGTATCAAGGTCCAAGTGAGAAATGTAAGTGTAGCTGAACTACTGAAGCAACTAAAAATCTCAGAGCGCAGAAAACTGGTATGACGATGGTTTCTACCAGGCAGAGAAAAACTAGTTCTAGCAGGTTTTCAGGAAAAAAAGCAATTCCTAGAAAGGATGAAATGCTGGCAACAATGATCAGAAGGCTTCTTATGGCAGAGTAATTCAAACTCTGGCCATTAATTTCCAAGAATTATTTATTACAGTTTGTTATTGCTAAGATTGAGGAACACAGATTGAGTGTCCCAAGAACTAATCTTTCCCCACTGCTTGAGAGACAAGACTCTAGTTTCTTTATGGAGAAAGGAACTCTATGTAGAGCCTGTGCTGCTACCGTGATCTGTGTATGGCCGGCATTTGAAACTACATGGGCTAACAAGTTACATCTGCACAGTAGCTTCCCTACGTAAATCATTTTGATGCAATATGAAAAGACTATACTAGCTGTGCTACGCGTAAAAGACAAGGAAAAGGCACAGCACTGTAAAAAAAAAAAAGACAACCTTTTCCACAGCTCTCTCTCTCCTACATACATACTCTCATACAACCCTGTTACACAAAGGATGAAAAATGTGGCCTACACTCCATGCTTCTGAAGGAAGCAATCAATCATGTGCCATACTACCATGCAGGAAACGAAAAGGCAAGGAATCCTCAGGACAGAGGTACACATAAGCAGAGCTCAATGTCTTGGTATTTTGTTTTGATCTCCATTCTGCCTGTTTTTCTACAGCCAGTGATGGCGGAGGTAGCCTCAGCAAGAACCACTCTTGCTGTTTCTTCATTACTTTCCAAGGGGTATTTCCTTTGGCAGGCTTCCTTTTGATCCTGTCTTGCTTCCTGCAGAGAAAGTAAATCCCTTCCTTTCTAGACTATGAGCCACTTGGCAAATGAGGTACAAAGTAACCCATCATCCCTTTACCAGCTCAGGAATTTCCATGCTGCCTAATGAAAAAGGGACTTTTATTTTGTGTGTACAGTATTTTTGAAAAGTACAGTGCACCCTTTTTTTATGAGGAGGATCCGTTCTGGCGCACACCCCATTATTCTTAATGGGATGCGCCACCCCTTGTGCCCTATGCGCTCCCTAGCAGCTTTCAGCATATGCTGAAAGCCGCGTATGGTCCGTCCGCATATGATGCGGGCACACTGTATATCTTGCCTACTTCCCTGAAGATCTTCTTTAAACAGTTAAATAAAGTGGCCCCAGTTGAATCTTCATCTGTGCCTGGTCTCTTTTTATTTCCAGGTGGACCAGTATATTGCTGTCTTTCACCTATTCACCAGCTCATCTGTATGGAACTGCATGCATTTGTGTGAACATTAGATTATAGTGGCTGTTTTCCATACCACTGTCAATATTCTTCAGTAGTTGCTGGTATTAGCATGGAATGCAACATCGCTGTACCCATCCACAAAGTGCTTCTTCAGAAACACTGCTTTGGTGTTAATAAAATGGATAATTCCACTAAGGTTTTACATATTCAAATATGTATAGCACCTTTTTACACACTGCCCTTGGTGACTAAAACCTATCAGTATAAAATTAAGAAAATGTTGTTGCATTAATTAAATTGTGGTAAAGTATGGTAATATATGGTAGATGTAATCTGTTGGAAGGGGGTGAGACTATGGAATGTTGGAAGTGACCAGTGTTAGACTAACTATCTTAGGAGATTTTTAGAAGTCTGGGGAGGGACAGGGAGAGCTGAGTCTACCAATGTTATAAGTTAGGAGTAGGAATTAGATGTTAGTAGAGTTAAGATCATAGCTTATCAGTGAGAGATGTGGATTTGAGTTAGTGTCAGCCAGGATTTATATGTATTGAAAAAGTAATCTTTAATTACACAAATCAAGTCTCTCACAGGAACCACAAAGGCATCTAGAAAATCCCTAAATTTGATGCCATAGCATTGAGACAGGTGATTGCCCTCACATTGGTGGGAAAAGGGGGGGGGATAAGTGGAGGCCTCACACAACACACATCTTGTTTTTCCCTTCCTTCTGAAACTGAGATTCTGCTTTAATATCTTAAGAGTTTCTACTTTGTAGGTACCTTGTTTTCAAAAAAAATATTCAGGGTTGCTTTTATTTACACTACAGTGCCAAAACTGGATGACACAGTGGCAATTTTGGTGGCTGCTCAACAAGCAAAATAGTCAGGTGTATGTGGCCCAACTATTTTCACCTCATTTTTCTATATTCCCAGCAGGAGAACTAGATAAGACTCTTAACCAAGCAGAAGTATTTCAGTTATCTGTTCCATTACTAAAATGTATCTGAATAAATAAGAAAAGAACAAAGGCTGCAATCCTACATTCACTTATCTGGCAGTAATCCTAGCGAATACATTGGGACGTACTGCTAAGTAGACATAAACAGGACTGATCTGTTAACTCTCCTCTATAATTAATAGAATTAGTGTCACTGAAAGAACATGGGTCAGAATTTTTCCTAGAACTATGTAAACAATTAGGGTGTAGATACATGCTGTGAATTTTCATGCTTGGATAGTTGGAGTCATTTTTTCCATTCCTGTCTAGTCAGCTTGCATGTGACGAAAACCTGGTGTTTCTGTGGATTGCTTCTCCTGTCTGTTCAGAGAATGTAGGAAAAATCTTAACCTGTGCTTTCTCATGTAAGGGAGCTAACACGATTACCAGTTTGAGGGTTGGATCAGGACTCCATGAAAAAAGGTTCAAATATTTGTTCAACATGGAAACCACTTGGTGACGTTAAGCAAGTCACAATCTAGCCTCAGAGGACAGCAATGGTAAACTGCCTCTGAATACATATTGCCAAGAAAACCCCATAATGGGGTCACCTTAGGGTTGTCATAAGTCAGAAATGACTTGAAGCACACAACAACAAACTATGTGAGAGATTCGATTTTGGTACACTAAATTATTTATGAAAAATAATGTCATTAGCACTAAAAACGTGTTGGATAGGTTGGTAACCTAGCATGTTATTTTTAGCCCAAGTTAACTATTTTAAAGCAGATACAATTCAACCTGTAAAACACATGAATGAAACTAAGACATTAATGAAATAATTCTTCACCCGTTTCACCTCTTCATTTTTTTTCTGGACCCATTCTCTGTGCTTCTGTGCAGCAATTACTTTTTTCCTTTCACGTTCTTGTTTTTCCTTCATTTTTTCCATTTCTTGACGCATTGCCTATAAAGAAGTGAGAAAACTATTTGTGATCTTGATTGTTTAGCTGAAAGTTCAGTAAGTTTGGATCTCAATATTTTCATACTAAAACTTCTTGGGAAAAATCATTTTAAAGCAACAAAGATATGATTATTTCTAGTTGCCCCCCCTTAAATATGCTTTTCTGCATCAGAAAGATATTAGTAACATTAATATAACTCAAAGATTATAATGAAGTGAATGTAACAAAAGAAGGATCAATGTGTGACTTGAACTTCTAGTTCTGTCCTCAGAGAAATAACTATGCATCTAAGTATGTAATTAATGGATGGCTTGTGGAGTTTAAGACTCATGTTCAAAGGACCTGACCAAATGCTTCTACAGAAACACAGTTTGACAGACTAAGATGTGTGCAGCTCTAGTGATGCTCTTATTAGTTATTAGGGTGGCACATAACATGTAAGCAACCAATGGCAGGGGGAAGCAAGAACTCTTGTACATGCAATATCATTTGCACTGTGTATGTAATATTTACAAAAATGAGGCATAACGATTTCAAAAATTCTTGTCATGGTTATTTTTCAGCATATCTATAGTATTTCCCATGAAGAAGTGTTTCTCCTTGTGTGAAAAGATGAAAGATTGTGTTTGCTCTTTTCACCAATCTGGAGCTTCTGCTCCTTCCCAGACATCCATTCACAGCTGTAGGGGGATGGCAGAATGTAATCTACATGTGCAAAAACCAACAGAGGCAAGCCAAAAACTCTGCAATTAACACAGTTTCTTAAGATATCAACTGCATAAGTCAAGGTTCTGTAACATTATGGCCCAACACAAATGTTGCAATGGGTGGGAGAGATATTCCAGTGGGCAAGGGAAATGATCATACTGTATTTTCATTCCATTCAATACAACAGACTGAATTGCAGGGAGAATTATGTTTCAATTAGGCCAGAGATTTTCCTAAGGCTACATGAAGTGAAAATACAAATCTTCATGGTGATCCATTTTGGAAAATATAATCTTTGGTATTTTTTTTTAACATTAAGGCGATGTATTAGAATTTAGCAAAGTACTGTAACAAGGAAGACATTTTCATTATGCTGCTAAAACAGTATTCTAGCAATCAGGACTTTCCAGTGCCACATTTGATGGGTCATATCAAAATTTATAATTTTGGTCCCAAAACCTGCTCTCGACTTATGCTTGAGGTCGACTTATAGTCATGTATATACGAGATGTACAATTTGATTTGACATAAAATTATTACAACTGATATAGTAAAATACAGTGTATTCAAACAATTATTATGGACAGAATTTCCTTTAATTTTTTTTAAAAATATATTTGTAACAAGTGAAGTAATACAGGTAATCTCTTAAACTTTGGTTTTGGTAGTTTGTTGAGAAGGCAAAAATAAATAAATAAATAAACAAAAGAGATTGTCAATATTAGTAACAAATAAAATTATTTATATTTCCTCTCCATAGTATTGAATAGACATAAAGCACCTATTCTTTTAGAAAAAATTGAGGGAGGAAAGTGTGTGGAAGGGAGGAGTGACTAAGATTCAATTAATATGACATTTAATCAGACTCATTTTCCGAGCTCTGGGCTGCATCCACACTGCAGAAATATTCCAAATTGACACCACTTAACTGTCATGGCTCAGTTAGGGAATTCTGGGAACTGTAGTTTGTTGTGACACCAGAACTCTTTGACAGAGAAGGCTAAATGTCTCATAAAACAAGTTCCCAGAATTCCATGGCACTGAGCCATGGCAGTTAAAGTGGTGTAAAACTGCATTATTTCTGTGGTGTGGATGCAGTCCTGGTTATCAATTTCTGATGCATTACAGACGGCCCAGAAGGGGCAGTCTCGCGCCGCTGCTGGTAATTTAAGTATTTACCGCCATAGCTTGTGCGTGTAAGCGGGCACGTAGCTTTCTTTCTTTGCAAAGGAACCATTCTTCCCATGGTGAAAGGGTATTTTCCATAGATGACAGATCTTCCCTGCTTGAATCTGTAATGTGTTCAGCACTGTGAAGTAACACTTTATAAGTTAGATGCAATAGCTTAGGTGAACACTACTATAGAAACATCATAACATTATCTGTCTTGGGTTGCATAATGGAAAAAAGATAGGAAATAAATTAATTAAATAAAAACAATACAACACATTAAAACATCAGAACAGGATTTAAATCATTACTCACAATTTAAAAAGCCCAATTTAAAAAGTTGTGTCTTAACAGCTTATTAAAAGACCTCTCAGCTCTGAAGTGAGAGCATCCCACAAAATGGGAGCAATGCAGGAGAAAGCTGTTTATAGGATCTGTTTAAAGGATCTCTCCCTGATAACCATGTACCTTGCCTTTGATGACTGAGGCACCTACAGAAAGCCCTTTTTGAAAATCTTAGTACAGGTATATGTATCTAGAGACAGGTGATCTTTTCAAACCATTAAGGACTTGGTTAACTAGTCCAATACATTGAATTAGGCCCAGAAACAGACTCTGAAGCAGTACACTTGGCTCAGCACCCAAATAATATGGCTCTGTTAGTAATCTAGTCACCAAATTCTGAACTTAAGCCAACTAGTCTCTGTACCGTCTTAACACCACACATGTGCTGTAATGAGCAATCTTCAGCCTGACTTTTAAATGGAAAGCACCCTTTAGAAAGCTGAAACCAGGAGCCACAGACTGAGAATGAGTGCAGAGAAAGGGTGGCTTCAATATATCTGCAAAAAGAAATTTCTCCAATAGGTGAAAAACAACTGGAGGAAATTATATTGAAGACTCAGGCAGCAGGGAAAGAAGATAGTGCTCCTCCCACCATTCATCTAATGATTTTATCCGGTTTTTTTTTTCAGTAACAAAGAGAAAATTCCAATTAAAACAAATAGCATAGCTTGACCCTAAGACACATTTGCCTCACTGAATGAAAATAGCCATGCTAGGATAACTCTGCCAAAGAACCATCATATGCCCAAGAACCTACATTTCATAATTCCATCTGTCCATGGCCTGTTACAGACTGCCAAAATAAAGCTGCTTCGGGATTCTTTGGAGGTATGCTATTTAAATGATGCATGCATCCTAAGAATCCAGAAGCTGCACCAAAACTGCCCTCCAGTGCTTAGGAATGGAGTGTGGCTTTGGCACGACCTCCGAACTCTTAAGACCCATGCATCATTTAAATAGCATACCACCAAAGAGACCCGAAGCAGCATTATTTTGGCTGTCTGTAACAGGCCCATGATTATCAAGAAAGGCCAGCCATATAATATATGATATAAAATATTAAATTACTAATATTCTCTAAATATTAAAACTGAGTTTACCCAGATAGTTTTATCAAGGGTTTGTGCCAATATAGTGCCCTTGTATGATCTACACTATTATACTCAGAACAGTCTGAGTCATGACTTTCAGACTGGAGGCTTTGTGACATAGCAAGAAATGGGGCAATCAGAAAAACTGTTAAAGGAGCCATTGTGTGAGGGCACATGATACTGCCACCTTACAATAGCTAAGCAGATGTAGTGGTGCTTCAGCAGGAGACTGCTTGGGAGCTGTGTTAAGTGACATGGTGGGAAGAAGGTGGGATATAAAGGCATACAGCTGAATAAATACTGATTGACAACATAGTCACTTAATACATAATGACCAATGAAGCAGCATTTTACACTTACATAATAAATGTATTCAAGATCATAAAGTTATTACTTGCATTACTAATTGTTTATAAGACCTCATAAGAGCTATAAACATGCAATGATGGACAGAAGGAAGTGTGCTCAAAACAGAGAGGCCAAATACAGCAGTTCTGGCTACTATGGAGGCATAGTGTGCAGATGACACATGCCCCCGAAGTGGCCGGAACTTGATCCAAGGCTGTCTAAGGCAGCCCAAACTCACCAGCAAAAGGAGTGGCAAAAAACCACTCCTGCTGGGATCTCATTTGGGACCGCAGTGGCAGCCCACTTCAGAAGCAGGCCATCCGGTAGTCATGGTCCCAGGTTGACTGGGGCCCAATTGGGGCTTGAGAAGCCAGAGGTTGCTCCTAGCCATCCATCTGCTTCACCCCTTAGTTACTTACGGTGAAAACTCACTTATCTAAGGTGCATAAGAGTAGTCTACACTGTGGATTAACTCCCCCACTGCCAGAACAGAGGGATGAGTTGCATAATCTTCCAGAATCCACTTTCCCTCTTCTAACTCAAAAGAGCAAAGGCCTGAAATTAAAAACCTAACAGAGTGGAGTCTTCAAAAAGATTCTGAAAGACTGTGTAACTCCTGGCTCTGGCCTGGCAGTTCAAGGGTAACCCATTCCACTTCATCTGCCAGAGAACTGATGTTTAGATAAGTATGCTGGCATACTTTCTTTTCTCAAGATACTGTTTGCATTTTACTAATATTTTTCCTCTTGCATTAGTTTTAAGATGGGTAAGAGAACTGCCATCTCATACCCTAAATTTAGATTTCTGTTCAACTTCTTCCAGATAGGGAAAACAGTCAACAGATGTTATTAATGGAGCCTACTCCTGGATAAAGGTACTTCTACATACGGTATTAATAACTAGAATTATATAGACTGGAAACATTCAATTTTATTCCCAAAAATAATGACGAAAGATGCAACAGAAAAAACTGGCAGAAGAGAATAATCAGGTTGTTTCTGCAGTCCAACCTTGAACATCCTGAACATCCTTAGATATGCTCTACTGTATTTGGTGTTTCATACATACGCATACATACTTATGTACAGTGGTGCCTCGGGATACGAAATACCCAGCTTACGAAATTTTCGGGATACGAAAAAATCCCATAGGGAATTATTGTTCCGGGTTACGAATGTTTTTTCGGGTTACGAAAAAAATTTTGGTGCTTTTTTCGGCTTTTTCGCACGGAATCGCGGCTTTTCCCCATTAGCGCCTATGGCAATTCGGCTTACGAAGGCTTTTCGGGTTACGAAAGCGGCCGCGGAACGAATTATTTTCGTAACCCGAGGCACCACTGTATATAGGAGTCAATGTTGCTTCAAACAAAGCTTAATGTGGCTTAGTAAGAACATATACTTCTTACCAAAATTATCCATATGAAACTTTTAAAATACTTTTATTCATACACATCTTTTGCTTTTGCTCTATATTTTTATAGAGTTTTTTTTTGTTTGCTTTTTTGTTTATGCTGTGCTTGAAAATTCATGAACGGTTGCTGTTGTAACAGCCTCTTGAGATGCACTAATCTAAAATCACAACTTGTTTAAATCCAGAATGAACTGTACTGAAATCTGTGATACTTCGGGTTGCGAATACAACAAAATCTAAAATCTCAACGGTTTTCTGTCCAGTTACATCTGGAAAACCTTTAGGTGCTGTATAGGTAAAACTTGCCAAACTGTAGTCCCAATGGAGAAATTCAATGTTTTCACTTTGAAAGGAGCAGTTAGCTTTACACAGTACAGAAACATCTGGCTCTCAAGAGAAGTTACTTTTCTGTTGCTAATGGGAATTTTTTTTACCTGTCTTTTATGACTCTTTGTCTCTAGTCCTCACATGGCCAATAATGGGAATGCCCTCTGTTTATACAGTGGGCCCTTGATATCCACTAGGTTTTGGTTCCAGAATCACCCGTGGATACCAAAATCCATGGTTGCTCAAATCCCATTAAATACAATGGCGTAGTAAAATGGTGTCCCTTATATAACATGGCAAAATCAAGGTTTGTTTATTGGGATTTGTATATTTTAAAAAATATTTTCAAACCACCATGGATGCTTGAATCCGTGGATATAAAATTGGTGGATATGGAGGGCTCACTGTACTGAAAACTCTCAATACCATCTTGCCTCACATCATCTCAAACAGACTCTAACTGCTGTTACCCGCCTCAATCCTCAAAGGGGAAGAGGTGGGATATAATTAATAATAATAATAATTATCTAACATCATCACCATGATTCTCTTGTCTGATATTTAACATCTTTGCCTGATGAAGAAGCAGTGAAGCTTTGAAAGCTTGCATAATAAATTTTATATTTTGGAACTGGCCCAAAAAAAGTATTACTGCTTTGGAATTTTAATTTTGATGTATTTTGCTGCACAGCCAATGTAACTACTACATATATATATATATTTCAGTTGTGAATGTTTATAATAAAGCCCGCAGGTGCCAACATATGCATCTCTTTCGAAGTTTGAAGACCATGAATACCACAAATTTGGCATATGTTCATTTAAAAATAATCAGAATCCCCCCCCACACACACACACATTTCACATTTAAAAGTATGAGATTTCACATTAATGTCTTGTACTCAGTCTCCCACATCCCAGTAACAAAATGGGAAGGCAGAATCACTTAGCAAGAACTTGCATTTGCCAAATCTAACCCTGTTAAACTATACATTCCCACAGAAAAAAATCAAGTTACTTGAGGCTTTCATTTATATTGGCATGGACAAGTTCAGGTGGCCTTTCCAGGAGCTACACAGAGTGCCAAAAATCGAGAAAAGCAAACAGGAAATGGCCCTGGTTTTTTTTAAGATTTTTTTTTTAATTCAGCAGTTTACAAGGACCTTGCAACTTATTTAAAGGTGAATGCTATTTCTGATGGCTTCCAGGAGAGGCAATTCACCTTTTTTTTTGTCTTGAAAAAAGTAAATCACAAGTCAGAGGTTTGGGGACTGCAAAACAGACATGGCAGGGCTGCACTTTATCCATCCCTGATTTATACTACTAAGCTACTACAAAAATAATGCAGTTTGACACTACTTTAACTGCCATGGCTGAGTGCTATGGAACCAGGGGAATTGCAATTTGTTGTACCATCAGAGCTCTCTGACAGAGACTAAATAGCTCACAAAACTACAAATCCCAGAATTCCACAATATGGAGCCACGACATTTAAAGGAGTGTCAAACTGCATTATTCATGTAGTGCTGATTAGACCTTTTCCTCCTTAAGACATGAGTAAGTTGCCAGGAACTGCTATAATGGAAGAGTATAACTGTATAAAACAGGTTTGGTGCTGCTGGTGCTAATGGATCAGTCAACGCATGGATAAATCAAATTTATCCTATGTACAGTATCTACTCAAGTCAGATCTAACAACATGATTTAGGCTGTTGTTTCTGTGGTCTTTTCCCTATAGGATAGTGATCCCCAAACTATGGTCCTCCAGATGTTTTGAACTTCAACTCTCAGAACAGTGGTGTCCCTAGAGTGGGTGTCGCTGGGTCAGAGTGACCAGACATCCTTTTTTTCCAGGTCATGTCCTTCTTTTCAACCTTCTGTCTGGGAATTCCAAAATGCCATCCATTTTGAGCATGAATAAGATGCATGAAGTTATAGTTGTCCCTATACATTTACAGTTTTGATTATTCATGGACTTGATCAATATAGTATCTCTAGGAATCTCTAGGTCCTCCAGCATGACTATTGTCTCTGTCAAAAGTCACACTGGAGGGCCTAGATATTTCTAGAGATAAAACATCTCCAGGCATTTGTAGGTCCTCCAGTGCAATATCATGGTCAACGTCTGGCAGATCATGACCACAGAATTGCCCTGGAGGTCCTAGTGGAAAAAATAGTGTTTTTTTATTTGCAGTTTTTCCATTTTCACAAAAGTCCTGTGCCCCTAACCTCAGCCAATGTGGAAGGTCCACTGTATTTATATTAGTGTTTTTAACCTTTATTTTCTTACATTTTTAGTGCCTTGTCCTCTTTTGCAGTTAGGAGAACTTGTCACTCTTCACCTAGTGTGTGTGCCGTGTGTGTGTGCGTGCCCAGCATCAGCCTGCCACCCTGGCTGCTCACTGAGACCAGCCAAGGCACCAGGCAAGGTGGGAGGGGCTCACTCACCCCTCTTTCTCTGCTGCCTTGTCTCCCACAGCTGAGAGAGCTAGGGCAGCACTGCACTCCTCCGCAACTGAAGAAGGGCCCAACTGGGTGCTGCCTGTGCCTCAGGTGTCACCCGGTGAAGTCCACACACCCCAGTGACACCACTGTCCCAGAATTCCTGACAGCTGGCCAAGCTGACTTTTAGGAGTTGATGTCTAAAGTTAGTGAACCACTGCTTTAGAAAAAAACAGTAACTAGGAGAAAGCAGGAAGCTCCTGACCAGTCATCCCATAAATCCTTACAATCAGGGTGACCAGATGTAATAACTACAAAGAAGGAGAAGGCACCACAAAATGTAGGACATTGCAAAATAAAAGTTAAAAACTCTTTTACACACACACACACTCATGCTTCTCAGTCATGCTTAAGATGGAGATATTTTGGAATTATTCCTATACAGGTTGAAACATAGGACATGTCCTGGAAAAGGAGGACATCTGGTCACCCTGCTTACTATGTACCCCTACTGCTAGCTTGCCCAGCTATGCACAATACAAGAGGCATATACAGAATGCTTTCCATGGTGGGGCAAGGTACTTTTTGAAGGGGGCCCTTTGCTCCGGGTACTTTTAAGCACACTTGGGCTGCCTCAGGAGCTGTCTGCACTGGAGAAATAATCCAGTTTGACACCAGTTTAACTGCCATAACTCAATGCTGTGGAATTCTGGGAACTGTTGTCTTGTGAGACATTTAGCGTTCTCTGTCAGAGTAGTGGTGCTACAACAAACTACAAATCCCAGAATTCCCTAGATTTAGCCATGGCAGTTATACTGCTGTCAAACCGATTATTTCTGCAGTGCAGCTACAGCCTTGGAGTAACTCAAGAGGCCACCAGTGAGGGCCTTACCGATATTTTTTCAGGCTGTCAGGGATGCCAGCTGATGTCAAGTCCTCCTCCTCTTGCTCCTTGGGATGGAAATGGGAAGCTTGGCTCTCCCTCTCATCTTCCTCGTCGTCATCGGAGCTAGCAGGGGAGGGCGGGGTGGAATGGGCTGCCCCCCATGTGCTCCTCGGGGGCACAGAAGTGGGCATGGTGGCGAGAGGGACCTGCCAAGAAGGAACTGAGCGTCAGTCACAGGCAAGTGGAATCCATTTCCCTTTGAGCAGTGCAAGAGCCCGAGTGGCGTAGTGGTTTGAGTTATTGGACTATGACTCTGGAATATCCTACAGAATGATAACCTGTCCTAGAGTTGGAAGAGACCACAAGGGCCATCCAGTCCAACCCCATTCTGCCATGCAGGAACTCACAATCAAAGCACACCCCGACTGATGGCCATCCAGCTTCTGTTTCAAAACCACCAAAGAAGGAGACTCCACCTCATACCAAGGCAGTGTGTTCCGCTGTCAAACAGCTCCCACTGTCAGGAAGTTCCATCTAATGTTGAGGTGGAATCTCTTTTCCTGTAGCTTGCAACCATTGTTCTATGTCCTATTCTTTGGAGCAGCAGAAAACAAGCTTGCTCCATCTTCAATATGAAATCCTTTCAAATATTTAAACATGGGTATCATGTCACCTCTTAATCATCTCTTCTCCAGGCTAAACATACCCAGCTTCCTAAGTCTTTCCTCATACGGCATAAGGCATGGTTTCCAGACCCTTCACCATTTTAGTCACCCTCCTCTGGACACGCTCGTTTCTCAACATCCTTTTTGAATTGTGGTGCCCAAAACTGGACAGAGTATTCCAGATGAAGCCTGGCCAAAGCAGGACAGAGTGGCACTATTATTTCCATTGATCTAGACACAATGCTTTTATTGATGCAGCCTAGACTCACATAGGCCTTTTTAACCGCCACACCACACTGCTGACTCAACTACGACTCCTAGATCTCCTTCACTCATATTCTCGTTGAGCCAGGTGTCCCCCATCCTATATCTATGCATTTCATTTTTTCTGCCTAAGTGCAGTATCTTACATTTCTTCCTACTGAAGTTCATTTTATTAGTTTTAGTTCAGTTTTCTAATCTATTAAGGCCATTCTGAATTTTGATCTTGTCCTCTGGGGTATTAGCTAATCATCCTTGTCATCTGGAAATTTGTAAAGTGTGCCCTCTATTCCTTCATCCAGGTCATTGATAGCATAATTCCTATTGAGACATTCGCAATGAAAAACACCACCTGGCTGCTCCTGTTTCCTATGGCAGGAAACTCCAAGTTGCCTTGTACTGTTGTGGCACAAGACAAACTTTTCTCCCTACCTTCCCTCAAAGTCTCCAGCTCCTCACTCACTTTTGGGACCCCATCAAATAGCAGGGGGCATTTGGCTCAAAACCAGAGTTTCAAGGACATTTATGCAGCTGCAAGGGTGGAGTGGGGTGGCTGGATTATTCATGTCTGTTTGTTGACTTAAGGATGTTTAACACGTACAGTACCTACTTACCTGCGTTTACTCAAGAGCAGTCATTCCCACACTTTGGCCCTCCATATCTTTGGGACCTCAGCTCCCAGAATTCCTAACTGTCAGCTGAGCTCTCTGGGCCTCTGGGCATTCATTTATTTTTATTTCATTTGTGAAGTCCAAAAACCTACAGGACCAAAGTATGGGAGCCACCGCTCCAAAGCGTTTAAAGCAAATGGCTGAGGATAGGAATAGCCGTGTGCCATGGCTCCATGCTAATCTGGGGTATGTACCCTACTCTGCCATGCAGGAACTCTCAAGCAAAGCATCCCCTGTGACAGATGGCCATCCAGCCTCTGTTTAAAGACCTCCAAGGAGGGAGACTCCACTGCACTCTGAAGAAGGACAGCCCTTACTGTCAGAATATTCCTCCTGATGTTGAGCTGGAATCTCTTTTCCTGTAGCTTGCATCCATTGTTCCGGGTCCTGTTCTCTGGAGCAGCAGAAAACAAGCTTGCTCCCTCCTCAATATGGCATCCCTTCAAGTATTTAAACAGGGCTATCATCATATCACCTCTTAACCTTCTCTTCTCCAGGCTAAACATCCCCAGCTCCCTGAGTCCTTCCTCATAGGAATGGACATGCTCCAGTTTCTCCACATCCTGTTGGAATTGTGGTGGTCCTCCAGGTATCTTGGACTTCAGAATCCCAGAAGCTGCAGCAGCCCCCTCTGGCCAACTCTGGGACCTAGGCAGCTGAAATCCAAAGCGTCTGGGAAACACTGCAACAGCGCGGTGGTTCCTAAACCTTTTCCCCCTTTGTTGGGGCTCCAACTCCCAGCAGCCTCAGGTAACTCAGCAGCAGGGCTCCTGGGAGCGGAGGGGCCAAACACCTGGAGGCCAGAGTTCAGTGTTCTGAGAGCGGCCCCCTGCGCCAGCCACTCTCTCTCAGCCCCAGAAAAAACCTCCTCCTGCTCAGGGCTGCTCCCTCAACGCCCCCGCCGGCCTCCCGCCTCCCTTGGCCGCCCCGGGCCTCCCGCTCGAGGAGGGAGCCGTTCTACCTGACGCCGCCACTTTGGAAACCGCCGCGCCGCCCCCGCCTCGTCTGCTCCCGATTCTCCCCGCGGGAGGCCCACCAGCCCCGCGCCCCAATCGCCGCCATGGCAACGGGCGCCATGGCAACCGCCACGCCTGCGGCCTAGTCAGGCCCAGGCCCGCCTTGCGCGCATGCCCAGTTGCCCCAACGGAGCATTTGGAGAACACAACACAGCCCCCTCCCTGCTCTTCTCCTTCGGCCCCACGTCCTCCTCCACACGTTTCAACATCCATATACTGTACACACATATATCTATGTAACGTCCGTACTGTGAGCAGCCCCGAGCCCTCCCTGGCTGAATTACCTCAACAATGCCGCCCTTTCCGTCACCGCAGACCATTTATTCCATCATATTTGAGACGTCGCTGGGCTCAGCTGCTTAGCAGCTGTAATACATCAGAGGGAGTAATGGGCCAAAACCACCTCCCACTGTATTCCAAAACACTGTAAGCCTCGTAGGGTTGCCATAAACCAAGAGGAAACTTGTTGGAGTCTGCATCCACAGTGGGGAAATAACCCGGTTTGGCACCGCTTTAACTTGTTGTCTGGCTCAAGGCTATGGAATTCTGGGAGTTGGAGTTTGTTGTGGGCCCAGAGCGGAGCCCCACAACAAACTCCAACTCCCAGAATTCCATAGCCTTGAGCCAGAAAAGAGTTAAAGCGGTGCCAAACCGGGTTATTTTCCCACTGTGGATGCAGTCTGAGGCAGGAAACATAATTTTTAGTTTCAACTGAAAATATCCACACAAGAAAACCTCTCCTGGATCTTGTCAGTTCTAGACCATGCTAGTGACCTATGATAGAAGAAAGGGATACACACACACACACCCCTCAGTAACCTGGCACCTGCCCAGGCCACAATCCCCTGCAGAAGGTGAGCTTGAAGGTGTCACCTGTACAGAATGTGCGTTCACAAACCTTTCTTATACTTACTCAGATCACATTTAAAACACATTTCATGGCAAGGGGTTAAACTGGATGGGCCTTGAGGTTGCTTCCAGCTATGAAAATAAACTTTAAGAGCTAGAAAGGAGCATGGAAATATGCAGGTAGCTTGGAAATGACTAACAAGATTTAAAGCTAGAATGACGATTTAGATTATAACTCATCCCTCCATATTCGTGGCTTTGATATTTGCAGATTTGATTATTCATGGATTTGATCAATATGTTCTCTCTAGGAATATCTAGGTCCTCCAGTGTAACTCTGTGGTCAGCTTTAAGTAAAAGTTGCACTGAAAGATTTAGAGATTCCTAGAGAGAATATACTCTACTAGGCCTTTGTAGCTCCTCCAGCCCAATCCTGTGGTCAGTGTCTGTTTGGATGTTGACCACAGAGTTGCACTGGAGGACCTAGAGATTCCTAGAGAGGTGTCCTCTCAGGTAAAAACATAGTGTTTTTGTTATTTGCGGTTTTTCCATATTCACGGGGGTCTTGTGCCCCTAACCCTAGCGAATATGGACAAGTGTATTTAATTTAAGGAACAAGAGCCTGAAATATTTCACTATTCTACAAGTGTACTCTCTCCTGTCAACCTTCCCATCATTTTGTAATCATACACCTAATTTAGATATATGTTATTGTTTTTCACTTTAAGATTGGTCTCAAGTGGCCCATATCATTAATTAGCAAGACTATATAACTTCCCTTCTTGATATTAAAATCAGTACTTTGTAGCAGGTGTTTTGAATGGACTATAGTTTTCATGGTATGCAATACCGTCACCCCTCCTAACTCGCAGATCTGAGATCCGTGCCCTTGAATATCTGCAGAGAGGTGATCTCTGCTATTTTCAATGGCACACTGAAATAATAACTATTGATTGCAGGCTTTCTTTCATCATTCAGTTTAGAGTTGAGAGAACTCTTATTCTGAAAACCGGTTTTTGCAAATACTGTTAATGATCCCCATTTCCCGAAATTCTGGTTTTATGTTGTAGTTTTTGGACATTTGCAGTTTTATATTTTCTTCCAAATACAGAGGCCAACATCTCCTATAATCAAAAGACACACAGTATGTAGACAGATCTTGTAGCACCTTTGAGACTGAAAGAAGTTGGCAGCATTAGCTTTCATGGACTATGAAAACTCATGCTGCCAACATCTTTCTCTCAGTCTCAAAAGGTGCTACAAAGTCTCTCTACATACAGTCTGCCCTCCCCATACACAGAAGATCTGTTCCAGACACCCCCCCCCCCCATGTATGGAGAAAACAGCATATGCTCAAGCCTCATAGAAAATAATGTGGCACATGCTCATGGTGGTGCAGGTACGCACATTAGTTCTGCCAGGGCTTGAAAAAATTATGCCAAGAAAACCCAGGGATAGGTTTACCGTACATTAGAGTTGCCATACAGAAGTCAGAAATAATTTGAAGGCACACAGTAACAACCATCACATTTAGTTGGCTGTATCTCTTTTCCTAAACCCTTTCAGTGTCTAGCACAGACCTCCACAACTTGGAAGTAGGTAAGGGCCAGAATTAAAATAGGATAAAGTTCTTCAGGTTGCAGATAGGTTTGTAGCAGCTCACTTCCCAAGTAAAAGTGTAATTAATTATTAAACTATTTTGCAAATAAGCCATATCATAAAAAGGGGAATTTTCAATTAATATCAGTAAACACTACACTTATGATTTTTACTTATCATGAGATCACATTAATATTTTAAAAATTACTTTGCTAAGTGGTACAAGTTTTAATACACTTTTAAGGTTTCTTACTGTTTACAACAGTTAGTTAATAGGGCACATTACACTTCTTGTCAGCAATCAGTTTATCATTCTCCAGAATCATATTTGAAATTGGTGTTTTCAAAATATCTTCCATGTGTTCATTGGCTAGGTCTGATCATTACCAGGTTATCAAGTGTCTACAGCAGGCACGCATGGTTGCATAGAATCTGAACACTTTACCTGTAACCTGGGAATTCTGATCGGAAAGGAGGGGGAGATAATATTCATATGGATTACCAGGGATTTTTTGGAGAATAAGTTATGAAAATGCCACAAATATCACAATATAAAGGAATCACGAATTAAATTTTGCCCACTTCTCCATCACATATGGTATTTCCCTTTAAAGTACAAATAATAGGAAATTAGACTACCACAAATGGCTTCTTAAATTATTATTTTTTTTTTTTAAATACAAGGCCTTGGACAGCAAAGTTCCTTTTACAAGTGTTTTTTAATGCCTGCCTTCCCATCCTCCATTTAAATGGAAGGTTTTTTTTTTAAAACAACACCGGCACTGGGATGGTGAAGGAGAGCTCTGGAGTAAGGCTAGGGTACAGTGGTGAAGGCTTGGGGGGGACTGGTCCTCCTTCCTCCTCCTCCACAGCCAGCCTCTCCTCAGGAGTAAGGTCAGGCTGTAGAGAAGCCTTGCCGAACAGGTTGGTTGGCTATTAGCAACCAGCTACTACACAACCCACAGGAAATGGGCTGCTGGAAATGCACCCCCCCCCCGGGCCGTATGTTATGCAGTCCTGGTCTAGTAGGAGCTGCAAGAAGCCCTGGTGGCACAGTAGTTAAATGCTTGTACTGCAGCCATTCACTCACTACCCACAAGGTTGTGAGTTCGGTAAACCACTTAGTACATCAGTAACCAGTATAGAAATGTACTTGCTATTGTAGTCATTTTTGCATTATATGAAGACATCCCTCCAGGGCTTTTAAACAGTCTACAGTTTATGGTTTGCTCCTCTTGTTTTAAAAATGTGTCCTAATTGTATGCAAGGGGTATCGTAAAGTAATAATTATAACCTGGAAGTTATTATGGTATATTGATGAAATTTTGCTAGTGTCATCATTGATCCCTAAGTGCATGATGTTGAGAAAATCAGCTCATTGTGTCCTTTATTTTTGGTACAGGTTGTGCCAGAAGTGACTAAAGTGTAAGATGGAGAAGATTGAGGCTCACAGCGGGATAATGTTCCTGCATTTGAAGGGTAGTAGTGCCCGGCAAATTCATGATGAAATTATGGTAGTTTATAGAAACGATTGCCCTTCTTATGACACTATTGTGAGGTGGAAAGGGAATTTCTAAACTGGTCACATGTCCCTCACAGACAAGACAAGATCTGGAAAACCATCATTGACAGATGATGCGGCAACAGTGAAGACAATGGAGTGTTTAATATATAAGATAAGCAACCATCCAAATGATTATGAATGAAACTAGTCTGAGTTATGGTAGTGTGTGGGAAATTATTTATGACGAACTGCACACGTCAAAGGTGTCTGCACACTGAGTTCCATGTTTGCTAACCCCTTTCCAGAAACGAACACGATGTGACCTTTCAAGACAGATGTTGGCACTGTTAGAACAGGATGAAGAGGATTTTTTTGGTTGTCTGGTAACCATGAATCTTGGATCTATCGGTATGATCCAGAGATCAAAACCATGAGCATGGAGTGGAAGCATGCCGATTCACCTCCCCCCCCCCAAAAGGCAATGGTGCAAAAGTCAGCAGGGAAAGTCATGCTTTCAGTTTTTTGGGACTTGTTGTGGAATCATTCTCAAAGATTACCTTGCAAAGGGACTAACCATCACTGGCACATACTACAGCAATCTTCTGGACAAATTGCAAGATGTTCTGAAAAAGAAATGCCGTGGTATGCTCTCCAGAGGCATTTGTCTCCTAGCAGACAATACACCAGCTCAAGTTGCAGTTAACAAAGCAAAGGCATGTGGCTTTGAGTTTTTGCAGTACCTGGCTTATTCTCCCGACATCACACCAAATGACTTTTTCTTGTTCCCAGAAATGAAAAATCAATTGCGGGGTTGCCGATTTGACAACACAAATGACACCATTCATGAAGTGGAAGAGTGGTTCAAGGTGCAATCTGCAGACTTCTACAATAATGGTATTTGTAGGTTCAAGAAATGCTGGGGGAAATGTGTAAACCTGGACAGGGACTACATAGCGAAAAGTTAAGAACTACAAATCAAAACAAAATTTCTGTCAATTTTTTAAAAGGGATAATTAAAACTTTACAAGACCCTCTCGTATACTATACTACTGCCTGCCACAAGTAAGGAGCTTTTTGAGAGTGCACATCTGAAAAAAATCAGTATTCTGGATTAAGGTGAATAGTTGTGTCATAACTCACCTCTAAAGATTCAGACAGTGAGGAGAAGGTAAATTGCCAGAAATCTGCAGCTCCTGATAACGAGGTTCTGAGTCTGAGAAACAGGTTTGAGGTACAGGTAGAGGGGAAGTTACCTAGTAGGAGGCTGCAGACGCTGAAGAGTGCCATCATCCACTGAACAAAAGAGACAATGCTATTCCCAGAGGTTATTAAGTAAGAGACACCAACTAACTGGGCACCTGAGGTCTTGAAACAGCTGCCTATAAATCCCCGTTATGGCAGTTTATTGCTTTCAAGCCTCGCTTTCCTGGTACCTATTATTACTTTCTGGTGTGTTTTTGACCTTCAACTGGCTACAATTTACGATCCTATTTCACTTCTTGTTGGCTTTGCTTATTTGGACTACCGACTTGCTGAACAACCTGTGGGCTAGCTGATGACCACCCTCTTACATCTCCCTTCATCCTGCTGTATACTCTGACTGATCTGGAATTAACAGCTCCACAGCTCTTCTATTCTAACCACATGATTCCTGGGACAGTTGCTTACTGGAACATAGCACAATAGTTTTGAGTATTATGCTTTCAGTTTTTAGTATCTGAAGCACATTTCTATAGGCAAATCTTGTCTTTATATATTTACAGAAAAAAGTTAGCATCACTATGTGACACACAGTCTGTAAATTCCATTTAAGAGATGCAAGTATACAAACACAACACTTCAAGATACCTCTTCTCTTGTCTCAAATTTCCATAGATTTTACTGCAAATGATTTAGGCTTACAAAAATACAGTATACAAGAATGATAGCATCCCATATTTTGTACAAGCTAAATAATTTTGATATACAAAACGTCTGGTTTTATTACAACAACAATGTACAACCAATGTTTATTTACATTGCAAAAAAGTATATAAACCACAATTTAAACATTCTGCTACTGGCAGCTGCTCTATTTCAGGAGGTAGCTTTAATTAACAAAATACACTGAAGCCACATTTCCCATCATGTGTTTTATCAAATAATTTACAATACAGAGAAAAAAATCTTTTTATACACACTATGTACAATTTAATTTTCCTAAAAGCAATCTAGATTAAATCATTTAGCAAAAATTAAGCCAGAATTTCTGGTATGGCAGTGGAATTACAAACAATATAACTTCTTTTTAAAATATTATGATTTAGGTTTATCATGAATTCATAATTTTATGCTGCTCAAACGTCACACTAAAGGCAACAAGGATCACACTTGATAAATAAGAATCAATGAGTGCCTTAAAATGCAAGAATTAACCTTATCCCAACCTTTGGTTTTAATTGAAGCCCATTTCCACATTACTGTAAGGTAGCAGCAAAATAGATCCTATGCAGTAGGGAAATTTACATGTTTTACTTCTGTGTCTATGAAGATCATCATTTTTAATGCTAAATAAATGTGCTATGTTCAGGCCTATTATACCTATTGCAAAGCACTATGTGCTGCAGTTATAATCCAATTATTTCCTTCTCTGAAGAACATTTTACCTCATGACAGCAGTTTATGTTGATACACAAGGTAAATTTCCACAGCCCTGTTTGCTGTCACAGGACACACAACACAACCCAAAAATTCATACGTTCTTCAAGTGCTAGTTTTAGCTTGAGTGACAATGGAGAAGAAGGTTAAAATGCTCTGGGGATGCATGACCCCATTTGTGGGCAGCTCCATATGCACAGTGGAGACCAGAGAAATCACCATAACTACAGAAACCAAACACAGATTTGAAGATCAGAGAAAAAGCACATTGAGGCTACAAAGTAACATAACATGAATTTGGCTAACACGGTTTTCCATACTAGGCTAGCAAGTGAAAGTTCCAAGTTCCCAATTGCTGTCAGGCAGAATTCTGCATCCAGAATTCATCATAAGGGGTGAAATTCTGTTTAAGAACAATAATTCTGTAAATCCTGTATAACAGACTAAAATAAAAAGCATATTCCAGACAAATTAAGCCACTGAGTTATGAAAATATGTTTTGCCTATATTTGTCTCACAGTTGCACGCAGGAAGAATACTCCCATATTTTGGCCCTGCAGTAAATTGTCCTGAGATTGAGTCAGAAATGCTATACAAAAGTTAGCAACAGCTCTCCCTCCCCACCCACCTCCCTCAGCTACAGCTCTCTGTTGTATTAATGGGAAAACTTGACAGAATTCACATTCCAACAGAAGCAGTAAGTTACAATTGCATAACAACCTGAAAGAATATCATAAGAACATAAACATAATATATAACTACTTGCCAAGAAAAAAAAGTTACAATGATTATATAAATTTTGGTTTTCCAATTATTTACATTAAGAGCAACAGCTCTTATTTTAAATGATAGCTCAAGATATTTACTGCTTCATCCCTTGTTTATAACTAGCCCCAAACAATGATTTTAAAAAGTGCTTCCAGGTAAAAAAGTTGAAAAATCCCCAATGTCTATATGAAGCATCATGTCCTTTTAGCACATGGTTTGCAGTAAAGTCTTTCAGTCTTTACTTCTTGGGATGTTGTAGGCATAACGAACCAAAGGGAAACCTCTGCTTTGATAAAAACAAGCACGTCCACAGGCTTGTACTTGGTCTGAACTATCTGACACAAAAGAGTCCTCTTCATCAGCATAATCAGAATGGGCAGATTGAGTACCACAATCTGACCAGTAGCCATCTGCCCTTTGACAAGGCACTACTGTCAGAGCAGGACAACTGTGGGATTTTATTAAGTGTTTACATGGTACAGGCTTGGATATAAGCAATGATTCACAGCATTCACACATGGTAAGGTTGCCCTGCAGATGTGTATACATACCACAGTCATAGTAAAAATCCTGTGTCCCACAGCCACCTTGTGTATTGACAGCAATTGTTCCAGTACCATTCTTCTTGGTGATGTGCCATCTTAATAACTTCCAATCTTCTTTGAATTTGGGATTGAAGAACACATACAAGACCGGATTCAAACATGCAGGCAATGGGAAAAATATTAGAGTGACAGATTTCATGATCTCAGGGCTAATAGAGATTGCAGTGATGAGTGGTGCAAAGGAGAAAAATGCCACAGGGCAAAAAAAGATGCAGTTGGTGAAGATTAGCCAAGCAACATGTTTAATCATGCTGGCCTGTGTGTTCTCAGACAGGTCTTCTTTTTCTAAATTACAGTAAAGTTTGGTATAAATAATAGCCATCAGCAAAAAGGCTAATGAGTTTAGGAGCACTAAAGTAACTGTAAAGCCCAAGGAAGGCGTTTCTCCAGTGGGAAAGGGCAGGCAAAGGGGTGATGCAGAATACTCTCCCTTATGGAAAAGTGGCAAACATCCTGCTACCAATGCACAAAAGAAAGCAAGAGTGGCTGCAATTCGAAACTGTTTTTGATGATTACTTTTGCCCTTTTTAAGGATATCCTTTGCAGATAAGCTCCGCTCAATAGCAGCTAGCATTAGGAACAAAATGGCACTTTCTGACGAGAAGATTGCAAGAAACCCAGCAACTTTACAGCCACTGCCTGTCTCCCACCAGATGCCATATTCAGCAAACCTCCCCCAGGAGACTGCATCGAGGAAAGTTAATATCCCAGTATAGATCCCCATAAGTAAGTTAGATATAGAAATCAAACCTATAAACAGTTTGGATGAAGGCAGTGAAGTACAAGAAGTAAATATAGTTAACATGACAAGCATATTGAAGAACAAAGCAACCAGAAAAATAAACCAGACTGTAAGACGAATCATCCAACTTCCAAGTAAGTATTCACAGGGCTTGAAAGCACCTTAAAAAAAGAAGAAAAACAAAGTGTTGTTTTAATGCAGTAAAAAAAACACATGTGGCCAGTTATTAACATGTTTTATTGGTACAGGGTAATTAAAAAATGGTGCAAAACTGATTTACCTTTGCACCATTCCTTTTTAATCACCCAGTATTGGGACATGCATTATGTCTGGAATAAACATTTAAAGCCCTACACAGGGTGAGATGAACATAGTGATATGCAGGTATGGTATTATTAATAAAATGCCCTTGAAAAGATAATTATTCAAATAAAGGAGCAAGAGGGAAATATATCAGACTTTAATGAGGCTTCAGCTAATCAACTAATTGCTGTACTTTTACAGCACATAGGCACAATTAAACCCATAAGGCTTTCTCTCACCTCCCCCCCTTAAAAAAAAGTCCCACGTTCTGAATTTCACTTTTAAAACATGATTTATTTCTGTTTTTAATCAGTCTTCTTCCACTAAAATCCAGGTTGTTGTAGGATGGGCAGAAATATTACTTAAACAGAGATATAATTAAAAATATCCTTCATAAAAGGAAAATACTAAAAGACAACAAAGCACTACAAAACTATAGACTGTAAAACCAAAGCACACTACTGCTTAAGTCAGCCAGCCAGATACACACAATTTTCTATTACACACACACACACACACACAGAGAGAGAGTTTCATCTTTTCAATATTCAAACCCATTTGGGATATTTTTATTCTAATTCTACTGTAATGGTACATGCACTTGTACCATTGCCAATACTTCCCTCTTCCAAGCAGCAAAGATGGCAGCTAACCAATACAAATAAGCCTTATTAAGCCTTGTATTAGACATCTAGCAGCTGTGAACACACACAAATATTAACATATAAGAATATAACTGTATATGCTTATGGAGACAAGATGCCATTAGAAGGGCATGCTGTTGTTGTCAACTGCCCTCAAGTCAACCATGGCTCATGACAACCCTATTAATGAGACATCTCTTAGACTCTCTGACATCCATTGCTCTGCTTAGGTCCTACAAATTCAGGCCCGTGACTCCCTGATTGAGTCTAGCCATCTGGTGTTCAGTCTTCCTCTCTTTTCACTACCTTCTACTTTTCCTAGCATTATTGTCTTTTCTAATGAGTCTTGCCTTCTCATGATGTGACCAAAGAAAGACAGCCTCAGTTTGATCATCTTGGCTTCCAGAGATATGTCAGGCTTGATCTGTTCAAGGATCCATTTGTCTGTCTTTTGGGCTGTCCACAGTATCTTTAGCACTCTCTGCCAACACCACATCTCAAATCAGTTGATTTTCCTTCTTGTCTGTTTTTTCAGCATCAAGAATTCACATCCACACGCGGTGATGGAGATTACAATGGCTAGGATGATTCTAACTTTAGTGCTCAGTTGGGTATCTTTACACTTTAGAATCTTGTTTCTTTCATAATTGCCCTTCTCATTCTCAGTCTTCTTCTGATTTCTTGGCTGCAGTCTCTATTCTGACCAATGTTTGATCCAAGGTACAGGGATGCTTTAATTTGATTTCCTCATTGTCTAGGTTGAATTTATGTAGATCCTTCATGGTCATTATTTTTGTTTTCTTTATGTTCAGCAGTCAGTTTGCCTTTGAACTTTCTTCGACCTTCCTTAGTCATTGTTCCAAGGCTGTGATGTGTTTGGCTAGTATTATGGTGTCATCTGCTTATTAGATCACTGATGTTCCTTCCTCATATCTTCACTCCTCCTCCTTCCAAGTCTAAAGTTGTTCTTCCTATAATATTTTTAGCATACAAGTTGAACAAATAGGGTAATAAAATGCCTGACCGTTTTGCCAATTGGGAACCATTCTGTTTCTCCATATTCTGTTCAGAGAGTAACCCCTTGTCCTAAGTAATGACTTCTCATTAGGACTGCCAAATGTTGGAACTCCCATGTCTATAAGAACCATCCATAACTTTTTTATGGTCTTTGCAGACAAATGTTTTGCTAAAGCCTATGAAGCATGGGCTGATTCCCCCCCCCCCCAAATCCTTAGTACACTCCATTAGCCATCATGTGTTTATGATGTGGTCTCTAGTGTCTCTGACTTTCCTGATCCTACTTGCACCTCTAGGATTTCTCTCACTATGTATGACTGCAGAATTTTGAGCAAAAATTTGGTTGTGTGGGAAATGAACATTATCGTCCTATAGCTATTGCAGTCTTTGGTGTCTCAATTTTTGTGGAAAGATTTGTATATTTCCAGTCTGTTGACCACAATTTTGTCTTCCATATTTGTTGACATTTATTAATACTAGAGTTGATTTATTTATATGTTGTTTACATTTTATTTAAGAAACTCATAGATTGTCTTATCAGTTATAAAACAATTCTCATGGAATATGACAATACAAGAAATATTGTTTTACAGCACAGTCTATTTTTAAATATTGGTTGAGTCTCCAAATACTCCAAAAACCAAAACACCTTTGCTTTCTCATGGTTCAATGTACACAAACTTTGCTTCTTGCTTTCTCATGGTTCAATGTACACAAACTTTGCTGCATGCACAAAGTTATTTTTAAAATATTATATAAAATTATCTTGAGGCTATGTGCATAAGGTATATATGGAACATAAATGAATTTTGTGTTTAGACTTGGTTTCTATTTTCAAGATGTACATGTTAAGTACATATATGCGCATACAGGTATTCCAAAATAAAGTTTTTTTTAAAAAATCCAAAATATTTCTGTTCCTGAGCATATCAGATAAGGGATACGCAAATCTGTAGCACCACATGGCTTCTATCACTACCAGGGAGGAGATTATTTGAAAATAAATATTTACTTTAGACACAATTGATTAAAGTTTAAGTCAAAGCTTATAATTTCCAGAAGTCCAAAGCCTAGGTTGTGTGTGTTGTAAGATTGTTTAGTTTCATTGTTTTGTTTATTTGGCTGACAACTCAGTTCTACTGATCAAAATGTACATGGTGAATGAAAGTACAATGAAAAAGTGCATGCACATGATGTTGGGGGTGATGTGCCATCCAGACAGATTGTGTAGGGAATACTGGACAAATGTCTGTCAGGTAAAAAAACCCCAACAACCATGAAAAACAAGTTATTATGTTGTGGCTCCAAACTGTAAAAAAAGTAAAAACTCATTAGCTTAGTGAGTTGACTTTATTGCTATGAATAGCTACATATCTCCAAATATTAAATATTGTGACTAAACATAGCAGGGATTTGGTGAAAATACAGTGGCAACAGGTTTGACTCCACTAAGATAAGCTATTTTTCTTTTACCCACATGACATTTCAGTTTGGACATCATAAGACAGTTTACCTGCCAAGTTTTTGTAACTCTAAAATTTCTAGTTCTGCAGTCAGTAGAGACAGTAAAAACTAGCTCGAACATTCTCCCCAAATCATGAGAACAGTAATCTTCTGTTGGAATTTATGGGACAGAAGGAACTGGGGTGTCTAATCATGACAGCAATATAAAAGATTAACTGAACGGCTTGAGGGAGAAGCAAGCAAGCAGCTGCTAATAAGGTTGAAAGTACAATTGCTACATGTGATGCAATCAGCTGCTGTATACAGCTGGTAATGAAGAACTTGCACTAAATGCTTGATTCGCTTGAGAGCAAGAGAAAAAAGGCTGAAGCTTAGAGGATAATGACATAGGAACTGTGTTCAGGGTGGAAAAAAAGAAGATTAGAAGGAACTTACAGTCCAGAACAGGCAAAGAACTTTTTAGAGAAGCTATTTCAGAGAAGCTAGCTATGTCAGGTGCATTTAAGAAAAAGTATGGTTCCCAGATCACAAAAGTTTTTACTATCAGAAATCAAAATGATCAAGACTAGAGATATAAAATTTCCAGAAATTTTGAAGCCAAGGGGGGGAAACAGGCTTTTTTTGGGGGGGGGTGTTCAAGAGAGAAATGGAAATTTTCGGAAAAGTTGGAAAAATGCAACACTAGCACTTTTTACAGATTGAAAGTCACTCTGTTACTTTAAGAACATAAAATATAACTATGAAAAATTTGATTTGGCATAAAATCATCACTATTGGTATATTAAAATACACTGTATTCAAACAATTATTACAAATGGAATTTACTTTTATTTTTAAACATTTTTATTTGTAACAAATGGAGTAATAATCTCCTAAATTTGGTTTTGCTAGTTTATATGGAGCAAGATTTTAAAAAATATAAAAAAAACCAACAGAAGAAATCATCAACATTAGTAACAAAGAAAATTATTTATATTTCCTCTCCATAGTTTCAAATAGACATAAAGCACTCATTCTCATAAAAAGAATTGAGGAGTTGGGGGAAATGTGTGGAGGGGAGGGGGGGCTAAGATTCAATTAATAGGCATAAAATTTAATTAGATTCATTTTCCAAGCTCTGGGCTGCATCTGGACTGCAGAAATATTCCAGTTTGACACCATTAACTGTCATGGCTCAGTGCTAGGGAATTCTGGGAATTGTAGTTTGTTGTGGCACCAAAATTCTGAAAAAGGTTGTCTCATAAAACTACAATTCCCAGAATCCCATAGCACTGAACCATGGCAGTTAAAGTGGTATCAAACTGCATTTCTACAGTGCAGATCCAGCTATGATTATCAGTATTAGTTTCAGTCTCTGCTTCTGCTTCACAGTTATCACGAACTTCTAAAAACAGGAGGTTTGCCTAGAGTGAAAGAAGCTTCTCTACCATTTCATATGCCAGTTTATTTCTTGATTTAGTATGGCGGTTCTCAACCTGTAGGTTGAGACCCCTTTGGGGGTTGAACAACCCTTTCACAGGGGTCACCTCAGACCATTGGAAAACTATTTTTTCCAATAGTCTTAGGAACAGAGATACCACAATTTTATGGTTGGGGTCACCACAACATGAGGAACTGTATTAAAGGATCACGGCATTAGGAAGTTGAGAGCCACTGATTTAGTGTGTTTCCAAACATAGACCATATTTTTTCAGTGCCCCCTAAAGGAGGAAATGCATCTTGCTCTTGCACTGGAGAGTTCAATTTGTAACCTAGGACTTGCTTGTCCTCCTCACACAGTGCACAGAAATTAGAATAATCTGATAGTGTACACAGTTTTTAGAAATGATTTGGAGAATATATTAATATTTTGTCTTAAAGATATTATTCATCATGCTAAAATAAAACATCCAATAATTGTTTTTCTTCCTTTTTTCACTTTTTCCAATTTGGGGGGGGGGGCGGCTTCAGGAAAAAAAACCAGAAAAAAACTGTCCCGTCCTGCCCCCCAAATTTTTCCGTTTTTCCCAGGCCTTCACATTTCTAATCAAAACTAAATCATGCCTGACTAACGTTGGAACTTTCTTTAATAGAATTACTAGTTTTCAATTGTGTTCAATGTGTAAAAATTGAACACATTTTTCAACTGAATTTTGAAATGAGACCAGAAATGTACAGTATTTGCTGAATATGTTAGATAAAGCTCCTGCACAAATCAAAATTAAACATGAGAGAACAATACTATATTTAATAACTGCCGCCAGAATTATATTAGCTCAATATTGGAAAAGCCAAATCATACCTGATTTGGATCTTTGGTGGGCGAAAATTCACGAATTTAGAGAGATGGATATTCTCACTGGCCGTTTATCTAATAAAGACGCTACACTAATAGAGAAAGAGTGGGACCAGATAATGAAAAATTGCAGGTTTGAGACATAAGAATGCAGACACGATAACCTATAAGCAACTTATTTGTAATATAACATTTAAGAAATTGTACGATTTAGGGGAATATACTTCGAGGTAACAGGAAGTAAAAAGAGCAACTGATATATATATATAAAAAAGAGAATATTGAAATGTATGGGTATAGTGTTTGGGAATTGTTTTTAAAGTGACTTTGGAAGTACTGATCTGTGAACTTCAATATATTTTCTGATACTATGTAGTAACCTGAAGCTTTTTTTATTGTTTTTGTATATAAAATGTTTTTATAAATAAAAAAAAATAGAATTACTAGTTTTGTAGATCATACATAAAATAAATTTCATTTTCAGTAAAGTATTTCACAAAGCATTCCATGATATTTTTGTTGGCAACATGCTAAATTGTAGGTTGAATGATAGAGGATCCACTACAGTCGTCCCTTCTCTTACGCGGGGATCCATTCAGGACCCCCCCTCGCGTAAAGGAAAAAACACAGATGCTCAAGCCCCATTCATTTGAATGGGGCTCATGCCTGCGAAGGCGCAAAGGCACATGCCATGGGAGCACGCACCATTGTTTTCCTCCAGCACATGGCTCCCTTCATTCCAGCATGGCTTCCAGCGTATGCTGGAAGCCGAGTATAACGCGGGCTAGCTAAACAACCGTAAGCAGTGTTTGTTTGTTACTGGCTCTGTATGGACCAGGAGGGATATCTCAAATGGAATGCCTCAAGTTTATGAGGGGTTCAACAATTTTGTAAAAGACTTTGACAAAGGAGTAGAGGGCCTGCTTACCAAACAGCTTATAAAGATATTCAACATCACAGAAGCCAAAAACAAGACACAAGATACAAAATGGTCTTGACAAGGTGGAATGATGAACTAAAACCAACAAGATGAACTTCATCAGAGATAAATTTAAAGTTCTACATTTAAATATCAAGGCATACATATAGCACTGCAAAGACTAGGCTTGGCAGCAGTATGCACAGAAATTATACAGAAGTCCTAGGTAATTGTAAACAAGAGGTGGGGAAAGTGCAATCTGTGGGCCACATGGCCCCATTCTGTGGCATGGGAAGCCCCACTGAACTGTTTGTGCGAGCCATTTTTTCAGAAGTGTCTCAAAAAATGCTGTTTTGTCCCCACAAGCTCTTGATAATGTTCGAACACCTCCCCCCTGCAATCTCCCCTGAAAATTGGCCAAAAACAAAACCAGCAGAGACATAATCATACTTCAGGTCACACTGGATGTGCTAATACTGCCCCCAGGGAGGCATCAGACAGAAAAATGGCCCCTGCTCCTTCTGTAGTTGAGATGCTCCCTGATGTAAATTGAACTGGAGAAAACTGTCTGCAAATGATTTTTTTAAAAAAGTTAATCCAAACTTGGGCTATAAAACAGGCATAGTTCCATTCTAGCCTGTATTATGTCATTCTGGGCACCTCATTTTAAAAAGGGCAGATGCTGACAAACTGGAGTACATTTGGAGAAAGAAGGAAACCAGAAAATGAGGGATCTGAACAACTAAGTCCCATGAAGAATTGCTGAAAGATATACAGTAGGTATGTCTAGAACAGAGAGTAGAAAAACTAAGGAGAGCCAATGTGGACATTTTCATGCCCTCTGTGGCTCCAGAAAACGCGTCTAGATCCAATGGCTGAAAATTGCAAAGGAGCAGATTTAAAGTCTGTTCAACTGTATAACAGACTATCTTGGTAGCTGATAGTCTCTACTCCACTTGATCTGCTAAGCAAATCAAAAACTTGGCCTCATTCTGACCATAAATGTAAACCTGGAAGTACTTTACCTGTTGTGGGGGTACAGTGAATTACTGTTTGACCAAGTTCTTCATTTTCATCACTGTTTAAATCATTTGTATCTGATGTACCTAGATTAAGAACAACAATTAGTCTTGGAGAAACACAAACTATGGAACTACTTCCAAGTTTTTAATTGTGAAAAACAAATAGGAAACCTAGTATCTGAAGTTTTTCCTACACACAAAAATAAAATATCTTAAATAATTTATTTATTTGAGGATGTTGAAGAAAAAGCTTGCAAAATTCTCTCACACAAAAATTTTAATCTCTAATATGTTATTTACAAAAAACTGTAAATACACTTTATATAATAATGCAATGCAGCCCCTCACTTGAGTTGGATGCATGAGAGTTCACAGATCATGGCACAAGAAAACAATAATAAACATGTCCTCCAATTACAGATTCAGAATCAGGGAGTAGGGGTCTGAGTCTTCTAACACAAGTCAGCAGCTTCAGAAAATGGACTTCCCTCAAGCTATTTTAATCTATTCCATCTGAGGAAACTAGCAGCATAGAACTTTGACAGCCAAGTAGCTGTACACAGGAGGGCATAATGACTGTGTCCACTTCAGTGTTATGGAAGAGTTATTCTTCCACTGAGAATTCCTAGCCTCTTGTCTGCCTATCCCCATTTATTCTAATGGACTGGCCATTCCTATAGATTCCAATTAAACTGATAGCTCTTCTATTTATTGCATTAGCTGAATACCTGAAATATGACAGAGTTATCTAAACTTCAAACTCCCTACACATACTGTTACTACACAGTACCAGACCACTCACCCTGGTCATGTGCAACTGACCAACTCTGACCTTGGTGGCTGGAATCTTCAGTGTTGGAGTTTAAATAAGAGTCACAGGCCCAGAAGGCACAACATTGATAGGCATATGGAACAGATAGAGATCTAGAAAGTCAAACAAGAACAGCGAAAAATCTTAACTGATAGCTTTCCTTTCTGTTTAAACAATCAGCATCTCAAATCTACCATCCTTTACAAAATCCCTCCCCCAAATGAAGGCAAACTACAGATTTGAAATAATTACAGAATTTCCTGAAGAGATTTTATAGCAGAGGCAGAAAGACAAAAGAGAAATTCTGACAACATTACCTGTACTAGAAATCAAATTTCACAAAAATTCAAAGATAATTAGATGGTCCCTGTGATCCCTTCCAATGCTAAAATTCTCTGGGCCTATGAAACACTATAATTTTAAGGACAGGAAGATGTTAAAAGCAATCATGTTATTACCAATGTGTACTAAAATGAATATTTATTTATTTATTTATTTATTTTATGCTGCCTTTCTCCCAGAAAAGGACCCAAGGTGGCACACAAGATAAAAACATTTTGCAATATAAATTTTAAACCAATCAAAATCATCCACCTAAAACAGCATAAAATTAACAGTAAAAATAATAAAAAAGTTAAAAACGTAACTAAAACACACACTCCATAGAAAAGCTACCCTATAGTGATTTTTAAAATCCTGAATAAAAATGTCTTTGCTTGCAGGTAAAAGGAAATAAGGACGGGGGCATGACTATTATTTCTTATGCATGACTATTATTTGTTATGTTACATTTTTAATTTGTTGCCTGCCTCACTTTATTAAACCCTTTCCTGTATTGTTATATATTATTTATATGTATTACGCTATTACATCTTAGAATGTACGCCATGGGCAGGTTTACTTTTATTTTATTGTTTGTATGTACAGCACTGTACAAATCTACAGCGCTATATAAATAAAGTATCATCATCATCATCATCATCATCATCATCATCATCATCATCATCATAGGGGGGCCAGCCTGAGGAAGGGCATTCTAGAGGATGGGAGTAGTCACCAAGAAGGCTCTCCCCTCATGTCCTTACCAACAGCCTTCTCCTGAAGATCTTAAGGTTTTGGCAGATTTGCATGGTGAGATACCTTCTCTCAAATAGTCTGAACCTAAGCCATTTAGGGGCTTTATAGGTTATGACCAGCACTTTGAATTGTGCCTCTGCTGGATGGGGTTACACTCCCCCGGTAATCTCAGTCTCACAGCTTGAGTTTTCTCCTGGATTCAACTCTGATGCCCAGGATTCGGCAGTGGCCAGGAGTACATTTTCACAGATAAAACTAGTGTGCCAGCTGCATCCATTCTTTGAGATGTCAGATCTGGCTATGGTGATACATGCCTTAATTACGTCCCATTTGGAATAATGTAATGCACTCTACATGGGGCTGCCTTTGTTCGGAAAGTTCAATGGGTCCAGAATGCTGCAGCCAGAATGCTGACAGTAGCCAGTTATGGGGAGCATGTAACTCCCTTGTTGAAGCACCCCAAAACTCCAGATGACCTCTCCTGGTGGTTTCATGCAGATGTTAAATGACATGGGGGACAAAACAGAACTCTGTGGGATTCCACAGGCCAGTGGCCAAGGAAGCAAACAGGAGTCCCCCACACTAGCTTCTGAATTCATCCCTCCAAGAAAGGCCAGAACCATTGCATAACAGTGCCCACAAGTTCTATCCCAGAGAGGCAGCTCAGAAGGATACCATGAGTGATGTTATCAAAAACCACTGAGAGGTCCAGTAGGACCAACAAAGACACACAACCCCTGTCCAGTTCCCTGCATAGGTCACCCATCCCATAGCCAAGTCTGAAGACAGATTGAAATGGATCTAAATAATCTGTCTCATCCAGAAACCCCTGGAGCTGGTTGGCCATCCTTCAATCCAGAACCTTATCCAAGAATGGAATATTAGAGACGGGCTGATAGTTATTCAAAATGCTGAGATCCAGGAAGGTCTTTTTCAGTAATGGCCTCGCCCAGTCTCCTTTAGGTAGGATGGAAACCTTCCTGCAGTGCTGCAGTGAGGCAACCACCACTCCCTTTATCCACTTGGCCAGTCCTCCTCTTTCAGGTGCTTGCAGCAGCCAGGAAGAACAAGGATCCAGTATATATGTGGTAGCCTTCACTTCTCCAAAGATCCTGAGTGTTGACATCCTCAGGCTACACAAACTGAAACCTATCCAATAATACAGGACAAGCAGGTGCTACGATTACATCCACTGCATGTGGTTTCAACTACAACATCCAAGTCAGAACAAATCTGAGCAATTTTGTCTGCAAAATGTCTTGCAAATTCTTCACAGTGAGCTGTCCAGTGGTCTATTTTCTTTCTGTAAGCCAAAATGTAAAAGGCCCCTGACCACTTGGAACAGCTCCTTTGGATGAAACTGTAAAGATGCAATGGTGGCAGAGAAGTATAATTTCTTTGCTTCCACCATCACCATGAACATTCATCAAGGTGCCTGGAGAGCAACACTGCTGTGTGAATAATTTCCAGGTGAACATAGAACAGGCTGCTTACCTGTAACTGGTTCTTTGAGTGGTCATCTGTGCCCTCACACAACTGGACTTTGTGCCTGTGCAGAGTCCTAAATGTAAACTTCTAGAGCTGAGTATATTAAGGTATTAAAGGTTAAAATGTTCAGATGTGGCAATGGTTGCAGAAGCCTAGACTGGCTACAGAGTAGCTTGGCAGGATCACCCTCACCCCTTCCTATTAACGCATATGTCAGAGCCCACCAAACTACTTACCCTCTCCTCAGTTTCATAGTCTGCCATATAGACTTAAAAGTGGGGAGGTAGGGCAGGTTTGTGTGAGGACACAGATGACCACTCAAAAAACCAATCTGTTCTTTTTATTCATGGTCTCTGTGCCTCACACAAGTGGGTGACTGTAAAGCTTACAGATCAGTGAAGTACAGATGAAAGTACAGCACGGTCAAAGCTGGCATCAGGAAGCCCTGCTAGCGGAGTGGTTAAATGCCAGTACTGCAGTCACTCACTCACAGCCACAAGGTTGTGAGTTTGATTCCAGCCAGGGGTTCCAGGGTTGATTCAGCCTGGCATCCTTCCGAGGACGCTAAAATGAGTACCCAGCTTGCTGGGGGCAATTAGCTTACACTTTGTAAATTGCTCAGTACATCGGTAAGCAGTATAGAAATGTACTTGCTATTGCTATTGTAGTCATTTTTGCATCACATGAAGACATCCCTCCTGGGCTTTTAAATAGTCTAGTTTATGGTCTGGTGCTAACCCCCATTTTCTTCGCAGTTAGCCTGGCCTTACAAAGGTGGTTCAAGGTCTCATCAGTCTTTGCACTGAACAGGTGTCCTCTGATAGGTCCATTGGTCATAGCCAAGTGTAGCGGTGTAGAGCTACTGCATCAGCCATGACCTTAGATATACAGTTGACAGTGTGGCGTGCTGAATTAATCTGTTGGGCAGCTAGAGCCTGTGCTTCCTGGTAAAAGGAGAGGGCCACATTTCTTTGGTTTCAAGAAGACTTGGGATAAAGGCCATCATCTTGTTCCATAATTTTTTTTGATGAGTAGACATACAAGCCTGCCTGTTACCTACCTTTGCCATAAGTGAGGCCAAGGAGTAGAAATGGTGACCAAATGTATCGAGGCATCTGCCCTCTCTGTCCACAATGGTTGAATGTGTTTTCCCTGAGGAATGACAGAATTTGGGACCAGATGATTAAACTGACAAGATGCACTTTCTGGCTGCATTCAGTATAAGTTTTCCAGCCCTTTGGAAGTGGATAAAAGTGAGGCAAGTTTGAGTTAAGGCTGCTTCATAACCTCATCAGAATTGGAAAAAGCGGTAGCAAAGCCGGTTTAGAGGCATGAGTGTCAATTCAACTGGAAAACTGGGTCAGCAACTGAGGGAGGAGCTACTTTCACTTTTATTCCCAGCATTGTATCTTCAACAGATGTGTTCAGTGATAAGGTCTGATGTGATAAGATAACCTGGTGAAGTGGTATCATAGTCATCAGTGTCCTCCACTATCACATGCTGGGACTCAACTGCAGCCACAGTAGTTACAGGAGCAGAAACAGCCAGTTAAATAGAAGGAATAGTGGTAGGCAGGCTAGGCACAGAAATGTTCAGTACCAAGGAGTTAATCTGGTAACACTCAGGACTGGTGCCAAAACTACCAAGGTCATAATCGTTACAGCAGGAGCAATGGAAACAATAGAAGAAGCAGGAGGCTTGGCCGCCCCAGCAGTTGTCCTCCTGTGCTGATACTGAATTGAGATTGGTACTGAGAAGAATACCCAACAGGAAATCAGCTACAACATCTACATGGGGAATGGTAACATCTATGAAAATCTTGGTAGTGATATCACTCTTTATAGGAAGGTGAATATGATCTATAGGAGCCAGGATGCATTCTCCAAAATCCTTGTGTCGATACTGAGCCACGTGAGACACTGAAGTAAAAGGTAAATCCTCTTGGTAATGGTAGTCTCAGTGTGATAGTTTCAAAGATGTGTAGTAATGTTTGCGTTCATAAGGAGAAGCCTCCCTCCTAGGTGATGGTTGAAAACCTATATCAGGAGAACAGTACCAATGCATTTCAGTGGTGGATGCAGTATGTTGGTCTGAGCTAGTGGTGGAGGCAGCAGTAACCTGAGTTGGTACCAAAGGAACAGAAGGCAGCAACTCAAATTCTGCAGTTGAAGTGGTCGGAACCACATACAGGAGTCCGAATGGCCATAGAGTCACTTTGAGGAATCTTTGCCTTCTTAGTCTTAGCAACTGACACAGCATCTTTCTCCTTTGAAGCTGTCCAGACATTAGGAGAAGCACACACACACCCATTTAGAATAGGACTCTTTGCCAACTCTTTCTCCTTGGCTTGATATGAAGGATGCCTCCAATATAATGGCATCAGGCAGTGAGGCTGGAGTACTCAATACTGGTCTTGTTGCCATGGCGGAGACAAACGAAGAGACCATAGATGTCGATACTGACAGATCTCTTGATGTTGGGACTGAGGTGGAGATACGCACCAGTTTTGTTTTTGTTTTTTCCAGTCTCACAACAGTTGTAGATGTGAAAAACAAAGACTGTTTCTGGGAAGCCAAATATGAAACTTGCAGAGACTATACCCAACAGTGAAGGTGGCCATCTGGCCCAATTTTTAATAGCCCTTGAGGTAAAGCCTTGGCAGATATGGCACTTCTTCACAACGTGCCCCTCCTCCAGGCAAAAAAGTACAGGAAGTGTCCATTAGAGAGGGAGACCTTTCTGCCACAGCTAGTACAGAGTTTAAAAAGAGCAGTAGAGGGCACAGAATAAGACTCAGAAGAAGGAACACAGAAGAAGCAGGGAAAAAGGACGGGAGCTTTGTGAGGTAAAGTGAATGTTTTTTTAAAAAATACAGATTAAAAAGAAACAAAGGAGAACACACAAAAATAGAGATGGTAGAACAGAAAAGAGAACTCAGGGAACAGTACACAGCAGAAGAATCATGAGACAACTTGCTTTGATGGCTGACAAAACGAAACTGAGGAAAGAGTAGCTTAGTGGACTCTGACATGCATGATAGATAGGAGAGGGGTAGGGTGATCCTGTCAAGCTACTCAGCTCTAGAACCTTCCATTTGGGACTCTGCACAAGCGCACAAACCACATATCTGAGACACAGAGACAACAAAGAACTAAGCACCTCTTGTTTGCATTATTTCCTTCATTCAGCACCTCTGGAGTTCCTGGTCTGTATTTTTTTACCCTGACAAATTTTCAACATGCCAGAAAAACCCACATATCCAGAGGAAGGAGTTGACTATGATTTTATTTGTATCTCAACAGCCAGAGTGGGCAACTTTCCAGGAGACAATGCTGCCATATTTGTTCTTGTGCCACTGGATTCCAGCTGTGTGTTGGTGGTAGAGGAAAAAACCCACAATTTTTTTGGAAAACAATGCATACAGACAAGACACACTTTGCTTTAAAGCAGAATCACACTTCCACAAGACTTCTAGGAAGTCCGCTTTAAAAATTGCAGTATTTCTGCCACAGACAAAATTCATCAACTGAGGAAATATAAAACTGACTGGGTGGGCAACTTCTGCCTCACATGTTGCTCTCCTCTGCCTTACAGCTGTAACAATTAACAATGTTGAATAACTATAAAAGTTTACATTAATTATACCACCACTAAAGCACACTGTCACTAGTAAGACATCTAACATACCAAGCTAGCTTATTAACCACTGTATAAATTGCACATGATCTCAAATTCAGTGAGTGACTCACCTGAGTTTCATAAAGTCCTTTGCTGAGAGTGCATCTTTCAGTTCAGTATTGCCTACTAGTTTAAGCTGGTTTAGCCTTCTCAAGCCTCCAGTTGGAAAAGAACTCAATGCATTGAAACTTAGGTCTCTGAAAGGATATTGGCAGAAAGTAAGTGTGAGAGAAAACACAAGATGGAAAATATTTGAACATACAAACCTAAAATAAATGGCAAGGCTAACTGAGTATAATGCTCTTTTGATGGTCCCAAAGGCAACAGTGCACAAATAACTTTGTTTATAACATCTGAACGTCTTTCTTTTTCACAGAAACTGAGACTGGTACATACAAGGTTAATGCAACAGCAACCTTGAGAGATAATTACTTGCTTAAGGCCACCTAGTGAGCTGTGCAACTAAGAAAGGATAGGACCCTGGACTACTATACTTGGCTCCAAATTCAATATGCTATCCACTTTGCTACACTGACTTCTAGATTCTCTTGCTGGTTTTGGAGATGACCACATTTAGAACCAACCATCTCTTCTGACTGGAAAATCTAGACAGTGGTTTTTTGACTGTCTTTGACTTTCCCATGCTTACAAGTGCTGCTCTTCATAAAGATACAGTGGTTCCATTTTAAACTGAATGGCTTGTCTGGAAATGCACAGCTGTCCAATGTAACTGGTCAACAAGGTGTAGCAGACACTGAATAATAGAATTAGGGTAAGGGTCACAAAACGAATATGACATGTAAATTTGAAGAGTGTTGAGGGTGTATTCTCATGATACTAGAAACTGGGTGATCCAATGAAAAGGAACATTGGGTCTTAGCTGTGAGATGTTAGTTTTCAGTGATGAAGGTGGGAATATCCTATAACATGGGTTGATTCCATGTCTTGCTCCGAAATAGGCAGGAAAAACAGACTTGCAAGGATCGCCTACCAGACGGAGCGTAACCATCCCCACCATCCCTCAGTCAATATTATAACCGAGGATAGAAAACAAACTCCGAAAGCATTTAATGTAAATATAAGTATAATAAATAGAAAACTCTCATAAAGTCAAACCAAAAGTAACTAACAAACACCCTTACAGGGCCAAGGGAAACAGCCTCCTCAGTTCTGGGTGGGGAGGGTATTCCCCCCTACCATCGCTGAAAATGAAACATCTCACAGGTAAGAACCAATGTAGAGGTGGAAACATCCTATAACATGGGACTTACAAAGCTCCCTGCCAATGGGTGGGTGAACTGAGGCATATCACTATGTGAGAAGCACAAGATATGTCTTCCCATTCCAAAGGAAGCCTCTTTTGATTCAAGAGAACCCAACAGTGGTGGCATGTAAAGTGGGAGATGAAGACCATGTCCTGTCCTACATTTATCTTAGATGGATGTGATTGTTGCTAGTGAGAGGAAGTAGCTGCATGTAAATGGAGTGATCAACAAGGGACAGGTTTGCTTACCTTGTAACAGTATTTCTTCGAGTGGTCATCTGCGAATACATCAAATGGTGTTCACTGCGCCTGCGCCGTGCTGCTCGGAACCTACTGGAATCACTGGGCAGAGTTTACTCTGCAACATATTGAAACTTTTTGGCGGGTAACTCCGCCCACCGTTATAAGGCCCCTGCCTTTCTTTTTTTCCCGCTCTTCCCCAGTTCCGCAATTTTCGCAAGCAGGCGATGGAAAGAGAGCCAATGTGAGCAGGACACTGAGGGGGACGGGAGGGTGGGATTTGTATTGTATTCGCAGATGACCACTCGAAGAAATACTGTTACAGGTAGCAACCTGTCCTTCTTCTTCGTGTCTCTGCCGAATCATACAAATGGGTTTAGACTGACAAGCTAAGGTATACGGCGGAGGGAGTTGTCCCTGAGACCAAAGCTATGGTAAACCAAAGGTATATTTATTACAATAACACCTTGAACCATAAAGAGTCAGTCTTTTTGTTCATCACAAAACAAATAGCATAACTTTGCTAAACCTGAGAAGGAGACAGAGGTCAATGGCAAGACCGATCCCACAGGATTGTGCACAGCATAAATTCAACAACATGTGAACAGTGTCAACTGTACCAGTGTAGTAAACATGCAACATTTAGTAGTGCAATCAGTGCAATCCCTGAACCAACACAGCCCTCCCGAAAGCTGCGTCTCGGATGGCCCTGGTGTCCAACCTGATAATGTTTGATAAAAGTCAGCGGTTGGGACCAGACAGCAGCCTTGCAGATCTCCTCCAATGGGACTCCCGAGAGGAACGCGGAGGATGCTGCCATTGACCTTGTGGAATGGGACCGAACCCTGCCAGGGAGAGGTTACCTAACAGTTCATAGCAGAGGTGGATGGTACCCGCCACCCATTTTGGACAACCTCTGCGCAGACACAGGCAACCCCTTCTTCGGCTCCGAGTGCATTGGAAAAGTCTCTCGGACCGACTGGAGGCAGCTGTTTCTGTCCAGTAAAAGGCCAGCGCTCTCCTGACGTCAAGGAGATGGCAGGGCGTCTCTCCTCATCCGATGTCGGGTTGGATGCGAGAGTGGGCAACACAATGTCCTGGCACATGTGAAAAGTAGACACAACCTTCGGCAGGAAGGAAATGTCCCGTGCGGAGGACCACCTTTGTCTCTGTGGACCTTAGGAGATGGCTGGTCCCTCCGTAAAGCACAGAGTTCACCCGCACGCGGCGGCAGAGGTGATGGCCCACAAGGAAAGCGGTTTTCCCAGTCACAAGTCTCAAGTCCGCTGTGGCCATCGTTCAAAGGGCTTGGATTGGAGCGCGGACAGTACCGACTCCAATGTCCAAGCCGGTTGTCGGTACCGACACAGGAGGTAAAGGTTTGGCACGCCCTTCAGGAACCCCTTCACTCAAGGGGTCTTTGAAGAAAGAACCCTCCCCCCGAACTGATATTTGGCACAAATAGCAGACAAATAGCATTTTGATGGATGAGAGGACCGGCCCCCCATCCAAAAGTGCCATCAAAAACTCCAGCACCACGGAGGTTGGGACACCTGTGCAGGAGACACCCTCTTTGTTCAAGGATAGGGCAAAATTTCTTCCACTTTAGGGCATAAGAGCGCTGGGTGGAAGGTTTCCTCGCGGCCAGGATCACCGTCGTCACTGCTTCTGGCACAGGCAGTTAAGGCCGAATCCTCCGGCTACCAGCGGCAGGCTCTCGATGTCGGGTGGAGAATCCGTCCGTCCGGCGATCGACAGCAGGTCCGGGCGGGGATCGAGGCGGAGGAAGCATCTCCTGGAGAGGTGGAGAGGGATGCGAACACGGCTGTCTCGGCCACCACGGGGTGATCAGGATCGCATGCGAGCGGTCCATTGTCATCTGGACACCACTCTGATGATGGAGGGAACGGAGGGAAGGCGTAGAGAGCTCCCCCGTCCAGAGGAAGGCGAACGCGTCTCCCGAGGGATCCGTCGAAACGCCTCCTGGAGCAGAACTGGGGACAGTGGCTGTTCGGCTGGCGCGAAAAGGTCGATCCGGGGGTTCCCCACCGATCGAGAGGTCGCTGACCGTCTCGGGATGGAGTCTCCACTCGTGGCACACTGATGGGGATCTGCTGAGGCGGTCCGGCCAATTCGTTGTCTTCCCCAGGAAGGTGAATCGCCTGGAGGAGGACGCGTCTCTGGATGCACCAGTCCCAGATGCGGAGCGTGAGTCTAACAGGCTTGGACCTGGTACCACCTTGTTTGTTGATGTAGTACATCACGGTGTGTTGTCCCGTTCTCAGAAGACCACTCTTCCTGAGACTGCGCCTCGAATGACCTCAGTGCTTTTCTCGACTGGCCAGCATCCTCCAGGGCGTTGATGGGTGAGGCGCTTGTCTTGTGGAGGACCACCTGTCCTTGATGACAAGTCGAGCAGGTGGGCGCCCCAGCCCTCCAGGGATGCATCGGTTGTCAGTGGAGCTGTGGTTGGGGCTGGTGGAAGGACATTCGGTGCATACGTTGGCGCGTCGTGAAGCCACCATCTGAGGGACGCGGCTACCGGTCTCGGTACCGTGAGCCCTTCGAAGGAGGGTCCTCCAACGGAGAGAACCAGGACTGGAGGTCGGAGCCGAAGTCTTGCCCAAGGGGTGACGAAGGTTTGTTGAAGCCATGTGGCCCAGGGCAACTTGGATGTCTCTGGCCCTCACCCTTCTGTGGGAGATGCAAGGCCTGGATGGCGGGTTCGTCAGCGCCTGGCAAACGGTTCTGGAGGGAGAAAGGCGGAGCATGTCTCGGAGTCGAGAATGGCGCCGATGAACTTGACCTGTCTGGAAGGTGTGAGGTGGGACTTCTCCCGGTTGACCACCAGACCGAGGGAGTCCAAAAGGTGTAAGGCGAATGAGAGTGCTCCTGCCAGTCTCCTGGGATTCGGCGGCGAACAGCCAGTCGTCGAGAATGGGAAGACCATGTTCCTCTTTGGTGGAGATAAGCCACTACCGGTGCCATGCATTTTGTGAGACTCTCGGTGCCGTGGCCAAGCCGAGGGGAGGACGTTGTAGTGGTAAGACGACTGAGCCTACAGCGAAGGCGAGGATCTTCGATGGGACTCCCGATCCCAATGTGGAAATAGGCGTCCTTCAGGTCGACGGTCGCAAACCACAGACCCTGATGGGCAGAGGCAGAATGGAAGCTAGGTTACCATTCGAAAGCGACGGAGTAGTCAAGGAACAAGTTCAATTGTCCTCAAATCAAGGATGGGGCCTGATCCCCCATCAGCCTTGGGCACCGTGAAGTATCTGGAGAAGGACGGTCTAGACACTTGGTCAGGGGTAAGGGGGAAATGCCCCTTTTTTCGAGAGAAGTGCGCACTTCGTCGAGAAGGGTGTCGAGGGGGGGTGGACATGAAGGCCAGTTGGAGGGAGCTCCTGGAACTCGAGGGCATAACCCCTACGGACGATGTTAATGACCCACGAGTCCGAAGTTATGGAGGCCCAGGTGTTAGCAAAGGGCCTTAGGATGTCCAGGAAGAACAAATGGTGACGGGGAAACGAAGTGCGCTGCGTCCCTTCAGGCTCTCTTCTTCCCCTGGTCGGTGTCCTGCCGTGCGGGGACTTGCGGTACCGAGGCGGAAGTTGCGACGGCCAGAGGAGGAGGAAGACTGGAGAGGGGTAACGGCGCCTCTGCGAGCCCTGTGCTGGGGCTGTCGGTCCTGGAGAAAGAGCCCTGGGACTGACCTTGTGATGGCCAAGGACGGTTCCTTCTTCTGAAGGGCGAGATGGGGTTGGAAGACATCCCATGCTTCTTAGCAGCGGTCTTCATTCTGAACTTGCGGTTCAGACGCTCATCGTGTCGGCATGGAAAAGGCCGGTGCCATCCAGAGGCATGTCCCTCGAGGCCGCCCTCACATTGGTGGTTGAGGTCAGATCCTCTGAGCCACGCGTGTCGACGTAATGCTAGTGAGGCCGCCATCCCTCGTCCTGCACAGTCGGCAATGTTCCTGGAGGCGTAATAGTATGATCCAGTTGCCTATGAGTGGGCCTCGTCGCGGATTTCAACCAAGCGGCGCTGGACCTCATCAGGAACATCAGGGAGATGGTGGTGAGATGGTCTCCATCAGGGCCTGGAGTATGCCCCCATGCAGGCGTTGTATTTATGGCCTTCACGATGGGGTCAACAGAGGAGTATGGCTTCTTCGCTAGGGCGTCAATCTTTTTTGGGCCTCTCGATCCAGCTGGGGAGGTCGCCTGTTTTGGCACGAAGGTTTTGCTGTGCCCCCTCTACAATGGCCGAATTCGTTTAGGATGGTCGGTCGCCATGAACAGACCGGGGTGGCGCAATCTTGTGAGGTTCTCGACCTTCCTCGAGTGACGCAACCAGTGAGGCCGGAGTGTCCCAGGATCTCTGCACGATAGCCTGCAGGGACGGCAGCATCGGGATGCAACGGTGGGGTGGGGACCGTCCAAGGACTCGGCGCTCGACAGGATCGGGGCCTCCTCCTCGGGTGGAGACGGGTCGATGTCTAGGGTGCGACACATTTTGATGATGTTGCTCACTGAAGGCGCGAACATCATCGTGGGCGACGACGAACCCGGGTTGGCGCTCTCTTGAGGTGAGGGTGGGTCGGATGGGTCCGTCTTCGACGTCCGAAGGATCCCGCGGTGGTGACCAAGGGTTTCCGGGTCGGACTCGGAATCGGAAGTCAGGGGAATGTCAGGTACCCTGGCCCGGGATGGAATGCGAGCCGGGATATTCGGGCTGCCGTACGACTCCAGGGACTGACGGCGAGGTACTGAAGTTCTGAGGAAGCCGATGGCCTGTCAGCCCGGGGCAATCGCAGGGCGCAGGTTGAGCCTGGTGAACTCCCTGAAGGCTTTTTTCCTTGGGGACTGACATGTAGTACCTCTGAGTCTCAGTGTCGAAGAACATGTCGTGTCCATCTCCCAAGGGTCTTCAACCCTCCGAGAGGGTGGCTGCCTCGTCGCCGCTACGAGTGGACCGAGCTGTGGAGAAGGCTCTCTAGCCGGAGAGGCTGGCTGACTGGCGGCGGCCAAGTCATCGGCCGAGGAAGCGGTGTGGTGGTGTGGTCGGGCTCCGGTTGTCGCATGTCTCGGGTCATTACAGCGGTCTCCCGGGGAGGAGAACGATGCTTTGCGGGAGCTTGCTCAGATGGCTTAGCGGGCGCTCGACGCTGGTGGGTCCTTAGTCCCGGATTTGGACTTGGACTTGGATTTTTTAGGAGAGGAGGCCTCAGTAGCCTCTGTGTGACGTCTCTCTTGGAGGAAGTTGGAGTCGCCGGCCTTGTCCTCGGACGGGAAGAATGGATTCTCCGGCAGGTCGCGGAAGGACGGTGGGCCGCTTGGAGGTGGCCTTAGATGGTTTGGCCCCTTCCGACGTGTTGTCGCTCTCGACGAGGAGGATGGCTCGGTCGCAGGAGGCTTGGGGGCGTGTCGGGATGGTTTCGACGACGACTTGGAGGACGGTATTCGGTGCGGTGCGAACCTCCGACTCTCGACGTCCTCCCGAGCGCGAGCCCTCCGGGGATGGCTTCCTCCCGGATCTCTCCCTGGGCTCGGAACCCTCAGTCCCCGAGGATTTATGGGGGCGCTTGGAGGGTTCGTCGGTGACACTGGGTCTTGAGGGACGCGGGTCACATCGGAGGTGGTCGGAGACCGTGCCCGGCCGGCTGACAGAGACCACACTCGAGGCGCCTGGCCCGTGAGAGGAGGATGCGGGCGGCAGCGGCTGGAGGAAGCGAAGATGAGCGGGACGACCTGCCCGGACCTTCCCATGGCAATGGCAGAGGTGAGCCGGGATTCCCGGTTTTTTCCTGGCTTGGGAAGATAGCGAGACTTACAGAGTGGCAGGCTCTAGCGTCATGATCTCTTCCCAGGCAGAACAGGCAGGGGAATGAGGGTCCTGGACAGGCACTCTGCCCCGCAGCTGTCGCACTCTTAAAGGGGGCAGGCATCTTTCCAAGTCGTCAAGTCCAAGGGCAAACACACGAGCGAAGTCAAAAACAAGCCGAGGAGGTCCGAAGTTACCGGGGCGGGAGAGTAAGAATGGTCAAAAAGCGGTCCGAAGGTCAGAAAAACGTAAGTGATTCCATTAGCAAAGCAGCGAAAGTTCCTAGAAGCAGCTAGCGCGGTGGAAAAAAGGAACTGGGGAAAGAGCGGGAAGGCAGGGGGCCTTTATAACGGGTGGGCGGAGTTACCGCCAAAAGTTTCAATATGTTGCAGAGTAAACTCTGCCCAGTGATTGCCAGTAGGTTCCGAGCAGCACTGCGCAGGCGCAGTGAAACCCATTTGTATGTATCGCAGAGGACCACGAAGAAGAACTGATCTTAACAGAGATATCTCAATCTTCTTGTGCATGTTAAAATGCATCCACACAAGCTTTGAGAGAAAGGACCCTCCCTCCAGTCCCTCTGCCTTGGTCACAGACTCAGAGGGAAAGAGTAGTGCTGAACGTGATCCCCTTCCCCACCACCCTTCCCTTCTTCTTTTGTGTCGTGTCTTTTTAGATTGTAAGCCTGAGGGCAGGGAACTGTCTAATTAAAAATAATAATTGTAAGCGGCTCTGATAGCCTTTAGGGCTGAAGAGCAGGGTATAAATACCATAATAATAATTCAAGTCTGTTTTTCTTGCCTATTTTGGAGCAAGAGATGGAATCAACCCATGTTATAGGATGTTTCCACCTCCATCGCTGGAAAAATGATGGTTTTGAAAGCTAAAACTCAGGGCTCACAATTATCCTATAAAAACTGCTGCAACAAAATATGAAGATGCCCATTTGCTTATATAGCTTCCCAAACTTTAACATATTTTTCTGAACATTATCCTTTTTTACCACTGACATGCAGCTAATTTTCCTGCATGTGAAAATATTGTGTCATTTTTCCTTTATATAAATGCAGCATGAATGATGGTCTAAGATGCTATTAAAACAGGAGCACAGATATTTGAGGAAACATTATTGAATATACTTGTGTACTAACAAACAAAAATTGACCAAAAATTGACTCCAAAAGCCTAGTCAACTTTACATGGATCAGTGTGATACCTGTCAATGACAGCACCAGCAGATCTTTGGTGCCTCCCCACCACAGCACAGAGAGTGCTTCTTTTAGGCTCTCCCTGGATGGACTAAATTCTCACTGCAGAACCTTAAAAAACCAATGAGCCCACTGCACTGCCCCTGCATCAGTGGTGGCTCTCTGGTGCTTCCACACCATGGTGGGAAGAGCAGAGAGGGGTTGGTGCTTCTTTTAAGGTAGATTCTCCCTAGATGGACTAAACTCTCACTGTAGTCTGACCAGGGAGAACTTTAAAAAAATCTCTGCCCCCCCCCCCCCACTCTCTAGGCAGTTTTTTGAAATGCCTGGGTGGGAAAATGATGGCAGTGGCAGCAACTCTTTGGTGCTTTCCTCTTGCAGTGGGCAGTGTAGAAGGGATTGGTGCTTCCTTTAGGTTCTCCCAGGACACACTACTGGCAAGCCCTTGCCTTTTGCCACTCCGACACAACTGAATTGCACAGGTTAAATTTGTGGGGAGCTTATGAGAAGTGCACAGCATGCAGGGCTCAAAGCACTGTGGACCCTGCACAATCTTCTTCCTTGGTTTTGTCACTTCTGGACTGAGAGTTCATTTTCCATTTGGAAATGGAAGTTTCTGGTATCAATTCATGCATATTTTTGTTCACGTTTCTGGCAGTGGGAAATTTCAGGTTCTGGGAGTGGCTTGGAAGGGAGAAAAGTTTGTTTTTTTCATTTTATTTTTAAGAAGTTGGTTCTTTCGGCCCTGAAAGCAGGGATCAGTGAGGCTATGAAGATGGGTGTTGTGAATGCAGGGGTGGGTGGGAAGGCTGAGTGTTGTGTGTGGTGCAACACACAAGCAGCAAAAATAAAAGGAGGCGGATAGAGGAAAAAGATGGAGGTTGTATATCAGGCATGGGAACAAACTACCTAGGAACCATCTCTTTCTCTGAGTGGCAAAAGGTGAGAGTTCACTGATAGTTCATCCCAGGAGGACCTAAAAAAGCACCAAACCCTTCTACACTCTACCATGGTGAGGAAGCACCAAAGACCTGTCACCACCACTGCCATTTTCCTGCCCAGAAATTCCAAAAGGCCTTTGGAAAGAGCAGAGGGTGTGGGGTCTCAACTTATCCGTGGGACATAGCAAAATCTGAAATTTTGGCCCCCAAACCCACCCTCATCTTATACATGAGGTTGACTTATACAAGGTATACTGGTTTACATCTGCAACTTGTACTGTGCTGTATAACTTACTTACAGATTGGTAATAGCACCAAGTGTAGTAAATGCCTCTTTGTAAACCTGGTGGATCAGATTTCTGCTGAGATCACTGCAATTTGAAAGAATACAATTGTATTAGTGATTTACACTGACACATCCAAATGGCTACTGTTTGTACTTCGGTGATTATATTATGTTCAGGTCATAGTAAGTTTCTAGCAAACAAATAACTTCAGCTCAATTGTATTTTACAAGGTGATCGTGACATTTTTTCCCCTACACCAGTCTCTTAAGGGCCTCTCATTTACTAGAAAACTGAGAAATAATGCTTCTGTTTTGGGACTATTAATACAGCTCTAAGGCTATCTAGCTTGTAAGTATAAAGGTCTATTTACTCCTTTTTAAAAAGGATATCAGTTCATCTGCATCACTGCTATTCTACCCAGTTTGGCTAGTGGGGAAAGAAGCCAATACAGTCCAGTTTGACTGTATATTGTCTTTCCCATTAATGGTCCATTAATGTGTAGCATCATCTAAGAATATGTATAATTTCTAATCACAGACTACTTGTCCTTATCACTTGTAGATCTCTAAAAGTCTTAGGTGCCTTAATAATTGCCATGCTCCTCTTTGCAGCCCTTATTTTTCTAGAATTAGTTTGCATCAATACACCCTCTATTAACATAAATATGGCCCACATGTCCAATACGTGTTGAAAGTAACTGACAAAATAATAATTTCTTATTTATTTTTTAAATTTGAAATTTAACTATGGCATTGCATGAATTCAGAAACGAATACATCCTAAATTGTACCTCACAGCTCTCTCCTCACTGAGATAACAATTTCTCACCCTATTGAATTTACTGATTTCTATTTTTTACGTGGTTATTGCTTCAAATTGGATTAGAGAAGTGCATATGAATGAAATATACATATATTGGCAACAGAAGAACACAAAGAATTGAAATATTTTGCAGAGTGATGATCTGGACACAGTTTCAGACAGAAAACTATTTTATATACGATTCCTTTGCTTAAGCATGCTCAAATTTACTAATACTGAGCATTTCTCTTAACCTCTAAGGTAAGTATACTCACAGAGTACGTAGAGAGGGTAGTCCTTGGAAAGTATCTTCTTTGATTTCCTCTATTTGATTATGCTGTAAATATCTGAAATACAGAAATTATCTGTTAAAGAGGACTTTCACTAAGAGAAGGCATATTCTTGGCACTGCATCATATCCTAGTGAGACCAGATTCCATTTTACATTCTATTCAACCAATAATAAAGGATTTAGTTCTTGAATGAAGACTATTATTCCACTGTAGAAAGGAGATAGAAGATTATGTTCAAGGAAGAGAGCATTAGTCAAAATACAAATGAGAGAGCCTTATTTTATATTATCACACTGCTGAAATTGCGGGTCAGATGATAATACTGTCAGGTGGATTTTGCTGGAAAACAACTGTCAAAAATGCCAATCAATTGAACTATTGGGAGGGGTGGTGCTACAAGATTCTGTTCAGGAACCGGTACTCTTCAGTTACTTAGCCCACAGATGGGCCACTGTGACAAGGCACTGGCAGAGTGGAGTTTCACCAACAGCCAATCAGAGTCAGGCTAATATGGGTAATGTCTGCATGCATCTGAGGAAGTAGGCTCAATTCTATGAAAATCCATGCTACTAGCTTCTTTCTTTCAGTTAGTCAGTCTCAAGGGCGCTACAAGATCCCTTTGCATACTGATTTTCCAGACTAACACAGCAGTGTCTTTGACTTTAGAGTAATGTAAAACTGTACACCAAAACTGGACTTGAGGGCCTACATGTGGTTTGCAAACCATGTTTTATTTAGATGAAGGAGATCCTAACATTGGCAGATTATTGCAGTCTACAATCACTGTCTTGATATAAGTTTGAAACTGTAGAACTCATGGTCACACTCATTAAAATTTTGTACTTTTTCTGTCCCCCCCCCCCCCCACTCCTGCTTTTTGGTACCATAATCTGATGAAGAGCTCTAGAAAACTCACAAAACAGCACAATATTTTAAAACACACGCAAACAAACACATTTTGGTTAGTTCTGATAATGATGTTATCCAACTGTAGATTTTGGAGAGGGTTTTTTTTCCCATATGGATGAATACTTTTTGGTTTTTAGATGAAAATGCAAATGGAAGGAATAACCAAAATGTAATGAAAGATTGAATCTAACACATTATTGAAGTTCTTCGTCTGAGAAAAATAAAATGAAACCTGTAGTTTATGTAGGATGGAGGACACTTGTGTTTGGAGCAATACATGTGAAAGGGATTTTAGGACTATGACTGATCAAAAACTGAGTATGAGTCAGCAGAGTGATGTAGCTTCAAAGAAAAGCTAATACTGTACAATTTTACACTGTTACTAATACAACTACAATTTTCCGTATTACATGAGAAATAATAGTTCCACTTTACTCTTGTACCTCATCTAAAGTACTGTGCTCAGTTCTGGATGGTGTACTTCAAGAGAGATATAGAAATAAGTACAGAGGAATGCAATTTAAGATAATGAAGGGTAAGAAAAACAAGTCCTAGGAGGCAAAGTTGAAAAATATAGGAATGTGCACTCTGGTGAGGCAAAGAATGAAGAGAAATATAAAAGCATTCTTCTATCACCTGAAGGGCTGTCAAAATGTGATACAGACTGTTCTCCCCCCCCATTAGGCTGGATTAGATTTAAAGGACTTGAGTTACAAAAGGGCACATTCTGTTTCAGAAACTGAAGAAACTCGTTAACATAACCAGATACTAAGGAAGGATCTCCCTCTGCTTAAGGTCTTCAAGTAAAGACTGGACAGGCATCTGTTAGTAATGCTCCAGCTTTGATTTCCTGCATCAAAACACTGAACTGCTATAGACTTCTGACAGGCTCTCCTCCAACTCTATGGCACCACAAACTCAATGAAAGTAGCAGGAAGCACCATAAAAAAGACTGGGGACTTTTAATAGGTATATACAAAAATAAAGTTGTTATAAATCTGAGAGAAGTTGAAAAATTAAAAATGAAAGAGAACTGATGAACCAATCATGACCAAATTATAGTCCAATAGGGCAAGTGGGGATGGAGCTGGGGAGAAGGGATAGATATATAAATTAGAAGTTAGTTAAGTGGGACAATAGGTGAAGGGGGAGGGGGAGGGGGAAGATTTAACAAATTGCCACTTAAATGTTTATTGTCAGGTTCCCACTCCTGTCCCAAAACAATGCTTATTTTTTATAATACTGTCTTCTTGCAACAAAAATTACTCTAACTTGATGTTTCATGATTTATAGTACAGATAAAAGGGGAAAATGAGATTTGTTCTGTTGTGGGCGTTACTTACATTTCTTCCAGGAAACTGCAGCCTTTAAAACTTGGAAGTAGTTTTACATTGTTATAGGACAAATCCCTTGGCAAAGCAGGAAAACAAAAAACAAGCATAGTTAATTATATTATTTTATAGGAAGGCTCCTGGTTCTAATATGGAGTCACAAACACATATAGTCCGCCCTTGCCTTAAATGGGGGACCTGTTTCGGACTTCCCCCCGAGGAAGGCAAAAAGTGAGTATGCTTGAGCACCATTAGATATAATGGGGCTTGTGCACAGTGCACACACCATTCTCCCGATCCCCCGGCGGCTTCCGTGTAAGCTGGAAGTGACCTATAATGAGCCCGCATATGATGCAGGCTCACTGTATTGTATTAGCATTTTTATAAATATCAAGTTTTCCTTAGCTATCACCTGCCCTTCCAAAAAACAAATGAACAAAAACCCTAGGTTTACTAGATTTAACTAGATTTTTCAAACGAGATTCAATATCACAAAGTGCACAATTTAAACTAACTACTTAGAATGCAATATGAGGGTGCATGTACACTGTAGAAATAATGCAGTCAGTAATGGGCTGGATGAGGGAAAACAAACTCAAGCTGAATCCAGAGGAAACAGAGGTACTCGTGATAGGTACCCCAAGTCCGGGCAGGGAAATTTGCCATCCAGTCCTGGACGGGGTCACACTTCCCCTAAAGGACAAAGTCCGCAGTTTGGGAGTACTCCTGGATTCATCTCTGCAGTTATCATCTCAAGTGGATGCGATGGCCAGCTTGGTACCAGCTCCGGTTGATACGCCAACTGCGTCCTTGTCTGGACTGGAAGGACCTTGAAACCGTAGTACATGCACTGGTAACCTCTCGTTTGGATTTCTGTAATGCGCTCTACATGGGGATACCTTTGTACCAGGTTCGGAAGCTTCAGCTAGTTCAAAACGCTGCAGCCAGATTGGTCGCTGGAACTTCCAGGTCAGACCATATAACACCGGTATTAAGATCTCTTCACTGGCTACCTATTAGCTTCCGGGCTCAATACAAAGTGTTGGTTATCACCTATAAAGACCTATATGGCTTGGGCCCGAGTTACTTGAGGGAACTCCTCTCCCCATATAATCCACCCCGCACTCTCAGAACATCAAGGAAAAATTTACTAGTACATCCTAAGGTGAGATTGGCAGCAACTCACCAGAGAGCATTTACATCGGCCGCATCAATGTACTGGAATAAACTTCCAGAAGAGCTTCAGATGAATTCTACATTGGATGCCTTCAAAAAGGCTTTAAAGACCCACCTCTTCCGGTTAGCATATCCTCCGGACTCTTTATAGAGAATGTTTCCTCTGATAGAAATGGCTAATTGCAATTGACAGATTCCATGTTTGTGTTTGTTTTATGTGCTGCTTTGGTTTTTATTGGTATTTAAATGTATAGATACATTATGAAGTGTGTTTTTTAAAGACTCTGTGAACCGCTTTGATCGTTCCAGAAGAGCGGTATACAAATAAAGTATATTATATTATTATTATTACTTTAAATGTTATGGCTTCATTCACAGAATCCTGGGACTGTAGTTTTGTGAAGCACTAGCACTCTTTGACAGAGATGGCTAAAGATTTTGTAAACATCCAAATACCAGGATTCTATAGAATGGAGCTACAGCACTTAAAGTGGTGTTAAACTGCATTATTTCTATAGTGTAGATGCACCTTTCTGCCTAACTGCCTGAGAGTAAAACACAATGGGGATTATTTCTGAATAGACATTTGTTGGAATTAGATTAAAATGGTTTGCACTGTTAGATTAAAATGTGTACTGGTAAACCAAAAAGGGTAACTGCTTTAAAAAAAAAAAATAGCAGCTCTCTGCTAAATTGGGGAAAGGTAACGAGAGAAAAGAATAATACTAGTTTCTTTTTCAGTCATTCCTGGTGGCGCAGTGGTTAAATGCCTGTACTGCAGCCATTCACTCAAAACCACAAGGTTGCGAGTTCAAGACCAGCAAAAGGGCCCAAGCTCGACTCAGGCTTGCATCCTTCCGAGGTCGCTAAAATGAGTACCCAGACTGTTGGGGGCAAATTAGCTTACTTGCTAATTAGCTTACTTGCTGTTCACCGCTATGATCTTTGGAATAGCGGTATATAAATAAAACAAATTATTATTATTATTATTATTATTATTATTAGGTTCTGTATATTTCATAATATTTGACAAACTAAGGTAATAAATGTGAATCACACAATGGACAGCCACATGTTTCCCCATACGTATCAGGTACTCCTACTTGATATCTGAGTTAATGTCATTTAAATGGAATTTCTTGCTATCTCACAACTTTACTGGCCATTTCAAGAAAGGTCTGGCCTGATATGTCTTTTATTTTTGTCAACAGCTTTTCATTTCTTAGCACGTTATGTTGTTTATATCTCAAATGAAATCCACAACACTGCAGCTGACCAACATCCATAGATATGCTAAGAATAAATATATTTGTGTGTCCTTCTTCTGAAGTTAAATAAAACTAAAAATAAAAGAGAGTAAGTTTCTACTTACAGAATTCGAAGTATCTTTTGCTCTTGACACAGATCAATAGGAATACTGCTTATTTTAGTGCCTGTAAAAGTCCTATTTAACAGAAAACAAATATATGAGTAAGCTCTGAAAGACCTATATCAGCACTATTTTAAAAGCAGCAACTTTCCTAGAATTTTAAAAATGCCTCATATTTGAACACTGTAAAAATCAAAACATAACTTGTCTTAACACAATCCTTCCTGCACTCTCAGGTCCTCTGGGAAGAATCTCTTGCAGTCAAAGAAACCCAGACTGGTAACAACTTCCCAGAGGATGTTTTCTGTTGCTGCTCCAAAAGTCTGGAATGACCTGGCAGAAGATATCCGCCATATGACATCTTTGGAGGCCTTTAAGAAGGCAATAAAAACGGATTTCTTCCGGGAGGCCTTCCCAAATTCACCTCCTTGGAATGTTCACTCTCCAGTTGCATAGTTGATCCCACTAGACTGTGATTGTGCTTGATTTTATTGACTACTTTTTTGGTAGCATTTTATTGGGAATTGTTGTTTTTAATGCTATTTTAAGGTGGGAGGGAGATAGGGAATTGGATTTTATATGTTTTGGTATGTTTTCACTTGTGGCTTGTTGTGTTCTATGTTTATTGTTCTTATGTTTGTTGTTACCCACCTCAATCCAATACAGGGAGAGGCAGGATACAAATAATTATAATAATTATAATAATTATTATTAAATATTATTAACACAGCATTAATACTGTTTTTTACAATTTTCACTTTTAAAAAAAGGATAAATAATGTCAGGCTTAACAATGGCCACATTCATATTGCAAGGTAACCTAGAACTGCTGACAATTCTGTCTTGTTGGCAGTGAGAAACCATGCTGGTGCCTAATCTTCTTGGCACCTTCTTAAAAGTTGGACAATTCACAGGAACTAGCCATACAAATATAGCTTAGTGTTTTGTCCAGAGGCAGAACCTGGCTTTTCACTTTGCTAACATATCAGGCTCCAGAAGGTAATGGTAAACCCTGCTTTCAAACTCCAGTTGATTAGAGGAGAAACATTAGAGGAGTCTTGGATTTAACATTTATGTATATATCTATGTATGTACTGGCTCCAGCCCAACAGGGCACCTGAGGTGATGTACAACAGGGGAAAAAATTAAAATAATACAGAAATAAAAAATCTTCAAAAAGAAATGAAGTACTCTTTAAAACAAACTGAAAATAGTCCTCAAAAATAACTTTAAAACATACAAAATTAATAGAGTAGCTTCAAACACTAAAGGCCATGAGGAACATCATCATTTTAATAAGGAAGAACAGTACTGGACAGACCCATATGGGAGCAGGTGGTATTTCAGGGATCCTGACCCCAAGCCATTCAGTGTATTGTAGGTCAAACTTAACATTGAACTTGGAACCAAATTGGAAACTTGTGCAGTTATTCTATGAACAATGTTATGCAGTCTCTAAAGTAAACACTTAACACCAATCTAGCTGCTGCCTTTTTTCTACAGTCCAATTCTGGGCATCACAATTCAAGAAGGATATTGACAAACTGGAGTGTGTCCAGGGTGGCCAAAATAGTAAAAAGTATGGAAACCATGTCTTATAAGGAGCTGGGTGTATTTAGCCTAGGGAAGAGAAGGTTAAGAGGTGACATTGACAGCCATATTTAAATAAGGATGTCATATTGAAGATGGAGCAAACTTGTTTACTGCTGCTCCAGAGACTGGTACACAGAGCAATGGATTCAGATTACAGGAGAGATTCCACATAAACATTGGAAAGAGCTTCCTGATGGTAAGATCTGTCTGACAGTGAAACATACTATGCTGCCTCTGAGAGTGCTGGAGTCTCCTTATTTGGACGTTTTTAAACAGGGGCTCTATGGCCATCTGTTGGGAGTGCTCTGACTGTGTATTCCTGCATAGCAGGGGCTTGGACTGGATGGCCCTTGTGGTCTCTTCTAACGCTACAATTGTACTAGTTGCAGCTTCTGTACACTTTTTCAAGGGCAGCCACACAGAAAGTTCATTACAGTGGTCTATTTGTGAGGTAGTGAAGACATGAACACCACTGACAGATGTTCTCTACAGTAAAGGATGAGACTGGCACACCAGTGAAAACTGGGCAGAGATACTCCTTGCCACTTGACCTCCCACAAGCAGCCATGTGTCTAAGAGAACCTACAAGGCAGGAATTTGATCTTTCAAAGTAAGTGCAACCTCATTTGGAACAGGCTGTCATTTCCAACTCAGGTAAACTTTCCTTATGAGCAACAGCATTTCTGTATATCTGGATTGGGCCTCGGTTTATTCACTGACCTCCTACAATACTATGGTCTGTATGAGTAGTACATTTCTGATTATCACAGTCACTTTCATTGCAAGGGAAGCCAAGTGGGACCAGTGAGGGAGCTCCAACATGCTTGCTGATTACCAGTGAGATAAAACTATTAGAAATTTTGATTTGCACAATTTGTAGCATTAAGAAGAACTACACTTCCATGTAACTGAATTCCTTAAAATTAAAAGAAGTCTGAATATGAAATCAGATTTCCTGGAGTCAGCAGTATTTTAAAAACAACACACATATAACATCAATGGACAAAGATTGACATTAAAAACAATACAATGGTAACAACAAACCTACAAAACAAATTACGACTACAAAGAATAATAAAATTAACTTCCTGCTAGCACAGTTAAACCTGTTTATCATCCCATTCTTTAAAGACTGTTATGTCTTGTATTTTATTTCCCCCTGTTCTTACTCTCGTTTCCCAAAATCAAAGTATCACAAAATTATGATGAAGCATCTTCCTGCTGATCAGGGGATTCTGTTTTTCCTTATGAGTTTTGCCTAGCGACTGCTTAGATCAAGCGACTGCAGTATTTTCATTTAAATAATTCCCTTAAGATTTTTTTAAAATTTAGTTTAATTTAATTACAATCTGATAGAAGATACTTACAGACTTTCCAGATTGCTAGTTCCTGTCAAATTAGGAAATGATTGTACCATGCTGGCTCCACGGATGACCCTGAATAAGAAGCAGAAACATGACACCCATGGCCGAATTACTGGCTTGTAACACTGGGAAATGCTGTCAGGATAAATTACATTTATAGATTTTGTAACATTTGGATCACATCCTGATGTATAAATATTTTTAATTAAGATGTTGCAAAATATGCATATCACTCAGTCAAAATTAGGTTAAAAATGTGGCTACTGAACCATCAATTTTATTTTTTTGTACACCCTCCTGCAGCCTAGTTGGGAAGCTTAGAGTGGAATGAGGAAGAGGAGCTATCTGTTACAGTACTCATAAATCTATATGGCAGGGAGCAACATGTAACGGAAGTACTGTGTTTCTAAAAAAGAAATATCACATTTTTATAATATCCACTGTCAAGTATATGCCAGCAGATTACATCTTAGATCTTAAAGGAAGATATGAGAGTCATATAAACCAAATACCTATCTTACTTCAAGTTGGAATAATCTAAACTAAATCCATATTTTACTTCAAGATGGAATCAACTGGAGGTGGTAATACAAATAACAAACTGTCAATGAAAGAAACACACTTTTCAGTTTAACTAAGATTTGCAAGAGTCTGTTTGATCAAGCTTGCCAACAGTATGTTTTAGAGGATGTGCATTTTTAAAGGGTGTGTGTACTTAGATGAGCTTATATAAACATGCCAAACTATATGACCTACCATCTTCTACAGAGTGTTACAAAAGAAAAGCAAAAACAGCAAGAGGGGAAGGAATGTTCACAACCAAGCTCAGAAAAACAACAAAGAATGCATCCCTCTAAATTCATGAGAGTAAACAATGGTCAATAAAACTTAGCACACTTAGCACAACAATGACACTATGAATGCATGCATCAAAGGCAGTAAGGCAAAGCCACAAAAATACTATAATAATCTAACAAGAATTGTGAAAAAATACATAATCACAAGGGATCTGTGAATAACAATTCTGCAACTCCGCTATGCGAGATTCAAAGAAAGATAAACCACACAGTCTCCTTTGTGAGGACTTAGTTATGAATATAAGCAGTTTTAAAAGTGTCTTGATGTGTATGATGAAGACAGAGAGACGTGACTTGCTGCATAATGATACAGCAAAGAAGGCAAATGCTGCTCTAATAAAACCACTTTTTCCAAGTTGAGGGAAGTAATAGCCCCCCTAAATTCTGCACTGGTCAGCCTATCTCGAGTACTGTGTTCACTTCTGAGTGCCTCATTTTAATAAGGATACAGACAAGTTGGAGCAAATTCAGAGAAGGGTAATGAGGGTGAAAAGAAGTATGGAGAATAAAACATGTGAGGAGAGGCTGATGAAGCTGGGCATGTTCAGTTTGGTGAAGAGAAGATTGCAGGGTGACATGATCATACTCTTTAAATACCTCAACGACTGCCACAAAGAGGAGGAGTGCATGGGCTTGTCCTTTGCTGCCTCAGAGGGTAGAACTAGGTTTAATGATTTTAAGTTACAGGAGGGTAGATGTTGACTATGGCCCGTTACAAACGGGCACCCTAGTACATGACGAGCCCGTACTAGGGTTAGAAAGGGGCGTCACTTCTTGACGCCCCAACCCTAGTACGAACCCAGTCCGTACAAAATGGCAGCGCCCTATACAGATGGGCACCACCATGACTACGTCACCACTGCGCCGCCTCCAAATGACGTCGTCGCGCCGTGCGAGGCGCCTAGAGCACCCTTTCCGCAGTGCGAGAAGGAGCTCCAAAACGTAGTTCCTTCTGTGGTTTGCGTCGCTGGTGCAGCCTTTAGACGGCTGCGCCAGGGACGCAAGGGAGAAAGGGGCCGAGTGGCCCCTTTCTCCTCCTCCCCACCGCCATCGGGTGTCCTTGGGGCATGAAGCCCCAAGGACACCCCTTTCCAGGCCACGGGGAAGCAGCCTTTTGCCGCTTCTCCACGGCCTGGAAAGCAGCAGGTTGGGGCCTCAGAGGCTGCCATTGTGACAGCTAAGGCCCCGATACAGCGGGGAAAGGGCCGGTTACAGGCCGCTCCAAAGGGGTGGTCTGTAACATGCCAGACTATTGGAAATAACTTCTTTACGGTGAGAGTTGTTCAGCAAAGGAACCAAATGCATAGAGAGGTGAAAGAGTCTCCTTTTCTGGATGCCTTCAAAAAAGAGTCTGAACAATTACCTACTGGAGATGCTTTAGCTGGAGATCCTGCACTGAGCAGGGGGCTGGACCTAATGGCTCATAGGCCCTTTCCAACTCTATTACTTTATAGTAATGCCCAACTTTTTAAGGACACCTGTTTTTAACAGCCTCATCAACATAGGGTAGGGGTGGACAAACGATAGTTTTAAAGATGTTGTTGGAATGAACATCTAGCACAGCCAATGGAGAAATATGATACAAACTGCAGTCCATTAACATCTGAGGATCGTGAGTTGCTTACTCTTGACTCATAGCAACTACTGACCAAACAACACATCTGTTTCTATCATTAATATACACCAAGCCCCTTTTAAACCATGTTTAAACCATGTTTATTAAGTCTTCAGAGAACAGGCTAACTGACTTAGTCTCCACTGAACCAGATGGACTGCAGATATACTATTCATGGATCTTTTGGAATCACTAAGGTATAGCTCTAATTTCTGGAATGGTTTTGCTTTATTTTTACTGCATCATGTCACAGTCGTAACTCCATTGTTAACACATCATTACCATCATTCTTGTGTAACAGATTTTATCAGCCTCTGCCTATCATAATTATGAGGTTGCCAGTGCTCCTGTTGTTGTTTCTGGTTTTGCAACAGTAAGCAAAACCATTACCAACATTCCCCATAATAGCTTCTTTATGACTTCTAAAAAAGCCAATAGAATGGGAACCTGCCATACCAATATGAATTATGCTTACTGTAATCTTGTTATAGGCTTGTAATCTTCCACAAATAATTAGCCACTGTACATTCCAAGGCTGCAATGCTAAACATGCATACTTGGAAATAATTCCACTGATATCAACAGGATTTCTGAATTTATGCATTTAGAAATGGAGTACCAAAAATGAGATTTTAATTTTTCCTAAAATTAAATATAGAGTAGAAGAATACTGTAGAGTCAATTGTGAGAGTACTTACAGGGAATGTAAATCTGACAGGTTTTGAAAAGCTGAGTTCCCAACAAAGGATAAAGGGTTATCATACAGATGTCTGGATTAAAAAAAAGAAAAACATAGTATGTCTCATTCCAAAGTTGCTATTTTTATCCATTAAAGGAAAAAATATAATCATTTAGCATTAAAACTTACATAGTTCTTAGAAGTGGATTTCCTACAAATGCACCATCGGGAATCATAGAAATGGAATTACTGTGAAATCCCCTGAAAAACAAAATTAAATGGCAAAGGGATCATTTAACTCAACCTACGGTATGACTGAATAATCAAAATCTAATAACAAGTTGCAACATGCCAACACAAACATAGGATTGGAGGGTAAATGTCACATAATATTCATGTAGGAATTACAGTTCACACAAGTGGCACCTCCACATAAGCTAGATAGGACCCTGTACATTCTCCATGGCCAAAACTTGGAAATGACTTTTGTGGGGGGGTGACTATGACTCTCAAAATTACCCATGCTATAATGATCAAAGAAACTGTAGGCAAATCAAATTTTCCAAGCCCTGTCAATCACAAACACACAGAGATGGTGTGTTGTGTGTGCATGCATGCACATGTGTTAATAGTGATCTGAAAATTCCATCATTACTCATCACTGGCCACACCAGCAAGAGGCAACAAAAAACTGCAGTTCCCAGCATCATGAGGTCCAAAGATTGCCCACGTTTATGGCTGATACTGAATTGGCCAAGATACTGGATTAGGATTATTACTTACTGAGCAGAATAGTACCAGCATATTTTTCAATGAGTCTTCATATGTAAGTAAATTAGAGGTGTTGATTTAAAAATGTAATATGAATATTCAGGGGAAAGTGCCTAGAATATCCCTGAATGAGCTAGTCCCCATTTCTTCTGCCAATAGCTGCAGCTCTGAAGAAATATTGTTTAGCACTATTAACATTAAAATATTATAGAATAAATTAAGGGGGGGGAACCTACTAAAGCTATGAAACAGAAAGCTGAGTTCTGACTGGTTTTGAAAGAGCTAATTTATATTCTATTGAAGAAAAAAGACAGCAGGTTGAGTAGCTATCAAGTCTAAGAACTAACCCATTTAAGAAAATCAAGCTTCATTCATTAAAACTCAGCAAACTATTCAGTATTATATTTTTGGGGGGTGGATTTTTCGAGCCCGAAAAACCCACAAAAAACTATGGATGCCGGCCATGAAATAGTTTGTATTCAGTATTATAGTTCAATACCAGAAATGTTCACTGTCAGAACTAAACAGCAAGCATTAATATTGTCTAATTAAACTACATTTAATTTCAAATTCATGGCGGGCTCCATTCTTATTCATTAAGGGGCCCTGGTGGCGCAGTGGTTAAATGCCTGTACTGCAGCCACTCACTCAAAAACCGAAGGTTGCGATTCAATACCAGCACAAAGGCTCAAGCTTGACTCTGGCTCGCATCCTTCCGAGGTCACTAAAATTGTGGGGGCAATTAGCTTACGGTGTAAACTGTTTAGACACTGCTGTTCAGTATGAAGAGGTGGTATATAAATGAAGTGTTTGTTTTGTTTGTTTATTACAATTAATAAATACATTCCCTCTTGTTCCCATATTGCCCCTTCTTTGTTCTTACAGCCATGTGCTGCCCACAAGAAGTCCTTGAACAAGCTTGAATCATACCTGCCTACCCTCCAGAATTATCTCACCACCTGTGGCTGAAATCATCATGTGTGTGCAATACACAGTTTTACTACATAACAACATAAGTAACTTTCTCAATATTTTATGGCAGGACAGGTGCGTGTGCAACTACTGACAATATGCCTTATCCAAATACAAGGACCAGAGTGTTCTGTATTCAAATTTCCTTGGATTTTGGATACCTGTATTTGTACATACATAACATGCTATAATGAGTCTAGAGAGACTTTGAGGATCTGTGAAAAGGCAAGGGCTTGTATTTCCACTAATTTACAGATCTTCTGTCTCTATCCATCCTCACAATGCAGTACAGGTACCTACTACATTACTTGTGTTGTAGCACACAAGTTTTGGATTTTAGAGTACTTTGGATTTTGAAATTCTGGATAATGGATACCCAATCTGTATTAGAAACCTAATCAGATAAAGTATCCCCCCCCAGATTTAACCAAGGAAGGAAGGAAAGAAGGAAGGAAAGAAGGAAGGAAGGTGGGTGGCAGGTGGGCAAGCAAAGAATAGGTGAAAGACAGCTAGTTGGTTTATTCACTGGGGGGAGGGGAGGATGTCAATAAAAACATCATTATACAAGTTTTATGATCAAATAAAAATCCTCCCAAGACAAAATATTCATAATCCAACCCAGTTTGATTTTTAGTTTTTTAAAGAAGAAGAACACTCACAACTCCTTCAGACTTGGAAGCGCTTTAACTGCCTCAGGGAACTCAACCATGTTGTTATAATTTAAATCCCTGGAAAGAAAAACATCAGTAGCATTATGCAATATAGTTTTCCAAAATCCAAATTTTCAGGCAGAATTGCACACATAAAAAGACAGAGACACATAAACACATATCAAGACATAAAAATCCTTCAGGTTTTGTAGTACTCTAGTCTCACAATTAAACATAGGCACTAGCTGCTCTCCCCATTTTACCCACATTTTTGCTCGTTTTCACAGACCAATCTGGAGTTTAAGTGTTGATAGTTGCTGTTTGTTGTTGAATAAAAGGAGAACAAAGGAAGATGGGGGTATGTTATTTTCCAGATCTGGAGTGATAATAACTACAATGTTCATGAGGGAGTAGTGCCTAATCACTCCATCTCCAGGCCAGATTGTTGTTAGTTGCCCTTGAGTCAGCTCTGACTGAAAACAACAACAACAATAACAAAAAACTTTCTAGAACAGTCATCTTGGAGCTTACTCAATATTCTGTAATACATTGCTTACTTAATATTATGGTGTCATCTGCATATCTTTGGCTATCAATGTGCTTCCTCTTATCTTAACTCCTCCTTTTTCTGATACTAATTCTGCTCTTCTTATGATGTTTTCAGCATATGAATTAAACAAGTAGGGTGATAGGGTATAGCCTTGCCTGATCCCTTTTGTCTATTGGGAACCATTCTGTTCTGAGTGGCCTCTTGTCCTTGGTACAGATGCTTCATCAGGACTACCAGATGTAGTGGTACCCCCATGTCACTGAGTGTGTTCCACTGCTTTTCATGATCTATACAATCAAATGCTTTGCTGTAGTTTGAAACACGTGTTGATTCTTTTCTGGAATTCTTTGGTGCACTCTATTAGGCATCGTATGTTTGTAATGTGTCCCTAGTACTGCTTCCTTTTCTGAATCCTGCTTGCACCTCTGGAATTTCTCTCTCCATATATGACTGGAATCTATGCTGCAGAATTTTGAGCATTATTGTGCCTGCATGTGAGATTAGTGTTACTGACCCATAGCTGCTGCTATCTTTTATATCTCCTTTCTTGTGGATTGGTATGTTTACATGTTTGCCAGATGCAAACATATAAAAAGCGCCCCTTATTTCTGCAGGGTTACAGTTCTTTGCTTATCTTTATTTAGCCCCCATACAACCTCCTTTTTTTACATTCCTCATGCAGTGAACTAGACCTCTCTTATGGAATTACAAAATACTGTGTAAACACAATTCCATTTCATAGGACTTCTGCTCTTCCATTTTAAGGCAGCTACTACAAGGACACCCTCATTCTTTCCCCCTTTATACCACCATTCCTTTTTTGCTCTGTCTCTGATTTGTCTGTCCTAATATCTCCACCGGTCACTCTCTTTTGTGATACAAGAAATTTCAAAAAGGGAACCAAAACCAAACCAGCTGTTGCCAGAGAATTTGGAAAGATTAGGGTTCTTCTTTAATTCAACAACTCCCACGAACTCCTAGTCACCATAGCCATGGCTCCTAGCTGACAGTTCTATCAACTGGACACAGAAATTTCCTCTCTCTGCTGCCAGATGTTCTTCTCATGCTGAATAACTTGGGAAGGAAAAGCAAGCTATTTTGTGACCTGCTTGGTGTTTTGCAAAAAAAATTATACATATTTGTATAATAGAGTTAATGACAATAATGTAATCATAAAACTAAGCCAAAAACTTTAAAGGGCTAGTCTCAAAATTTGACAGCATCAAGTCTTTTGTAATGTTATTCATTAACAGAGATCCAAGGGCAAGAAAGATACTTACAAAGTTTCCAGATTATTTAATCCATCAAAACAATGATGTCCCAATGTTTTTATTTTATTGTTATGGAGATGTCTGAAGGAAAACAAAGACAGGGAGAGGAAAATCTATTAACCCAGTGAGTCACTTCACACAAGTTTCCAAAAATAATTTTCCTTGATAGCACATCACTCACAAAAAAACATCCAGTCTGGTGACTTGCTAATGGACCATAACATTTGTTGCTGAGCAAGGTAGCAAAAGAACTGGCAAGCTATGTATTTTCTGCTCAAAAGAATACAGTTCCTAAATAGCAGAATATGTTGCACCCAGATTCACGTTAGGGCAATAGCAGAATTAAGTACTCAGTACGTATATACATTACTTCTATAATTGGCCTGGAAATACAATGACAAGATATTTTGCCTTCTCCCCAAAATGTCAAGAATGGTACCATGGATCATCCCACTACTGTTGCTGGGCCCATGAAAATCAAGCATAACTCAAGATCACTGCTCTGTTTCATCTGGAATTCATTAAAAATTTCCAATCCCAATCTTTGTTTTCATGTGAAATGAGGTGCTTAAGTTTGCTATGCACAGCTTTTAAAAAATTTAGCATTCTCAAAACTGGAAGGCTCAGAGAGGTATATGCTTAAGCCCCCTTACAAAAAGAAGGCAGTGGAAAGGTGACTCCCTCAACACTGTGCCTTTGTTTGTTTATGGCAGATGTGTGAACGCCAGTTTGTTTAAGTGATAAAAAATCATTTTAGATATAGTCCCCAGTGCTTCAAATCATATATGTCCAAGAATCCAGGAATGACTACAATGAGAACATAAGCAGAGCTACGCAGGATCACATGACTGGCCTTTCTAGGCCAGCATTCTATTTACACAGTGGCCAACAGCATGTTCTTTGGAATCCTAGGAGTAGGACATCAGAGCAGTAACACCCTCCCACTCATATTATATTCCCCAGGAACTGGGACAGGAGAATACTGTCTCCTGTACTGGAGGTACGTACTATTTGTCAATTGCAGACACAGGGCAACTATCAGTGTTGATTCACTGGGGGAAGGATGGAAATAGGAATATTTCAAGGCATGCCTTCACCCTTCATCAGGTGACTAAATTGTCGAAGCCAATTCTCCTGACCATTTCATTGAGCAAGAAGATGCTCATATACAGCAATATACATGAAGCAATTGGTTCAAGTTAGAAGAATCACACCTTTTCACTTCTTCTGACAACAATGTTTTTTGTTGAACAGCAATAAAGTACAATAGTTTCATACAGCAGCTGGTGTTCAGCAGCAGAGGAACTGAATTTCCATACAAATCAAACTCCTACACTGATGACAAACTCAAAACTTACAGAACAACAAGGCTTGATAGATTTGTAAATGCAAAGTCAGGGATGTCTGTTATTTTGTTGAGCGCCAAGGTTAGGGCTTGTAGGGAGGGCAGATTGCTGAGTGGAATGACAGGGACTTCAGTCAAGCTGTTATCATCCAGCCACAGGTGACGCAATTGAACCAGGCCCTCAAAACTATCTTCTGGCACCACAGTAATGTGGTTAGCATCTAAACGCCTGCAGAGGAATGACATAAATATGTAACAGACCTTACAAAGTATGAGAAACAGACTTTAAACAGAAAAACTCCAAGAACAGAAAGACACAAGGTTTTCAAAAACAAGGACACAATGACTGAAACTAAATATACCTCACGATGGGCCAAAATGAGGGTCATCATGCAGAAGAAAAGCAATGGTTAATGCAGTCTTTATCATTTCATGTATACTCAACCAGTAAGAACTGCTAAACAACGTGTAACATCTCTGGAAAAACAAACAACTGCACAAGTGTCCACTGATTCAGTGAAATACTACTTTTAAATACTGTCATCCCTTCATATTTGCGGCTTTGATATTTGCAGATTTGATTATTCATGGATTTCATTAATATGTTCTCTCTAGGTCCTCCAGTGCAACTCTGTGGTGAACTTTAACTAAAAGTTGCACTGAAAGACCATTCGTAGCTAATCCAGTGCCATTCTATGGTCAGTGTATGTTGGACATTGACCACAGAGTTGTACTGGAGGACCTAGAGATTCCTAGAGAGGTGTCCTTTCAGGTAAAAACAGTGTTTTTGTTATTTGCAGTTTTTCCATATTCATGGGGGTCTTGTTCCCCTAACCCTAGCGAATATGGAGGGACACCTGTATATGCAATTGCAAGCCCACCACCAGTAATAATTCACCTCTTCCCCAAAGCATGTAAATACATTTGTAAATTGACTACAATGCTCATTATAGGTATTCTCTAAATATCCAAAAAAAATCCAAAAATGTATTTAGTTGCCAAGAAATAGAACAAAGTATCCCTCTGATAAGACATAGTAGTAAAACATGTTTATAAGGTTATGCTTGCACTGTTAACATTTAATAATATCATTTTCTATAACAGAAATCTACCAGGTAATATTTGAAGAAAAATGTACATGTTAATTTTCATTAAAAATAATTATGAGAAATTTCCCTCTTCATACTGTACACTGCTACTGTAAAATGTCCTCACAACATATTCCACACATTTTTACAGCTCTTGTGACACATACAAGCCTAGTGAACAAAAAACATACTACCATAACATAAAAAGTTCAAAATTAACAGGATCCACAGCAAACACCTGCACGCACTCCCAATCTGTATCACAAAATCCAAATGTCTACTGTATGTAGCAATAGTGAACCTTTGTGCAGGTTATTATTCAAATGTTCTGGAAAACACGACTAAGATCCTGAATAGTTATATATTATTTCTACCTAAAGCTAACATATGTTCAGTAGTAACACACCTGGGTCTGAAAACCTGGATCTCCAAAGCAGCAGGGTGAGGCAAAAGAAAAATGGTAGTATAGTAAGTGCTTACACTATACTCACCTTCCTATGTTCATCATCATCATCATCATCATCATCTACACAGCACCATTAATGTACATGGCACTTTACAAAAATAAAGCAACAAAACAAGTACCTCTTCAAACATGTGTGTTCTAAAAAATTTTTAAAAAGGAATGTAGGGAAGGGAAGAAATTCATACATACATTTTTAATGCAATTACCAAAATAAGATATCCTAATACACATAATCTGAATATACAAATTATAAAGGTAAAATTAAACTCAAATTCAAAAAGCTTTACACAGCAAACAAGTTTTAAATTAACATTTAAGTACAGTAATGGAAGGAGCAGGGCAATGCAATCCCCCTGGAATCCCTTCTTTCTGATTATTTTCTCCCTAGTAAGGGCTCTGGACCCCTTCACCTTGTTTCAGTAAAAAGTAGTTGGGGAAGAATATTAGTATCCATGGTGAAAGTTAAGGATAAAAGATAACATATTCTCTGCTGCAAGTCACTCCTTCTTTACACCCACTCTATTTTTCAGATTTTTGGCATATATCATTCATTGACTGTGTGACATGTGCCTGATGCCAAAAATGGCAGCTACATGACTACTTCCTCTCTCTTCTTTGATAGCCTGAAATACAACTCATCCCATGTTCTTATTTAACAACATTAGCTGCGTGAGAAAACACACAACAATGAGGAATAGAAGCAAAGAAAGAGGTAAGAACACATTTCTGTGACATCAAGACATGAGTACTGTATATACCCGACTATAAGTCGACCTCATATATAAGTTGAGAACAGATTTTAGGGCCAAAATGGTGGATTTTGATATGATCCCTGGATAAGTTGAGAGTAAAATTGAGGAGCATGAAACGAGATGAATCATGTATACGTTCCATTCCAGCCTCCTGTCCAAGAGGGATTCCAAAACATCCTCCATTTGGAGCAGGACTGAGAAAGATGGATTTAATATTTATATGAGTTTTTTATGTTTTATTTTATGTTTTGAATTTTTATTTGGTCAAGTTCTCCATTTTTTCCTTGTGTGTTTCCCCTCCCCTAGATGCCCTGCCCCCTGGAAATCCCACCCCCAGAGGTCTCCCTTCTCCAGCACCTGGTGACACCCAGTGCGGGAATACCACTGAGTTTGGGCACTCAGTCTCTAAAAGGTTCGCCATCACTGTACTAGGGACTAGAATCTAGGCATCATATCAACTAAGTCAATAGGATCAGTATGTAGAAAGATCTTGTAGCACCTTTGAGACTAAGTGAAAGAAAGAAGTTGGCAGCATGAGCTCAGATGCATCTGAGAGAATAGTCTATAGTCTACGAAAGCTCATGCTGCTAACTTCATTCTTTCAGTTAGTCTCAGGAGTTTTTCACACAGCTAAAAAACTTGGCTTACCTTTCCCAGTTTGAATCCTCTTTCCAGATGCAACTGGGTATTATCATTCTCATTTTGCCACTGATGTTGCTCCCAACTTTGCAAATTGGCCAGCTGGGAGCCAGGATTTAGGCGAGTCTTAGGCAGGAGGTGGCATCAGCAGCAAAATGCAAGTGATAATACCCAGCTGCATCCCAGAAGAGGATTGAAACAGGGAAAGGTAAGCCGGGTTTTTTTAGCTATGTGAAAAACTCCTCAAAGGTGTTACAAGATCTCTCTATACAGTGGTGCCTCGGGTTACGAAATTAATTCGTTCCGCGGCCGCTTTCGTAACCCGAAAAGCCTTCGTAAGCTGAAATGCCATAGGCGCTAATGGGGAAAAAGCCGCGGCTCCGCCGCGGCTCCATTTAAAATAGCGCCGGAGTTTTTTCGTACCCCGAAAAAACTTTCGTAACCCGAAACAATAATTCCCTATGGGATTTTTTCGTATCCCGAAAAATTCGTAACCTGGGTATTTCGTATCCCGAGGTACCACTGTATACTGATTCTACAGACAAACACAGCCATATCTTTGGATTCAATCAATAGGAGTTAAAAGCTTGCACAAAACCCATGGTACATTCTAATACTGATTAATGACAAACTGAGTACGTAGTTATTTTGACTGTATTAAAGATGCAATGAAAATCAGCAAAAATATATTCATACAAAAGAAGATAGCCAGTATTTCCTTTTATTTAAATGCTACTCAAGTTAGCTGGATACCACAACTATGGTCAGCTCAACCAGGAATGAGTGTATGGCCCATATCTTACTATGGATATTCTGTTCATGTGTGCACCTATTTGCAGCCCTAAAACCCTAAAAAATTACATTGCCAATCTAATATCTTACACCCCACACATAATCAGTCCTGGGCCCATAGTGAGCTGAACTAAGCAGATTACAAACAACAGCTAGTAATATTTCCATAATCTTTTGAGAGGAATCTACTTTCATGCTAAACAACTAGTATGACAATGCAGTTGCAATTTAAAAGTTTAGTGACTAAATACTCTAGTCTATATGTCTTAAGAAAAACATTTGTTCAACCAACTCTTTCTTTCTCAAACTGAGGCCTGTTACGGACTGCCAAAATAAAGCTGCTTCGGGCCTCTTTGGAGGTATGCTATTTAAATGATGCATGGGTCCTAAGAGTCGGAGGTCGCGCCAAAGCCACACTCCATTCCTAAGTACTGGAGTGCAGCTTTACTGCAGCTTCCGGATTCCTAGGATGCATGCATCATTTAAACAGCATACCTCCAAAGAGACCCGAAGCAGCTTTATTTTGGCAGTCTGCAACAGGCCTCAGACACAATAAGGAAGAACAAAGTAATCATTTTTCTACAAGACTTCTAACTCACAGATAAATATTGTTTAAAGAAATATCATCATAAACCTATGTATGCATGTGTATTGAAATGAATGATAACAGAAATTTGATTCAAAAGTTTACAAAACTGAAAATTTGGAAGAATTTCAAGAATTTAAAAAAAAGAAATGTATGTGATAGTAGCCAATATTACTGTTAAAATTGGAGAAAGGAGCTAACAATTATCAGTGTTTCATATTTCTATGCAAACAATACCTCACAAATACCTGTTTTTGTTATCTACTGAAGTTGATAAGATTCAATGGACCTCAAATCACAGATTATGGATGTCATTTTTCTTCAAAGCATAACAATTAAATTAAGCAGGAATGTATTGACACTGAAAAGCTTGCAGAAATGTTAAGGAGTAATGCAACAGCAATGCAAGGGCTGTTAGGGAATAAAATCCTAAGTATAAAATGTCCAGATGTGAACAGTAACACAGGGAACTACAAGTCAATTTCAGTTTGCTAACAAGGCAATTGATTGCAGCTGGGTGTCTTGGCAACTAATGATGGTACAAGGTCATGAAGTGCCAGAGAGCACGTTGTACAATTTGTAAACATGCTGTGTCATCCTGGTTGGGGGACAGCAATGCAGGTGGCACAGGAAAAGCCACAGGAAGAGGCTGAGCATAGTGGCCGCATGGTAAATGCCTAGATAAGGCCCAGGACCTCAGTGCACTATGTGGGTTGTTGGTTGGTGGATTGGTGATAGTGTGTAGCTCAAGTTAAGGTTCGTGTTTATAAACACAGCAATGAAAGAATAACTGCTTTTTGGAGATAAGTCTGGCTTCAGCATCATTCATTAGCTGCAGCAGGAGGAGTTCCTGGAAAGCCGGACAGCTCCAAGACAGACAAGTGTTTTCTTCACGAAGGCTTCTGAAAGCCTGTCTGCGCACTCACTTCTGCGACAAGGGTTATGGGCCCAGTCTTTATTGAGGAATTCAACAGGCTCTGAGTGTGTTGCACTTTCTGTTGCTGTACCTGTTAAACCGTCGGGGCCGGAAGGCAGAGTGGTAAGACTTTTTGGACTGCTGCCTGTGTCTTATCACAACAGACAGTAGAAGCTAGGAAAACTGCCAGGACTCTGAGTTCTAATTAATGATGGAAGCAGCTAAATTTCCCAAGCTAGTTGAAAGCAATTACGCTGAATGGTCAATTTACTGTAAATATTTACTGATTAAGGAAGGTCTTTGAGAAGTAGTTCAAAGAGGAGCTACTGCTGACACCCTTGAGAAAGACCAGAAGGCGAGTGCTACAATTCTGTTGACAATTGAGCCTGGCCATACCAATCATGTCCGGGAAAAGGGAACCTCAAAGATGGTTTGGGAGGCTCTTAAGGACATACATCAGTCTAGTACAGCGTTGTCACAAATGATCCGGTGTAGGAGACTGTACGCCTGTAAAATGCAACTGAGACAATCCCCGGAAAAGCATCTGAAGACGATGCAAGATCTGTTCAGCCCAGTTCAGATGAGAGGGATCAAAATACCGAGAGAACAAAAGGCGTACATCTTGCTGGGGAGTCTCACCAAGGATTATGAACATATCCTGTATGGTTTCCAGGGAGTACCTGAGGATCAGATTACTATGGAGTTGGTATCGGCATGTGTCATGGAAGAGACTACAATGTCAGGCACTGGCAAGATTCTTTTCTACACCTGTAAAGGATGCAGTATCAAGGATATTTGTTCTTTTTTAAAAAAAAATATTGGACCAAGACACATGAAACTGTATACAACCATCAGCAAAATTAAATGACACCTGAGGAAGTAGACTGAAGTCTATGAAAGCTCATGCTGCCAACTTCTTCCTTTCAGTTAGTCTCAAAGGTACTACAACAGGGGTAGGCAACCTGCGGCCCGCGGGCCGGATGCAGCCCGGCAAGGCCTTGGGACCGGCCCCAGCCTGGTCCTGCCGCCGATTGCCGCCGGGGCCTTTGGGGGGCAATTGTCTATAGAAGCCTCAGAAACATGCATTTATATTAACATTTTTTTTAAAATCAGCAAATTTTTTCGCATGTCCTCCATTTTTTAAAAAAAAGTGTCTTCCATTTGAAAATTTTGTCCTACATTGGTCCTGGTTTATTTATATATTTAAATTGTAAAATAATTATTTATTTATTTAATTTTTGGGTTCGGCCCCCCAGTTGTCTGAGGGACAGCAACCCGGCCCCCGGCTCAAAAAGGTTGCCCACCCCTGTACTACAAGATCTGTCTACATACTACTACAAACAAGGAAATCTACATTAAAAATCAGCCAGCAAGAAGAATATAGTAGCAGATCAGAATGAAGAATCACCAAAGCAACAAACTATCTGAATAAAATAATAATGCATGTTTAATGCCTCAGTGCAAGCTCACATGTTCCATTTGTACAACACTAGGGCTGGGTGAATCCTGCCTCATTAGTATATGAGGAAAAAATAAGTAACACCATGGTATATGTGGGAGGAGGGAAAGAAAGAGTACTAAATGAACATTCAGACTACGGTATTAAGCCAAGCATAACACCATTTGCCATTCTCAGCAGACTGTTCTAACCTCTGTTGTGGACTGTGATTTGATCTCTTGCTGCTTTCTCCTGTTGCTTCACCACTACTGTATTTACATGGCTCACAAAACTCAATCACATCACTCTAACAGTGAAATCCTTAGTATTGACATAAGCAGTCATCTCAGAGTGTACAGTGGAGATAAACTGCTTTGGGACAACTAAAGTCTGGAGTGAACTTTGTTCTTTTTAAGTGCTACTTCAGAAACCACAAGGAAATCACTCCAATGACTATGAAGTAGCTATTAGATTTGAGAGGGAAGCACTGATAAGGTTATATACAACAGAAATTGCATCATGACAAGAACAACAAATCCACTCTTAGTTAACAAGCACTTTTTCAACTTGCATGCTACTTGTAGTGCAGCATGCCTTGCTGTATCAGAACAAAGCTTATTTCATTTCATACATGAAACAAAAACACATAAATATCTCTGGTCCATTTGGAATGTGTTTTAAGCCACAAAGAACTATGTATGCAATAGATTAATTCTGTAAACAGCTCTAATTTAATAAATATGTGGTGTTTATATAATGACTAATGTTTAAATATTTAATTTGGCTATAATGCCAATTTGATCCTTCATTCATTTGCCACAGAAACCAGCAATAATATGCAGAGGTAAAGTAATAAGTTTACTCTTTTTCTAAGTTATACAGTGGTACCTCGGGATACGAAATACCCAGGTTACGAAATTCTCCAAAATTCAAAACATTTTTCATGGGTGGCTGAGACAGTGATACATTTGCATTCTATGGTTTAATGTACACAAACTGTTTTATGTGGAAAATTATTGAAAATATTATGTAAAAATTACCTTAAGGCCTTCTGTATATATACAAAAAATAAATGAATTTCATATTTAGACTTGTGTCTCACCCAAGATATCTCATTGCGCATATGCAAATATTCCAAAATCAGAACATTTCTCGTCCCAACAGTTTGGATAAGGGAGATTCAACCTGTGTACCTACACTCCTAATAAATAATAATAATAATAAAATAAAACTTTTATTTCTACCCCGCTTCTTGTAAAAACAACAAAAAGCAGCTTACATCCCTAAGGGATGTAGAAAATTTTTTTTACACAGTTGTAACACTTTGTTACAACTTGCTTTGGGGATATGTTATCAACTTTTGAAAACATTAATGGAGGTGAAACATTGTGTCACAGTGGCCATGATGACCCACTGATATGTTGGTTTGCAAGATTAATGTTTTTTCTAAATAGATCTGCCTCACCTGAAACACTGAATTGCTGGCTAGCAACTGTAGTATTATCAAGAGCCCTAAAGCTTTTGTTAACTATTTTAATTGAGACTTAACTGAGGTTAACTATTTTTTCAGCCCTTGTTTCCACATGTTGAACTTGTCAAAGCAGGTTCCTTTGGCATTTTTTTTTTAAAAAGTTGGTGTTTACATTTAAACAGAGACAACTAGCACATTTTAAAATAACTTACGCATAGCTGTAATGGTGCTGCTTGTTTGCCTTTAATGGCTAGAGGTGCAATTAACTACTTTTCAGTGGAACATAATGGGGGTTCTGCCTCTTTATTCATTACAAGGTTCCTTTTGGTTTACCCTGAGCAACAGAAAGGGGAGGAGGAAAGCTCACATGGATGGCTGACTTGTGCTGCCAGTTTGTTGGGTGTTGTGCAGCTAACGAAGACAACTAGCAAGAAGGAGGGAGGGATATGGGAGACAATGAAAACACAAGCTGCCTGCAGTAGAAATTCAGGTTAGTGGGGGGGGGGGGGAGTTTAGGAAGTTAGCCTGATTTTCTGCATTCCTCCATTTTATCCAAATGAGAAAGACTGGTGGCATCAAAAAGAGAAAGTGTGATCTCATGGAAGACAGAGAGAGCATTGCTTGACCAGGCTAGCTTCTCAAACAAGTAGAACCCTCAAAATCAAAGGAATTCTGAAAATGCAGCAGCAAGCTGTCTTGCACTTTGTATTTTAGAAAGACAGAAAAGACAGAAAGACATTCAAATGTATTATGTGTGAAGGGGTTGAAGTCCAAGACAGATGAATAAAAGATGATGAAAATGTAAAAATAAAGTGCTAGGTAAGAATTGATTTCTAGTGTCTTTATAATTTTCTCAAAAATATCCAAATTGCAATATTTCACTAGGCCATTCAGGAGAAACGGAGAATTTTTTCTTGTATTTTATCAGTGGCACAATAGTTAACAGTAACAGGAACCCACTGATAATGAATGACTCAGCAAGTTAGCTTTCTGGACTGCAGTAAAAGTGACAAGTAACCAGCTGTGTGACCAGAATTTGATTAAAACAACTAGTTCTTTGTAAAATAAACTTTCCAAGCTTTGGTTTAAAAGTACTGTATACACTCATGTATAAGTCAACCTCATGTATAGGTCGAGGGAAGTTTTTGGGACCAAAATCATGGATTTTGATATGATCCGTGGATAAGTTGAAGGTCAAATACTGGAGCGTGTTACAAAAGCTCTAAAGGGAGGACAGACCCCACTCTCTCTCTCTCTCTGCTCTTCACCCCCAGGACTCCCAAGGCTCATGGCTTGGAAAAGGGAGGTCAGATCGTGCTCTCTCTCTGCTCTTTCACCCCCAAGACTCATGGCTTGCAAAAGGGAGGACAGACCCCACTCTCTCTCTGCTTTTCACCCCCAGGACTCCCAAGGCTCATGGCTTGGAAAAGGGAGGGCAGACCCCACTCTCTCTCTCTGCTCTTCACCCCCAGGACTCCCAAGGCTCATGGCTTGCCAAAAGGGAGGTCAGACCCTCTCTCTCTCTCTCTCTCTCTCTCTGTTCTTCACTCCCAGGACTCCCAAGGATCATGGCTTGCAAAAGGGAGGACAGGCCCCACACACACACTCTCTCTCTCTAGCTCTCTGTTCTTCACCCCCAGGACTCCCAAGGATCATGGCTTGCAAAAGGGAGGACAGGCCCCACCCTCTCTCTCTCTTTCTCTGTTCTTCACCCCCAGGACTCCCAAGGCTCATGGCTTGGAAAAGGGAGGACATACCTCACTCTCTCTCTGTGTTCTTCACCCCCAGGACTCCCGGGGCTCATGGCTTGCAAAAGGGAGGACAGACCCCACTCTCTCTCTACTCTTCACCCCCAAGACTCCCAAGGCTCATGGCTTGGAAAAGGGAGGACAGACCCCATTCTCTCTCTGCTCTTCACCCCCAGGACTCCCAAAGCTCATGGCTTGCAAAAGGGAAGACAGACCCCACTCTCTCTCTCTGCTCGTCACTCCCAAGACTCCCAAGGCTCATGGCTTGGAAAAGGGAGACAGACCCCACTCTCTCTCTGCTCTTCATCCCCAGGGTTTCCAGGCTCATTGACTTGCAAAACGGGATACAAGCCTGGGCATACTCTCTCTGTGTTTGTGTCCCTTGCCTCAGCAGCTGCTTGTTAGCTCTGGCTGCGCGGGAAGGCTGAGAGGGAAAACAAAGACACACACACACACAGAGGGAGAGAGAGGAGAGCGCGCCATGGATAAAAATGGAGAACTGTTACAAGGCTACAGAGGAAGGTGGGCACTTCTTCTTTCAGGAAATTTATAAGCATTAACATATTGCCCTGTATATACATCTACCCAAGATTTTGGAGTTCATTTTGGGGCATAAATTTCTCGACTTATAGTCCAGTATATACGGTAACACACTATCACCCCTAATTAAGTTTTTCTTAATATATGTTGAGTTGATTTTAACTGGCTATTTCTAAGCCAAAATTCCAAAGAAAATAAAGTATGGTAGCACCAACATATTACACAAAATGTAGAAACAAAACAAAACACCAGAACTTGTCTTTGCACTGCAATCATAATTTTATTAGGTGGGTGTGACTAGATAAGATCCATTAGCTCCATTCTGGATCAATGAAAGCACTGGATGGGTTGTACTAACATTCATCCATGTCAATTATATGTATTTCAAGGTGTTTTGTGAAGAGTTTTGTTCTAGTCCTTTAGCAACAGCATATTGCTATCAGGAAAAGAAACTGTTAATAGGAAGGGGGGAAGTCTTAACATTTCAAAACTTATTACTGTATATACTCATATATAAGTCTAGAAATTTTAGTCAAAAATTGACCCCAAAGACCTGAATCGATATAAGTACTGGACTTTAACTGTTATTAAAAAATGAACCATCCCTTGGCGAAAGACAAGAGCATATGTTCTGGAAGCACTGACCCACCTCTATACTCTCATCCACCCAGCTTTTAGTGTGAGAACAAACAGTTATGCCTGGTGGAATTCTAAAAGTTCTTTGACATTTTTTTTCCTTTGCTTCCTTCTTTAAATTCTTTGTTATGTGTCATTTAAGTTTTACCCTTGACTTATTCACGGGTCATATCAAAATCTGTAATTTTGGCCCCAAAACCTGCCCTCAACTTAGACATGAAGTCGACCTATAGTCAAAAACAAACAGCTTCATTTATATACTGCTCATACTGAACTAACAGTGCCTAAGCGGTTTACAACTGTAAGCTAATTGCCCCCAGCAATCTGGGCACTCATTTTAGCCACCTACGGAAGGATGCAAGCCTGAGTCGAGCTTGAGCCCTTTTGCTGGTATTGAACTTACAACCTTGGGGTTTTGAGTGAGTGGCTGCAGTACAGGCATTTAACCACTGCGCCACCAGGGCTCCAGTTGAGTATATACGGTGATTAAAATTAGACCAAGACTGAATGTAAGAAAACTGTTTAGCCTTTTTTGATAATGAAGATATCCCAATATAGCTAACTGCAAACATGGCAAGGACATATTAACCCCAAAGCAGTTTTTCTGTGATACATCTTTGACCATCTTTTTTCAGAATTGGCATTGCTATAGTATAACATCCATCTTGTAAGCGCTGATTCACAATCATGAACATTTTTCTACACAAAAACTTTAATATGGGATTCTGTAGGGAAACTTTTTTTATTGTTATAAAGGGCAGTATTTTGTTCAAGATTATTAAGCAATAGTTGGATAGGGCAGAAGGGTTACATATCTTGCAAACAACATGATCATAAGTCTCTCCTCCCACATTATCATCTTCATTTTACAGGATGGCAAAATTATTTTACACTACTATGTGGATCAGGAATGGTTTTTTAAGTCAGGCTATAATTCTCTCATAAAAGTAAACGTTTCCCCTTTGACAAGATTTTCTAGTTATGTCCAACTATAGAGGCCAGTGCTCATCTCCATTACTAAGCTGAGGGAGTCAAGATAAACAGGGAAATGGTACCTGTTTATCTTGACTTTTATATGTTTTCGAACTCGTAGGTTGGCAGAAGCTGGGATCAGTGATGGGAACTCACTCTGTAATGTGGTACTTGGGTCTCGAACTTCTGACCTGCCGACATTGCGATCGTCAGAGTTGGCATCTTAACCACAGAACCACTACATCCCACACAATTCTCTCATTCACACACGCACACACACACACACACACACACACACACACACATCAGGGTGGTTAAAAATCAATGATTTTTTTAAAAAAATCCAAAGAAATGGTTTTTTTAATCATTTAAATCAGATGTTTTAAAATAAATGCTTTTTGAGGAAAATCTATCTAAAGATAGTTTTCTAATTAAGATACATTATGGTACAAAGGTTATTTATCATGAAACTGGGATTAGTTTTTAATTTAGGAGCATGAGAATGTATATTCATGAAAGGCTTAATTTATCCATTCACAGTAATATTCACAATGTCATAATGCTATGCTCTTCCAGAGATTTTTGTGAGATTATTGGCCATTTTTTCTATCTAGAGCAGTGGTCCCCAAACTGTGCCCTTTAAGGGATTTTGGACTTCACCTCCCAGAATCCCAGACTACTGGCCAACATGGCTGAGACTTCTGGGAGCTAAAGTCCAAAATCTCTTAAAGGGCACAGCAGATGCTTGTCAAAACTGTGAATGTGTGACTACAGAGATCATAATTCCATTGTTCTTTCGCAAATTTACATATTCAGAATAAAACCATTACCTCTTAAATGTTAAGTTTCAAAACATTAAATAAATAGACTGGGAGTGAAATAGATCGGCAGTGTGAGGAGGAAGGGGCAAGCAGAAAACATGAAAGTGAAATCTTTTGAGAAGACTACTCCACGTCTTTGGATTATTATTTTAGTTAAATTAAACTATTTAAATTGTTATTGTTAAGGTAATTATTATTTTTCTTCTTTCAATAAAATACAACAGAAAAATTGTCCAGTATGAATGATTAACCTACTAAACTGGACATAGTTCACTTCACAATTATTTCATAATTATACATCTGTGGCCCGAAACGCATGGGCCAAATAAGGCTGCTTTTGGCCAATTTAAGGGTGTGGTGTTTGCATGATGCATACCTCCAAAGCAGCCGGAAGCCATATTAAGGGGGGAAAGCCAGACCTTTAAGGATCAGATATAATTCGCTCCTGCTGGGACTGAGGCAGTGGCCCACTTTGGGAGTAGGCTGTACTGCCATTGCAGTCCCAGACAGATCACAGGGGGAGAGGGAATTACATGATTAAATTGAGTCTTTCTGAGTTATTTAAAACAAATTGTGATTTAAATAAAATCCATCCTGAAAAATATATTTTCACCCTGTATATGTAACTAAATTATGTGAACAACTGTATTTGGTGATTACATACCTGTGCTACAAGCACCATGATTTTCTTTTCTTGTATACTTCAGTTTAGAAAAAATTGCCATTTACACACCATGCAGTCAATTTCCATATGTATTTAATGTAATAATATTAGAATTGCATATAGCATCACATGTGCTGTGTTAAGATTACCATTTCAGTTATGTCTGGAATACAAAATATGTTCAAAGAGAAATAAAACAGGAAAAGCAAAGTTGACACAGACAGAAGCAGACTGTAATTCACTTGAAAACTTACAAGGATTGCAGTCCACCAAGTCCTCTGATGGCTTCATTAGGAACAGTTTTCAACTGATTGTTCTGCAGAGTGCTGTAAAAATGAGCATCAACAATGTAAACAGATTTGCACCACTATTTCAATAAACGTTCATAGATTCAATACCATTTCTTCCTCCTATGCCAGTCTATATGTCTACTTCTCCCCCATTTCAGAGTTCTAAATTGAACAATATAGTGTAATATAACTTGAGCCCTATGTATGGGGAGGGAATACTTTCATGTCCTTCTTGAATCATACAAGGTCTTCTCACTCCAGGACTCTTAGTGTAGAAAGTCAATAAAACAGGCTAATAGTTGGGAGATGCCTTTTGTACTCTAATAATTATACCTCCACTTCAAAACATTTTCATCTGGTACATAATCAGAAACTCTGAGGCATGCAAGAAGCACCTCCTTGCATGCACAGAATTCTGGTTTCATACATGATGATCTCTTGAGAAATGATCAAGTACAGGCTGATCCATATAGCAAGCAGGGTTGTGAGTGAAAATTCATTTTAAAAATGGGATTTAAAGCTTGCTAACACAAATCTTTGGGTATGTGTTATAATTCTGGTGTTTAAAAGGTCACAGCAGCCTCACTGCAAGGTACTGTACTGAAACAGCTTGCTACAGAGCAGCTCCCATGCATTTCTAATTCAAGATGACAGCATAATGCTCTGTGCCTGTGTATACTGCTCTTCAAATCAAACATGTGATCTCCAATTAAAATAAGCAATAAGCATTTAATCAAATCTACAAACATCTTCTCTTTCCCCAGCACCTAAATGGTTAATGCTTCATCCAAATTATGAAGAAAGTGACTACACAAACAGTTTTTCATATTACTAGCACTCTGCTGTTCAGAAAGCTACAATAAAACACTAAATTGTGTTCATTCTGTCAGCAAATATGCTGAGAGGACAAGAAAGAAGTAGGGAGTTACCCCTTGAACCTCTGAAATTTGATTACTTACAGAACTTTGAGTTCCTTCAACCCAGACAAGGCCTTTGGATGAATAAATGCAAGGTCATTGCCAGCCAGCCGTCTGGAAAAAGATTGTAATAATAATAACAGACCATGAAAATCCATCATACTTCTATTTGTCTAATAGATTAAATCATCAGTGCATCAAAATGTTCAAGCAGTTGATTTACTATGAATTAGATTATGGCACATTCGTGCTTTGTATTCACTAGCACTCACTCAACTCATGTTTTAAGAAACCATAATGAAAGAAGTTACCACAGCCTGTATTTGCAAGCAATATTTAAACCACAAGTATCATGCCACAGCCACCGCATTATGAGCTGTAGCCTGCTGCCATAATCCCACAGTAGAAAAGGTAGTCTACAACTAATGCCAAGAAGCCACTCCTGAAAATAAGATAAAGCTCTCAAGCCAAGATATCCATGTTTATTTCTACATAAAAGATGGGTATTTTGTGTCAAAAATTTCACTTTTTTAAAATAAAAATCCACCAAACCACAACAGTGCAATGTGCTATTGTATTTGATTTCCCAAAAATTTATTCGTACATATCCCAGTCCTTATTGTCTCATACCCTTTTCTCTGTACACTTAGAAGTACTGCTATCCACAGATGCAGCACTCTTTTTTGTATATTTTAAGTGGGCTATCTCCATTTTCTAGGCCAGAAACCCCTTAGCTTGTAAATATCTCCTGTGTGTCCAGTTAGCACTTTATTTAATTTGAAGTCCTAACACACTTTTAAAAAAAGACACCAGTTGCAATGAACCAACTGACACATCATGAGACCACAATGCAATGAGAACTGACATCCCAACTCAGGGTCCAGTGATGTGTTTTCGCCAATGATGGACAGTTTTTGGCCTGCTAGATATCAGCTGCCATCAACCCTAGCAAGAAAATCCAACAGTGCAAGTTGATGGAAGTTACAGCCAACTACAATTGGAGGACTAAATATTCCCCAGTCCTTGTGTAAAATCTGAGTAAACACAAGTCAAAATTAGACACAGTTCAGAATCACAGGTGGCTAGTTTAAAACTGCAGAAGAAACACCTGATCCCTTCCTTGTAGGCATGACGGGGGGGGGGGGCTCAGACATAAGACTCGTACATCTTGTTCATGAAGCATGCTAAACCAGTTTACTGTACAATTTCTGCATTACATTCCTGATAGAAGAAAAATAATACCCTCCAATATGCTGAAGCACCCAGCACCAGAAGAGAAACAGCTTTGAAATGAAGTTACCTATTTATCTTTTCTATGTATGCTCTTCAAACATTTATTCTGTAGTAAGTCTTTGTTGTTATATGGTCCAATTTATGTCAACTGCTAATACATATGGCACTAGATATTTTATTTAGGCAAGAGATAAGAACAGGCTTAACATCTGGTAATTCCCGCTGCCAACCCAAATAATAGATCATTCTGAGCCAAATTAGTTGCTTCCTTGTTTGTTTTAATGCCTCGGCTGAGATCTGAAGATGCCAGTACAGATTACCCATTTCAGCTCAGGAAAATACAATAGGAGTGTTTGTACAAAAAGTTTTATTGCACGTAGATAGTGAAATCAACATAATTAAATCATATTCCAGAGACACATGAAGTGATACGTCAACAGGACAAACCATGTGGATTTCAAAAGAAGGTGGGCAGGAGGAGATGGTACATAGTTGAACAGCTTACACTAATATTTCTATTGTTTTGGCCTCCAATACATTTTGATCTCTTTTATTCTTTTTAGAAATAAACTTGTCATGGTACATATTTTCTTAAACTGAAGTGAGAAAATAAGGAACACCTAAAAATACAAATATGATGCTTTAAATTTAAGGCATATGGGAAATGACATGCACAACAGGAGGAAAATTATGAAATGTTGTTTTTAATCGTATCTTGCTTTTTGGTTCAGCACGCTGATCTCAAAGTTTGAGAACTGTCAAATTACTGCTTTGGGAGACAGCTTGCATTTCCCCTCTGTTAATATTGTGGTGGCACATTTTCAGATCCAAACTATGTTAAGGCCAGTACATCTATGATCAAATGGCAATCCAATTTTCTTTCCCTACACATCACCAATCATCCCTAAAGCTGATTAAAATGCTGATTCAAAAAAGGGGGTTGTATGTTATGGGTAGAAATGGGGGGGGGCAATTACTGCTCTTTAAAAGGAAGAAGCACAATGGCACTGCAGTTGGTATCAAGAAATAGTGTGTGTGAAGCTAAAGTCAGTCAAGAGTTAATGAGCTGAAGAGAAGTAGCTCATCAGGGTAATCTAAAAAGATGGTTAAACCTTTCAGAAAAGTTTGAATTGCTTTTAGTTCTCATGTATTTTGAAATATATCATAAGGATAGATACATGTAAAGAGAAGGAGTAAGAAAATAAATTCAAAGGCTTCTCTACCCATCAAAGATACATCCCATTTAGCTCCTCTTCTGTCCCTTCCCAGTCCGATTTAAAAGCCTTCTCTTCCCATGAAAGAAACACCCCATTAGCTCCACTTCTGTTCCTTCCCTGTCCAATCTGAAAGCCTTCTCTTCCCATCAAAGAAACATCCCTTCAGCTCCATGTCTGTCCCTTCCCAATCGGATCTGAAAGCCTTCTCTTCCCATCAAGAAACACCTCATTTAACTCCACTTCTTTCCTGCCAACCAATGTTAAAATGTCTCCTCCAGCACCTGGATTTTTATCCACAGATTCAAGCATCCACGGCTTGAAAATATTTTTAAAAAAGTAAAATTTTAAATAGCAAACCTTGAAATTTAACATTGGGTTGGCAGGAAAAGAAGTGGAGTTAAATGAGGTGTTTTTCTGATGGGAAGAGAAGGCTTTAATATCAGATGGTCGAGAGAGGTCCAGAGAAGAAGAGACGAAAGTGGTATTTTCCCCATTCCATCTTTTTATCCTCGACCTATCCACAGGCCATATCAAAATTCAGATTTTATATACAGTACTTTTAAATGCAGTTTGCTGTGTACCTGCAATATAGAGCATGATATATAGTGGGACCTTGGTATCTGCTGGGTTTGGTTTCAGGAACCCCCATGGATAACAAAATCTGGGGATGCTCAAGTCCCATTAAATATAATGGCAGAGCAAAATAGTATCCCTTATATAAAAGGGAAAAATCAAGGTTTGCTATTTGAAATTTATACTTTTTAAAACATATATTTTCAAGCTGCGAATCTTGAATCCGTGGATAAAAAATCCATGGATAAAAGGGCCGACTGTATATTTAACTGAAATACATGGAATTTACAGTGATCAAAAAATGTGTTTCCTTTTCAGCAAACTTTCTGAAGCATTTGAGGTACATTCACTTTTAAAATAAACTGGAATGAAAAGTGTGGTGCAAGCTAGAACAGATACCTCCAACATTAAGGGAAAGTTTACATGATTTCAGAGGATAAGCAAAAGAGCCTACCTCAAGGCAACTCGTTTATTCTGTCTGTTTCAACCAACGAACCAAAAGTGCAGTCCATTACCTTTACATTTCTCCTAAAACACATTTTTTCAGGAAATGGAATACAAACTAGCTACGAAATGTGCAAAAGCTTCCCAGCCAGTTTAACAAATATACATCAGCATTCATACAGCTGCCTCTAGGAGGAGGTCTCCCCACTAAAGGGGCTTAAGTGAAGTTTCTTCAAGCAGAATAAAATTAATACAGTTAACAATTTTGGAACTGTGGTATGCTGTTGCAGCTATGAACCTGATATTCTCTTAATGAATCAGATTCAGCCCAAAATGAGGCACAATAAGGACTTCTGAAAAGCTCTAGGCCAGGGGTCCCTAACCTTTTTGACTCAGGGACCCCTTTTTAGAATCAATTTCTATGGTGAAGCCTCTAAGAGTCCAACCTAGTCTACAAGTTAAGTTTTTTACAGAGTAGTGTTAACTTTTGTTCCTTATTCTTTAATTTCATTGATTTTTTATTTATTTCATGTTCCGGAACGGCCACAGAGCACCTGGGAAGTGCACACAAAGCCCTAAGGGCGCCCCGGAGAACAGTTTGGGAACTGCTTGCTCCAGACCAATTTTTCAACTTATAAGTTTCACTGAGCTGGTTTGAACATCATGGACCAGCTAACTGTGAGATTAAGAAGTCAAAGTAAGTCTGTGAACACAAGTTCCTCTTTGCCTGGCATAACAAGTGGGCCCTGTATCTTTCTGCATTTTCCTCAGAAAGTGCAAAGTACTTAATAGTAACACAGAATTCTTAATCCTCAGTAACTCCCCAAAATTACCTTTCTGACTACAATAACAGAACAGATCTGCTGAGTGAGCAGAATAATGAGTACAGTAATCAGTTCCTTTAAAAGGCAACATCCAAGCAAAATAGATAGGCTCAGATTTGTGAGGAAGTTTAACATATTTCCATTAAATACACAATCTCTTTTTATTATATTGCTATATTTGAAATGAAGAATTTTATTTCCTTCCACCTTTATTTTCGCTTGCAATCATTTTTGTGGCTCTTTAGTAATCCATTTTCATAGAACTATAGAATCCTAGTGTTGGAAGGATAGTACGGTGGTGTAGTGTTTTCAGTGTTGGACTGTGACTCTGAACCAGGGTCTGAACTCCACTCAGCCATGGAAACCCATGGGTGATCTTGGGCAGTTTTACCCTCGCAGCCTTGTTTTAGAGGAAGACTAGGGCCAAACCTCCTCTGAACAAAATCTCCCTAGAAAACTCCACAATAGGGTCACCATATGTGGAAATAACTTGAAGGTATACAACAATAACAGCAAGTTGGAAGGCACCACAAGGATCCTAATGCAAGATATACAAGTAAAGCCCTCCTGAAGGAGGTTTTGATGGAAACTTTCAGGAGTACCTTAGTTGTGTATTCTGCATGGCAGGAGGCGTGACTAGATGACCCTACTCTAGGATTCCAGATGCTATGAAAATGATTAATAGGCCAAGATATGATTGGTAGAACAAATAAAATACAAAAGGAACTCAAATTCTGTATTTCAAGTCATGTCAGAGAGAGATAAATACCAAGTATGACTATCTTGCTTTACATAATTACACAGCTTTAGGAACAACTAAAGTCACAGCAGAGTTTTTCAAATTTTAATGTGTGTTTTTTCAACAGAAGTCTTACACATATATGGAAGTCATTCTGAAAATGAAAAACCTCCAAACCATTTGGGGTATGGCATGGGAGTCTGTCCAAAAAGAGAGACAAGGAGAGGTCTGCAGACATACAGGGTTGCGGGCACATACGAAGTAGCACTTTGCATCCTGCCTATTAAAACCAGTGGATCATTACATAATATAAGCACATGAAGCACACTTTCAAATCAACTCTGTAATTCCTTATTAAAGAAATTAACAACATTCTGTGAGCCAGGGCCACTTCAAAACCCATGCACTAATATCCATAATTTAAGAATATCGGCCCCCAAATTGTGGAACAATCTACCGGAAGAGATCTGTCTTATTACCACCTTGGAAGCTTTCAAGAGGGCACTTAAGACGGATCTCTTCCAGCGAGCCTACTCACCTGACCTATTTGATGACCTGAAAGATCCCCACCCAACTATGACAAGATGGAAAATAGACGACAAGCTAGCTTTTAGCAATAGTAGTGATATTGTGATTTTATTAAATGTTGTAATGTGTATGTTTTTATGCTGTGATCCTGCCTCGATTCGCAGTGGCGGGAAAAGATAAATTATTATTATTATATATTATTATTATTTATTATTTATTATTGGGAGGGGAAACACCCTCACACAAAGCTTGCCTGTAGACAGGTAACAAACAAGGGAGGAGTGTAGTCTTAACTTCTCCCATATGAATCTGTTTTCTACAAGCATGCTGATTTTAATCTGACAGAACATTTACTTCTGCTATCTGCATTTACATTATGAGGCAGTCAAGTAACAACCATACTATATACCATTACTTCCAAATGTTTAAGTATAATTTTCTTTATGTGTCACTCTAACTGTTCATTTTTGGTAATACAGATGTAACAGAAGTGAAAAGTTTCCAGTGAAATACTTGACATACTTTTAGTTGATCCATGATACTCAGTATTCAGATAATATTGTAATTCACTGTGTTTACTGCAGAAAATAGGAAATGCCTTAGAAATACTGGAGAAATATCTTTGGCCGCACACAAAGGGCTCCCTTGCTTTTCTATCCTCTGTTTCAACCCTCTGCCAAATCCCAAAGAGTCCCTTTCTCTGTTCCGAATAGCATGATGACCCCTTACTCCAACATATGGATGAAATGGCCTTCTTCCATATTATTATAAGCACGCATGAGCTATGCAGCTGTACAAATATCTTGCCTGAAGTTCAAGGAAAGTTTGCAAAACATTTACTGCAGCTGATATTTAAGTGGGTTCCCTGTGCATATTCCACAGAGAAATAATTAATATTTTCCACTGCTGAGTACAGTGATTGACCAGTCTCAGAGAAGAAAGCAATAGGAAATTCTGGACATTATCACAATTTTGCTACAAAAAGTTCTCAAAACTTATTAATGTCCATCTAGGGTTGCCATATTCTAGTCACTCATATCTGGGCATCTAATTTGCATATTGTGCAAATTGTTATAATTATACATATTATTAATTTGCATTCTGATTATGCAAATTCAACATATTAATCATTGTACTTTTTCTACCATTATGTTTTACCTTCAGTACTAGTACCAAGCTAAGAACTCTTTCTTTCTCCCCCCCCCCCCCCCCAACTTGGGGGGGGGGGAGGGGGGCTTCCAGGTAGCTCCAGAGAATTACAGTTAAAGAGAGTTAGCCTTTACTCTCTGTCAAGGCTATCTGGAAGCCTAACACTAGGTTCAAGCCACTGACACACCCACCAAGCAGCAAAAAGCTATTGCTGTTTGCTTCCTTTTCTTTCCCACCTGGGTCTGTTGGGGGAAGGGAATGAAAGAATAAGGTGGCAATGTTATGCCTGTGCAGTAACAACTGGAGTCTGCAGGGCAAGAAGAGGTTCCCGCCAGTGCCAGACTTCTTGCATGATTTCCTTTACTGCATTTTAACCTATTCATCAGTCTGCAATGAAGGAGAAATCCAAGATTTACTGCATCTGGCCCCATCAGCCAGGACATTTTTTAGACTCTTCAATCCAGGATTTTACAGGTTTCCCAGGACAAATAGCAATCCTATCTCAATCTAGAAACAGAGGCAGAACTGCTGACCTAGAATCTTCTCTGAGGCAAGATGAAAGTCCAACAGCACCCATTTCAAGAAGTACTGTGATGGAACTGACAGCTTTTTGTTTGTTGAGGAGTAGCAGATGGAGTCTTTGTGACTTCCAAAAGGCCACAGTCCTGTTGACACAGAACGCCAAATCCTTTTGTACATGGAGAAAGTGCAGCATCCACTCAAATGGAGAAGTGGGATTCTATTAAAGTCTTTAGCATGGTGTCCTGGTTGACATGGAAGGCAGATCAATGGCAGATTATGGCAGTGGATCAATGTCAATCAATGCCTTTGGAAGACAACATAAGCAGGAAATGCAGAACATGTTTGTATCAGCTTCAGAGGAAGACACATGAAGAGGAACCAAGAAATCTTGAAGCTTCCTCCATTTGTAAGAGTAAGAGCGTCTGGTGTAAGGCTAACGAATGGCAGCAATAATAATTCCAGACAGCAATGGGCAAGGAAACTAGTAAACAATCCTCCATGCTATAAGGTTAAAGGTATCTAGGTTACGCTGCCTGACCCAGACCTGGTACAAGATGAAGATATGTATAGTTTTTATGGGTTTTTTGGGCTATCTAGTTTGTGTGCAAGTTGAACATAGACCCCTCGAGACATATGGATAAGGAGGGCAAACCATAGCTGCTAGGGCAACCCTTGTGTGATCAGGTTGCAAGTCCCTTGGTCCTGGTAGAGTTTGGCTATTGTCTTCATGAGAAGAGGGAAGGGAGGAAAAGCATACAAGATGACTCCTCCCCAAGGAAAAAGGAAGACATCTTCACCCAACTTCCCCTGATGTCTGGGAGCAAAACTTCTCATACTGAGCAGTCACCTGAGATGCAAAGAGTTCTAACACTGGAATTTTCCAATGATAGAAGATCAGTACCAAGCACTGGGATGGACCATCCATTTGTGCAACGAATTTAACATAGTGTTGAGCATGTCCGTGAAGACATTTTCTTCTCCTGGGAGATGGGCCTCCATGACCATGGTGTTCTTGTCTATACACCAGACCCAGAGTCACTGCGTAAGTTAATGGAGCACCATGGTCTGTGCACCCTCTTGCTTGCTGAAGTAGTAAATGCAATGGTTGGTCAGCACCTGTTCTAGGTGCCCTACAGAAGAGCTTCGAAGAACAGAATGCCTTCTCCATGACTAATAGTTTCAGGGTACTGATGTGGAAAGACTGTCATGGACAGATGTAGTGATTTATGCAGGTCCAGAATAAGACACAAATCCCTGTCCTTCTTGGCTACAATAAATTAAAGAGTGAAGAAATGCTGGAATCATAGAATCCTAAAGTTAGAAGAGACCTTAAGGGCTATGTAGTCCAACCCCCTGCCATGCATGAAAACATAATCAAAGCACCCCTGACAGATGGGCCATCCAGCCTCTGTTTAAAAACCTCCAGACAAAGAGACTCCACCACATGCCAAGCAGCATGTTCCACTGTCAAACAATTCTTACTGTCAAGGAAGTTCTTCCTAATGTTGAGGTGGGCTCTTTTTTCCTGTAGTTTGAATCCATTGCTCCAGATCCTATTCTCTGGAGCAGCAGAAAAAATATCACTTCTTAACCTTCTCTTCTCCAGGCTAAAAATACCCAGCTCCCTAAGTCACTCCTCATAAAGCATGGTTTCCAGACCTTTCATCATTTTGGTCACCTCCTCTGGACATGCTCCAGCTGGTCCACATCCTTTTTGAACTGTGGTGCCCAAAACTGGGCACAGTCTTCCCAAAGAGGTCTTCCCTTGATCTAGACACCATACCTCTATTGATGCAGCCTAGAATCGCATTGACTTTTTAGCTGAGTCATCAACACTGGTGACTCGTGTTCAATTTGTGGTCTACTGGGATTCCTAGATCCCTTTCACATCTAGTCTTGTTAAGCCAGGTGTCCTCCACCCTACATACAGTGGTCCCTTGCCTTATGCAGGGATCCATTCCGGACCCCGCTGCATAAGGCAAGTTCCACCTATGCTCGAGTCCCATTGAGGATAATGGGGCTCGTGCACATGGTGGCGTGGCGGTGCAAGTGCCGTGGGTGTGCATGCCATTCATTGAATGGTGTGGGGCTTCCAACATAAGCTGAAAGCTGCATAAAAGGCACCCGCATATGATGCCGGTGCACTGTATGTGCATTTCATTTTTTCCGCCTATGTGCAGTACCTTAAATTTCTCCCTGTTGAAATTCATCTTGGTAGTTTTGGCTCAGCCTTCTAATCTATAGTGCGCCCACACCATATGTAGGTGCACTATACACGGTTTCTTGCTTACGTGGATGCCATGTGACAATGTAAACAATGGTGTGCACGCACGCGCCGCACCACTGCCATATGCACGCGCCCCATTGTTTCCTATGAGGCATGAGCATACGCACATTTTTCCTTAGACGGGGGGGGGGCGGAACCGATCCCCCGCATAAGGAGAAGGCCCACTGTATTAAAATCACTTTGAATTTTACTCCTGTCCTCTAAGGTATTAGCTATTTCTAATTCGGTGTCATCTGCAAATTTGATTAGCATGCCCTCTATTACATTATCCAAGTCATTGATAAAGATGTTGAATAGCACTGGGCCCAGGACAGAACCCTGTGGCACCCCACTAGTCACTTCTCTCCAAGTTGAAGAGGAGCCATTGGTGAGCCCTCCTTTGAGTTCAGTCGATCAACTATTACAAATCTACTAAATGGATCTGTTGATACTGTGAAAGAGAAACAGGATCGATGGCCCCTTTTCCCAAGAGCTACCATCTCTATAGCAGTGTGGTCAAGAGAGGTGTGGAATGAAGGATGCCAGAAGGCAGATACTTCCAAAATTGGATGGCATAACCTCTGGCAATATCAATCACCCATGAATCTGAGATTATGGAAGCCCAAGCCTCGAATCTTGGAAAGTCATATAACAATTCAAAACAAATTAAGGATGGATTTTACAAATATTTCAAGAATTCATACCAACACAGAAATGTCCAGCCAGGAGCAACTCAGAAATATCTAAACCAAACAAAAATATGGAAAATCTCAGATCAACAAAAAGAAGAGCTGAATAAGGAAATATCAGTAAAAGAAATATGGGATGCTGTTAACACACTCCAACCAATGAAAGCACCAGGTCCAGATGGCTTTACGGCAAGTTTTTACAAAGAATTTAAAGAATAACTCTTACCATCCATGAAAGTGATACTGAGTAAAGCCAAGAAAGGTAGGATTCCAACATCTGGGAAATCTGCAAATATAACTTTAATTTCAAAAGAACAAGATGACATTATAGATGTAAGGAAACGTTTGGTCTATGTTATTATGGGGTATGATATATCGGTTAACATATTATACAATAGCTACAACTTAGGGGGGAAAGGTAACTTTGAAGTTCACAGTCTTTACAGAATTGGTTAAAAGTAAGATAGAGGCACTTAGAAAAAGAACAGAATGAATAAAGTAAAAGGTATTATTTATTGTAAATTAGAGACTATGGATATCAGGAAAGGAAGTAACTTTTGTAGATGAGTAATTGTTTGTTTGTTTACTTGTTTGTTTGTTCTTATTGAGTGATATTTTATGTAGTAGATGAAATTTATGGTGTAAAGTGTTTAAAAATTGTAGCACAGATGCTATTCTATGACCCTCATTTCCATGCTAGTAGAAGAGAGCATTTAGCTTCTCCCAGAGTGATACATTCTCATATACAGTGGTACCCCGGGATACGAAATACCCACGTTACGAAATTTCCGGGATACGAAAAAATCCCATAGGAAATAACTGTTCCGGGTTACGAAGGTTATTTCGGGTTACGAAGAAAATTTTGGTGCTTTTCGGCGCTATTTCACACGAAATCGCGGCTTTTCCCCATTAGCGCCTATGGGTTTTCAGCTTGCGAAGGCTTTTCGGGTTACGAAAGCGGCGGCGGAACGAATTAATTTCGTAACCCGAGGTACCACTGTACATGAGATAGTCGGAGATCCTACAGATGGGAGTGGTAGAGGAATAAAATGTCCTGCACGCTGAATCCAACTTTTTACATTCTTTGTTGGCTAGTGTTGAATGCAGATATCTAGCTGCCCAAGACTGGGCTGCATCGATAACAGAATTTAGCTTAGGGTGCTGTCTGATCAAATATCAATCAGTGTGGTGACTGCAGACAAGAAATAAGAAGATGACTAGGAATGGGAAGGCAGTGATGAAAGAACTAGACAAGATCCTAAAGCAGTGATGGCGAACCTATGGCACGTGTGCCAGAGGTGGCACTCAGAGCCCTCTCTGTGGGCAGACATGCTATCGCCTTAGCACAGAGTTTGCCAGAGTTTCTTACTAGAAAGCCAGAGGGACGTGGCACTTTGCAATAAATAAGTGGGGTCTGGGTTGCAGTTTGGGCACTCGGTCTGTAAAAGGTTCACCATCACTGTCCTAAAGAGTAAAGACAGGATAACTGAACACTAAAGTCAGAACTGTCAAAGCCATAGTATTCCCCATCACCATGTATGAATGTGAGAGCTGGACAATGAAGAAAACAGGGAAAAAATAAACTCATTTGAGATGTTGTGCTGGAGAAGAGCACCAAAGATACCATGGACAGCCAAAAAGACAAATAAATAGGTCCTCGCACAGCTTAAACCAGAAATCCCACTGTAAGCCAAGATGATGAAACTGGGGCTGTCATACTTTAGCCACATCATGAGAAAGCACAACTCACTTGAAAAGATAATAATGGAAGGAAAGGTAGAAGGTGGCAGAAAGAGAGGAAGACCACATGCTAGAAGAATAGACTCAATGAAGGAGGTGGGGGGGGGGGGGAGACAGGACTTGGAGATATCTCATCCATGGGGTCCCCATGAGTCGAGGTCAACTCAAGGGCAGTTAACAACAACAATCATTTTGGAGCTGCCATCTGCTAGTAAAATTTTAGAAAACTCAAAATCTTGGCAGCCTAAACCATTTATACCAGTAAATCCAGACCATTGCCAATAAAAAATGTAACACATTTATATGTCTTAGTCCTCTGGAACAAAGAGCAACCTGTACAGGACTATAAATACTTTGTAAGAGAGGTTGGGAAATTGAAGCCAACCCTTCCCTGGATTTCTAGTTTCCATATCATGTTCCAGGTTGTTGCAATATGTTAACATTCTATAGAGAACACACTTGATACTATGACAAAGCACTTGGTGGTCTGTTGTTCCTTAAATACTTTGAACAATGCCATTACAGTCATTTGTAAATTACTTCCAGATGAATATTTGTTACAAATGGAGATAATACTTCCACTATATTCATAAGAATTAAAAGATTCCTGACGATATGCTACAGTTTGAATTTATTAACTTTAAAATAAAGATGTAAATAATGTCCACACCTTCCCTGATTTTCGTCTGGGTAAAAACTGGGTCTCTCCTGTTTATGACTGACCTTTCAATAATTAGTAGTCACATCAAGTAAACAACTACCTCTTCAAAAAGCCATGAACAGGGCAGAGAGGAGAGAACAAGATGATTATACAAATGTGGTACAGAGAAGTCAAAATTAACCATTATAATACAGTACTTACATATCTGGACCCAGAACAACAGGAGCTTCTAAACATGAACTAAAATGTGGAATATGAATTATTTTTATCATAATATGTAGGATTCAACAAGTCTCTGTGGAACGCAGAAGAAGACAAAGGATGTCACACTATTCAGAGTACAGTCGGCCCTTCTTATACATGGATTTTTTATACACGGAGTCAAGCATCCACAGTTTGAAAATGTTCCAAAAAAGTATAAATTTCAAATATCAAACCTTGATTTTCCATTTTTTATAAGGGACATCATTTTTCTATGTCATTAGAAAATATGGCTTGGGCCTGAGTTAATTGAGGGACCACATCTCCCCATATAAGCCACCCTGCACACTTAGAACATCCGGGAAGAACCTGTTGGAAATACCATCTTCCAAGTACGTTGCCACATCCCAGATGGCCTTTTCATTAGTAGCCCCGAGGATCTGGAATAGTCTTCCTGATGAGCTCCATCTTATGACCCCCCTGGAATCATGTAAAAAGAGCCTTAAAACCTTTCTCTTTTGTCAAGCCTTCCCCCCTGAAGAATGAAGCTTGTATCTCTGATGCCATCAATTCTCTGCCTACCCTGGATATGTATGTTGTATGATTGTTTTTAGAGTTTTTGTACTACTGGATTTTATTTATGAGATTGTTTGTAATGGTTTTTAATAGTCTGTAACCCCGCTTCGATCCTATGGGAGAGGCGGGGAAACATAAATAGAATTATTATTATTGTTGTTGTTGTTGTTGTTATTGTTATCGTTATCGTTATTGTTATTATTTTCAATGGGTCTTGAGCATCCATGGATTTTGTTATCCACGGGAGATCTTGGAACCAAACCCCAGCGTATAACAAGGGTCCACTGTAGTATGAGACATCTGAACACAATGGAGCATGGTCTCTCTCCCAAATCTGTCTTTTTGTCCAGATTTACATACCAGTTTTCTTTGCTTATTTCATCGATGTCTATGTTTGTTAACTTAAACTCAAAGTGTTTTAAAATTCTTAATTTTGCTAACAGGTGATGGCTGAAATCCAATTGTTTATTAGTCTCAACTAGAACAGACCCACTGAATCAATGAGAATTTGGCAGATTAATATTTATGTAAATTCAATTGATTTAACTGGTCTACTTTAGCTGGGATTAACAACTGGATATAGGTCTACTATTTCAAGAGGCTAGAATTGCCTTTAACATTACAATGCAACTTTACAGAATTTGGACTTAAAAAAACACGGACAATAATCTTCACTGCAAACTATGTTGGAGGGATCACTCTTATGGGAGAGGAGGGGTAGAAATAAATATCATTATTGTTATTGTTATTATTTAATGGATGTAAAGAATGCTACAAACATGAAATTTTCAGAACATGACATTAAAAAGCAGCACTTCACATGAAAGAATGTTAATTTCTCATATATATGTTAACTTTAAAAAGAAAAAAAGATGCCTTATCAGAGATAATGGCCCAAAACAACCATTAATTTTAATACCAAGAAGATTTTTAGAGAGGAGGCAGAAAATTACAGAGCTCTCACAGTCAAGTAACTGTCTGCAAGCATTTGGAGTTAGATTGTTTTTCTGTTTTTGAAAACAAGGATTACATTTCTATTTTACAAATCTCAGCTGCAGTATACTTGTCGGGTACAGCTATCACTCCTATCCCCAAGAGTTTGTCCTCTATCTTGAAAAGGTACCGAAGAAGAAACTATGACTTCACACAAGCTCTCTTTGACCATATCCATCCTGATTTCCTTCTTCCATTTCAGCTTCTCATCCCAGGCTCCAAATAAGCTTTTTGGGAGCACTGGTGGAAAGGAGGAATACCTTCTGGGTGTCCATCCACGTGTAAATGCTGCATTGATTACAATCCAAAGTTCTAAACTAGGTAGGAGCTTTGATCTGATTCAGCTAATTCTTAAATTAATTGTACAGCTGTCCCAAGCACAGGAAAAGGAGGTGGGCGGGGTTCACGCTGAGATCGTGAATAATCAAATTTGCAAATCTCAAGTCTGTGACTATGAAGGACAATTGTATACAGATTTGTTTCTAGTTTCGATGCAGGTAGAGTGGACACTGAGAACCAAGATAGCAGTGGCAACAAAGCATTCTTTGAGCAGGTATATGGAAGCAGACAATTCTTGGGGATGTGGCAAAGAACTCAAACCTACAGTTTTTTGAATACAATAGTAATAAGAAAAGTCTAGTCTCTTATAACATCATGTTTAAAAACTTTGCCCCAGGAATTATTACAGACAGTGCAAGCTTTATAATTATTATTATTATCATTAAGCTTTATTTATATAGTGCTGTAAATGTACACAGCGCTGGTCATACAATAATTAAAATAGATAAAATAAACCTAACTATGGTGTACATTCAACAAAAACAATTAAATATAATACATATTAATACATGTTAACATAATAATAATATTTATTTTTAGCCTGCCTCTCCCTGCAGATCGAGGCAGGTTACAGTAAAAGATAATAAAATACATAATACAGTAAATCATAAAATTTCACAATCCTCCAATCCACCACCAACATAAAATATAACACTTAATTACAAATCCAAGTTATGGGCAGACGGGGTTATTTTTTATTTTGGGAGGTCAATAAGTCAGGGAAGGCTTGCCGGAAGAGATCCGTCTTGACTGCCTTCTTAAAGACGTCAAGGGTGGTAATCTGACGGATCTCCTCTGGCAAGTCATTCCAAAGTTTTGGAGCAGCTGATGAAAAGGCCCTCTGGATAACAGCAGTCAACCTGGTCTTCTTTGGCTGTAGCAGGTTCTCCCGAGATAGGGATGCCATATCCCGCCTGGGGGCGGGACTTTCCTGGTTTGGGGCGGGTCCGCACGGTCCCGCCCCGGTTTGCATTCTGGGCACTGCAGTTCAACTACGTTTGGAGGGTTTATGGGACTCCCTGTCAGAGATAGCTCTGGGGCCACAGTGTACTACATTCCCAGCATCCCAGCACTACCAGGACAGTTAAGTTACTCTCAAACGGATTCTTTCCTCAGTGGATGCAGCTTTGGTGAGGAACCTGGGCATTCCGTCCAGCTATGTTTTATTTCTGCAGTGTATTTGGACAGAAGACAGGGTGACCAGACATCCTCTCCTTTCCAGGACATGTCCTCTTCTGTCAAATTTCAAAATGTCTTCCATTGGATCATGCCTAAGAAACAGTTATTTATATTAACATTTTAAAAAATCATCAATGTTGTTTTCGCGTGTCCT
>NC_056522.1:288323478-288343915 GCF_019175285.1 Sceloporus undulatus | reverse complement strand
TGTCCTCCATTTATTAAAACTGTGTCCTACATTTGAAAATGTTGTCCTACATTTGGCCCGGTTTGGAGGTCCTGGCTTATGGCAACCCTACACACACAGCAACATTTGAAGAGGACATGAGAGACAGCCTTCTTTGTATCTTCTTCCAGGCTGTGGAATTACCTTCTACAAGAAGGATGACTGGTCTCTTTCTGGTCTCTTTCTGTTGGCAGACAAAGTCCTTTTTTAGTTTGGCTTTTGGTCATAAACTGCTTTTTGCAGAAGGGTTTCTAATGGAAAAGACCACACTTGAATTCGGAATCTCATAACCTGTATTTTCATATTGAGTGTACTAATTCAATCCTTTGTGCAATTTGTTAAAAATGGCTTCTGACAATCAGGAGCAGCTGCAACCCAGATTTATGATGTTTGTATTGAAATGATATACTATGGTATTGTCCATTATTCTGAACCACCTTGTTGTGCTATTTACAAAAGACTCTACATCTCACATCTGTCTTACTGGAATGTTATGTTTGAACACATATTTTCAAGGAACTGCAGTTACTTCCCTTTAGGTTCAACTTAGTATTGTCACTAGTGCATCAGCTAGTACTAACAATGAATGGTAATCTAGCATTTGCACAGTCATATGTGATGAATAGGAAACATGTCTGGGCAACAAGAATGGAAAGTTTTTGAAAACCATTTTCCCTACACCCCTTTACAGCCAATAAATTACAAAATTATTAACACAGGAATGTGTAAGAAGATTAGTTAATAAAAATGTGGTTGATCTCACCTATTGGTTAATTTGGAAGATCCCATTAGGGGGAAAGTTGCCAGTTCCCCACAACTGTTAACTTAAGAAGCACCGATATAGACAACCACTTATCTCCCCAACCCTGGCTGCATTACTGCCAAGATTTCTGGAGGAAGCCTCATATCAGGGAGGAGGAGGGATGCAGCAATAGTTGCTAGCCAACTCTCAAAATACCTATTATTTGTTTGTTTGTTTGTTTGTTTGTTTGTTTTCAGTACTTCCCCAGAAGAGCCACACTATCCCTTTCTTTTTCCATGTGCTTTTATGAACTTGTGTGTGGTAGGCTCTGTGCTGAGCCATTCCACCAACAACTAGGCTCCACTCCCTAGCTATAATAATAATAATAATAATAATAATAATAATAATAATAATAATAATAATAATAATTTCTATTCTGCTTTTTTGCAGAAGAATCAAAGCGGATTACAACAGTATAAGAATAAAACATTGTACAGTTACAAATTACAGTTAAGAACAATCCCATATCCCACCCGCCCCCAAGCATAAAAAAACCATTACTCAAAACCTTAAAAAGAGATTAAACAACAAGAAAGAGTAAAACATTCAAATGCAAATTCACTAAAATTGTGGGTAGATTTGGGCAAAAAAGTGTCTTCATCGGGGGGGGGGGAACGGGATGGGGCTGATGACATCAGTAAGGGGAGGCTAGTCTAGCAAGGCTAATCTACTCCTGGGTTATTCATCCCAGATCCCATTCCAGTACTATTGTTTTGTTTTTTTATTGCAAGGGCTGCTAACACCAATCATTATCCTGCCTTTACTGACTCTACCAAGACTTAATTTCCACATTAAAAATCAGATGGGAAGTTTCATCTCAAAAAGTGGAAAACACAACTCAATAGCACAAGGTGTTCTACCTCCTCCTCCTCCTCCTCCTACATGCTTGTTTTGTCCATGTGAAGTTCACAATTCCCAAATCTTGGCTGTGTCCAGCAACAGATGTGTGTGAACATCAATGTGAGGAAGAAACACTTCCAAGTGTGGAACATTTAAGGAACCAAGATACCTGGTGATCTCATGCTCACATGGTGAGAGGAGAAGCAAGAAAATATATTTTCCCATGAAGCCTTGCCTTCTCTCTCAGAACGTCCTGACCTCTCTCCTCCGCCCCAAACAAAGCTGATGGGAAGCACAGTACTGTACTGAAACACATTTTATAGAACCTATGAATTCAGTCTACCACAGTTCCACTTAGTTGTAATTGCATGGCCCCTGTGTTATCTTTGGATAACACCATAATTAGACTATGTCATCACTGCACAATCACAATTAAAATAATTACTATTAAACAAGATCCTATGTAGCTGGCAACTTGACTTTGAAGCGAATGTAAGTTTTTTTTTAAAACCAGTAAGTACAATGCCTTCTTTGTTCACAGTACATTCTCACACCATTATTTGTTTTACATGCATATTTTCAGTCAACCTTCATTCACTCTTTGCATTATAAAAAGCTCTTAAGATTTAATACTTACAGCTCTTCAAGGTAAGGGAAATTCTTGAATGCATCCTCTGGTAATCTTGTTATATTGTTCATACTGATATCCCTAAAACATGGGAAAGAAATGAAAATGTAGTTGTATGAGAAGAATATATTGATCAAATAAGTTTGCTATTATATCTAGAAGAGAACTCTGAAAAAATTACCTGCTGTGATACTGGAAAAGGTTAACCAATAAAAATAATTTACATAGTTTGTTTTTATAAACCTGCCTGTTTTAGCATTTCAATATGAAAAATGCTTCAAGTTAAATTAGCATTATCACACTAATTTTAAAAAAATCTATTTTAAATTTGTATTATAAACTATCTGTAATAAGAATTAAGATGATATTAGATACTACCCATACAGCAGTACAGTGGTACCTCGGGTTACGAAATTAATTCGTTCCGCGGCTAATTTCGTAACCCGAAAAACCTTCGTAACCTGAATTGCCATAGGCGCTAATGGAAAAAATAGCTCTCTGCTGCCCTCCGGTGGCGGAAAATAGCGCCGAGGTTTTTTCGTAACCCGAAAAAACCTTCGTAAGCCGAAACAATAAATCCCTATGGGATTTTTTCGTATCCCGAAAAATTCGTAAGCTGGGTAATTCGTATCCCGGGGTACCACTGTATCTACTATATGAATATAAACATACAGGGACGTAGCCAAGGGGGGGGGTGTTCTTGGGGTCCGGATCCCCCCTTCCATTAGAAAAACGAATGGTGTGTGCTGCTGCGCCACCGCGCCCAAGCCCCATTATAATGGTGGCACTTAGTCTGGACCCCCCTTCCTAAAATCCTGGCTACGTCCCTGAAACATACATAGTACTAAAATGTCAATCCAGCTTCAAGTCCTAGTTACAGCAGACCCAATGAATCAGTTCTTGAATTATTAAAGGTTTGTATGAATCCTATTGATTCACTGGGTCTACTTTATTTGGGATTGTAATTAGGATATAGTGAACTCATTTTTAGAAACCCAGTCTTTATGAAGTAAAAATAGCATAATCTACATACAAAATAAATGTTATCAACTGGACCATGGTATGAAGAAGTTTAAAACAAAAAATAAACAAAAAACCCAAATGTAAGAAACAGCCTTATGGAAGGAAAGCAAAGAACATGGCTGGCTAGAACTCTGCACAGAAACATTTCATGGTGAAACATTTTTCTGTCCCATTTGCATTTATTATTTCTCAGAAAATCGGGCATCATACAAACAAATTAAAGTCTGAAATGTTTGTTCCTCAGATGCTGCTGCAGCCGACAAAAAGGAACTGAGGCAGGAAGCAAGCTAACAGGCTACTCAGAGAGTGGGCAGGGCTAGCACCAAAACACGTACTGTATGTAATAACTTTAGAAGTCTCCGAAGATGCACTGTGCAGGTGCAGGATAACTCAATTGTGTGATTCACAGAGACCATGAAAAAGAAAAGAAAGAAAGTTGAGATCTGATTGCAACATAGAGCACAAGGAGACGAGTGAGCCCCGACTGGCACAGGACCAAGGCAACCGGCCACCACGGTCCCAAAGGCTGGTTGCTGCTGCTGTCCAGAACAGTATGCCTGCAAGAACCTGAGTTTTTTTCTGCTTGTTTTGCAGCCAGGTTTGGGCTGCCATAGCCTGCCTCGGCGCAGCTTCCTGCCAATCTGGGGGCATGCTTCATCTGCATGCTACACCCCTGAAGCAGCCCAAAGCTGGTGTTTTTTACCCATCCGTTTCAGGCTATAAATACTTATAATGTCAATAGGCTGGGGTCAACCATCTTATCTACTGAGTAGCTTTTCCTGTCAAGTGGTAACTATTATCCTGTCAAGTGATAAGAAAGTTTGCCACACACAAGATGCAAAGAATAATGAATAGAGAAATTGTTTTGATGCTTCTCAATTGTGTAATTCTCAGCCAGAGCTCCCTATATAGATGTCTAAATGGGTTTTCTGTGCTTTCACAGAGGTACACCATACCTGTGTTCCTTGGTCAGTAATCATGAAAAATGTGTACACAAGCTCTAGCATACTACTGTAGCACTCTTGTAGTAATAGTAGTTGTTTTCTTTTTAAAATGTATGTGACCACCCAACACTCAGGCATTCATAGCATAGCTTCTTTTTTTTCTTTTTAGCAAAATATATAAATGCATGCATTCAGACCTGATAAAATAAAACCCCTTAGGCAAGTGAAGCTTCTGGGACAGCTGACAAGAATAGCAGAAACATGCCTCAGCTCTACCACAGTCATACTTCCTGCAAAATGTATGTAAAAGTCCCCAAGGTAATAGTTTTAAGCCGATTTCAATTTTAGTCCATGAACAAACTTAGACAAGTGCTTACATGATAGGTATGCAAAGCAATTTGTTTGTTTCCTCTTACAGCATGCTTAACTTTGCAGAGTATTTTTCCTTACGTGCATCATTACTAATTGTTCCATAATATTTATTTGTGGGGGTGAATAGCCTCTGGAAAATAAAACTTTTTTTCTTTCCTTAACTTTAATCTCAAAAAATAAGAACACAAGTTTGTAGAATCAAACTCCACTACAGTAAAAGTCTGTAAGAGGACATGTTCAGTTGGTGTCACTTGATGCAGTAACACACAGTGTCACCCCCAATTGACCTCCTCCCATACCACGCCACACCGAATCCTTACTAATGCGGGGGGTGGGTTTGTACTAATATTATTCATACATTGTAATTCCCATATATGACTAAATGAAATGATAACAGTTGTGAGATAAAACAACTAGCAATATTAAAATTATACCTTTAAATTACAATATCATACACACAGCCTAAGTGTATTTACATGTATTTTCATGTGGGTAAAGTGAAAACTTGGCAGGATTTGATGTTTTTAAAGAAATTTTTTAAAAGAATTAAAAATTAAAATTTTAAAAAATTAATTTTAATTTTAAAAAAATTACAAATTATTTCCTTGAAACCTGGGGCCTCTCCTTTCTCCTCCCACTGAGCCTTGCCCCACTCACATAATCTCTTACATGTTTTAAAGAGACATAGGCAAATGCCACAGTCAATTTTTGACAGAAGACAGATGTTTAGGAAGCAGTGGTGTCACACCCACTTAGGTTGTCACCTGATGTGTTCTGCACCCCCTAGTGGACATGTTACAAATTATCAACTTAGAAAGTAATTATCAATAACTTCAAAAAAATTGCAAGGAGCTTCTAATTACATAGGGCGAGCACATATATTAAGCTGTCTGGACCAAATAAATGCACTGTCGTTCATGACCAGAAGTTTCCCATTAATGCCTTTGTTAATGGTATCCCCCCCAATTAAGTATAAAGGTCCTAAAATTGTATAACAGATATTGACCTATTGTTTGTTTGCTTTTTTCTCTTAGTCTACTCTGCCAACAATTTCTTTGTGCTAAACAGACTTTTGTTGAGGGTGTTGTAACACTAAGATTAGAGAACTTCATGAATTGTAATGAATAGGAGATACAGTATTTTATTTTCCTTTCGCCAGCAAATAAAAGTTTTTAAATTCAGGCAGACTTTTTAAACTCATGACAAGATGGTTTTTATATGGGTGCATGTGTTTTAGTTATATTTTTATGTTTGTTTTTATACTGTTTTAAGTGGAACATTTTCATTGTTTTAAAATTTTTATTGTAAAGTTTTAAAAGTGTTTTTATCTTGTGAGCCAACTTGGGTCCCTTTCTGGGTGAAAGGCATCATAAAAATGAAATGAAATAAAAATAATAATATTTACTAAACACTGGAAAATAGCAAACTGTGAAAGTGGCAAATTTGGCACTATTTTGATACAAGAACAAACAGCTTGGAGAGTCTAGTGGGTTTTTCGAAAATTGATTGTTTTGGTTATCTCTGTCTAAAACAGGCCAAACACAAGCATTCTAGACTAGGTGCATAGCTCAGGGAGAGGAAGAAAATGACTTACTGCAGAAACTATCTGATTCTCCAGATGTTGTTGAACCACAAGCCCCAGCAGCCCTGATCAGCATAGTCAATGTTTCAAGTTGCCTTCCAGCATAATCTGTTGTATGATACCCACCCCACTACAGAGTATATAACGTATCAGACAGATAAAATCTCAATTGACTTCAACACAGATCACAACTCATTTCCTTCTTCAACTTCCACATTTCTTCATTTACCATAAATCTACAATTTAATTCAGCCAGGTCACGTTGTTTCCACAAGCCAGTGGCCTTATAAGCCCCTTGCAGTTTTCAAATAAATATGCATTAATTAAACTAGGCAAAAGAAAATATGGAGGTCTTTTAAGAATCACAAAGAAATAGGTGTATGTGAAAGACATATTGATGCTTTTCAACAGACTCTCTCTCTCTCTCTCTCTCTCATACTCATACACATGCACACAAACTCAAAGTTGAAAACATCATTTTATGATCTGAGCTCTAAGAAAAAAGTTTTACATATAGCTCAAAAGAGCACTTTTAAATCCCCACAGTACTTTATGTCTTACACAGGAACCACTTCATTCATGACTGGAATGTAGAGTGAATGCAAAAGAAACAGCTCTTCACAGTAACAGAACTGTTTAGGAGGAGCATTGTAAAAAGGCATTTTTGACAGTGAACACCACCATGAAAATTAAGTAATATATTTCAAAGCTGTTACATTCTCATATTGATATAAGTCTATACACACACACACACACACACACATATGAGATAGACACACAGCACAGGGAGGGGAGAACCAATTGTAAACTCTTCAAGAGAACAGAAAACATAGTAATTATGTGTGTGTATATGTGTGTGCATTTGTAACACCACAAAGAATGTACTATATTTAGCCACACTGAATAGCTGACAGGAATATTTAGACTGGCAAAATAGAAAGGAACTGCTTTGGCATGTGGGAGGGTTTTGCAACAAGCTCTGAAACATATGGGAATGCGATACAGAGGAGATGATGCTGAAGGCTGAAGTGGAACTTGCAAGGTGAATGGGGAAGTAGTGTTTGCATGCACCTCTCCTTATATACAGACAAATACTTCATTTATTTTCTGTTCTTAAATACAGCTTTCTGCCAAGGCATTATTTGCCTTGCTATGTCTTGGTCCCCTAACAAGGTAGGAGGAGCTAGAGATACCTGAATGCATCTCACCTGCTACAGATAGGAGCATTTTCTGTTAGTGCAAAACCACCACTGCACAGCCCAGTAAGAACTGCCACTGATGACAATGCATAGCACATTGCCAATGAATAATCCTGAGCCATTCTTCCAGATAGCTTCCCATGTTAAAACCACATCCATAGAGACAACTGGCTACCCTCCCCAATGTTACAGGATGAAATCCTGGCTTTTGTTCTAAAACATCCTTGGATGGAAGAGATGGTAATAACAAAAAACGTGCATCACTTTAACTTAAGCGAGTACCTTTTGATATGAAATTAGGAAGCAATAGCCCCGGTCCTGCTGCCGCCGCCGCCTCCTCCTCCACCTGGGCCACGCGACCGTGCTGCCCTCCTCCTCCTCCACCGCGCGGAGGAGGAAGAGGAGGGCTGCGTGGCCTGGGGCAGAGGAGGCAAAGGGGGGAGCCCCGCGCCACCCTCCCCGCAAGGACCACCTACTTCTCCTCTGCCTCCTCCGCCACGCCCCCAGGCCGCGTGGTGCATGGAGGAGGGGGTAGGAGGAAGAGGAGGAGGGGAAGGAGAAGAAAGGAGAGGAGGAAGAGGAGGAGGAGGAGCAGGAGGAGGAGGAGGAGGAAGAGGAGGAAGGAAGAGGTGGTGAGTGGCCAGAGGCCTCAAAGTTTTTTAAAATTTTATTTTGGGTGCTTTTAATGCTAACAAGTCTCCCTTGTTTTGACAGTGATAGTGTGGTGGTGATGGTGGTGATGGTGGTGATGGTGGTGATGATGATGATGATGATGATGATGATGATGATATCAGTCAGCCTGAGAAGCATGCACGCACTGTTTCTGAAGCCAAGAGAGTGTGACTTTCCAAAGTGCCTTTTCTGTGTGTTTTTGGTTCTTTAATGGTGATATTGATATCAGAAAGCCTCTGAGGCAAGGACAATGTAAATTGCTGTGATTTTTACAAACTCATGTGCAGTGAAGAAAAACCACAGTCCCTTGACCAAGTACACACTTCTGAGAAGTACACTTGGTGCAAGAACTGTGAAATCACCTTGATATAGAATCATAGAATCATAGAATCATAGAATCATAGAGTTGGAAGAGACCACTAGGGCCATCCAGTCCAACCCCCTGCCATGCAGGAAATCCAAATCAAAGCATCCCTGACAGATGGCCATCCAGCCTCTGTTTAAAGACCTCCAAGGAAGGAGACTCTATCACCCTCCGAGGGAGTGTATTCCATTGTCGAACAGCCCTAACTGTCAGGAAGTTCCTCCTAATGTTCAGGTGGAATCTCTTTTCCTGCAGCTTGCATCCATTGTTCCGGGTCCTGTTCTCTGGAGCAGCAGAAAACAAGCTTGCTCCCTCTTCAATATGACATCCCTTCAAATATTTAAACAGGGTGATCATATCACTTCTTAACCTTCTTTTCTCCAGGCTAAACATCCCCAGTTCCCTAAGTTGTTCCTCATAGGGCATGGTTTCCAGACCTTTCACCATTTTTGTCGCCCTCCTTTGGACACACTCCAGTTTCTCAATGTCCTTTCTGAATTGTGGCGCCCAGAACTGGACACAATATTCTAGGTGAGGCCTGACCAGAGCAGAATACAGTGGCACTATTACTTCTCTTGATCTAGACACTATACTTCTATTGATGCAGCCTAAAATAGCATTGGCCTTTTTAGCTGCCGCATCACACTGTTCACTCATGTTCAACTTGTGGTCTACTTGGACTCCTAGATCCCTTTCACACGTAGTTTCATTCAGCCAGGTGTCACCCATCCTATATCTGTGCATTTTATTTTTCTGCCCTAAGTGCAATACCTTACATTTCTCCGTGTTGAATTTCATTTTGTTAGCTTTGGCCCAGCTTTCTAGTCTATTCAGGTCATTTTGAATCTTGATCCTGTCCTCTGGGGTATTAGCTATTCCCCCTAATTTGGTATCATCTGCAAATTTGATAAGTATGCTTCCAATTCTGTCATCCAGGTCATTGATAAAGATGTTGAATAGCACTGGGCCCAGGACAGAGCCCTGTGGGACCCCACTGGTCACTTTTCTCCACGATGAAAAGGAGCCATTGTTGAGCACCCTTTGGGTTCGGCCGGTCAACCAATTACAGATCCATTTAACAGTTCCTTTGTCTAGCCCACATTTTACAAGCTTGTTTGCAAGAATGTCATGGGGAACTTTGTCAAAGGCCTTACTGAAATCAAGATATACTATATCCACAGCATTCCCTTCATCTACCAAGCTGGTAATTTTATCAAAGAAAGAGATCAGGTTTGTCTGGCATGACTTGTTTCTCTGAAACCCATGTTGACTTTTTGTGATTATGGCATTGCCTTCTAGATGTTCACAGACTCTCTGTTTAATGGTCTGCTCCAGAATCTTTCCTAGTACTGATGTCAGACTAACTGGACGATAATTGTTGGGATCCTCTTTTTTCCCCTTTTTGAAGATGGAGACAACGTTTGCCCTCCGCCAGTCGGCTGGGATCTCTCCTGTTCTCCAGGAGTTTTCAAAGATTATTGCCAATGGCTGCGATATTACATTTGCCAGTTCTTTTAATACCCTTGGATGGGGTTCATCTGGTCCCGGAGACTTAAATTCATTTAGATTAATAAGGTGTTCCTCTACTATCTCTTTACTTATTCTGTACTGAAATGCCCCTATCCTGTCCTCTGCTCCATTATCCTCAGGTTGAGCACCCTTTGCCTTTTCTGAGAAGACTGAGGCAAAGAAGGTGTTGAGTAATTCTGCCTTTTCTCTGTCTTCTGTTAGCATTTTGCCATCTTCTCCACGCAGTGGCCCTACCGTTTCCTTCTTCTTCCTTTTGCTGCGGACATATCCAAAAAAGCCCTTTTTATTGTTCTTAACCTCTCTAGCAAGCCTGAGTTCATTCTGTGCTTTAGCTTTTCTGACTTTAATGTTGATAATTGGCATATATGCCCCACTGGAAGAACAAGAAAAATTTTTGGGAAACTATATAATGAATTGTCTAAGCTAGAATATGAAAATATTATCTTAATGGGGGACTTTAACACTGTTATTAACCCAGTTATAGATAGGAAATCAAATAATAATAAAGCAATTGGAAAATATCAGGGAAAATTACCCAAATCATTTTTTCAGAATGATGGAAGATTTTAATTTAACAGATATATGGAGATATAAATACCAAGATGCAAGGGAATTTACATATTATTCAGAGGTTCATGATTCGTTCTCTAGGATAGATTTTTTTTAACATCAAAATCATTGTTACCGGCTATAGATTCTATGGATATCAAATCAAATTACGAATCAGATCATAATTTAATAACATTGAATATTATAGAGAAAAAGAAACAGTATCTATGGAGGTTACAGGAAGATATATTGAAAGAAGAGAAATTGTTAGAAAAAGCTAAGAAAAGTTTGAAGCAGTACTTTATGGAAACTAGAACAGAGGACGTTTCTTTAAAAACTATTTGGGACGCGAGCAAAGCAGTTATAAGAGGAGTATTTATTAAATTACAGTATGAAAGAAATAAATTAAAAAAGGAAAAGGAAAAAAGGTTAATAGAAGATCTAAATAAAAAAGAGGAGGAATGGAGGAAGAAAGGAGATAAAAGTTTAAAAAGCGAAATAGAGGATATAAAAACACAACTTAAGGTAATAGCTACAGAAGAGATAGAAAGAAAATTAAGAATATTAAAACAGAGACAATTTGAGTCTGGAAATAAAGCTGGGAAATTGATGGCATCCAGAATAAGAAAGGAAAGGGGAAAAAATTAATAACAGAAATATACGAAAATGGAGAACCAATAACAAACTGTAATAGTATTTAAAAAAGCATTCACTGACTATTATAAGAAACTATATAGAAAAGAAATACCTGAAAACAATATAGACAAGATGGAGAACTTTATAAAGGAGAATGTAAACATAACATTAAAGGAAGACCAAAAAAACTATTTAAATCAGATATTTACCTCAGAAGAAATTATAGAGGCCATAAAAAATTTAAAAACGCAAAAGGCCCCAGGGCTAGACGGTTTGTCGGCAGTATACTATACAAAGATGGAAGATGTTTTGCTAGAACCATTAAAAGAAACTTTAAATGATATACATTATAATGGAATACCAGAGTCATGGAACGAAGCATATATATCATTGATCCCTAAAGGATACCAAGAGAAGCAAACTGTAAGTAATTTCAGACCTATATCTCTAACCAATACAGATTATAAAATCTTTACATCAATTTTATCGGCTAGATTAAAGAAATGTGTTAATGTATTGGTAAAAGAAGATCAAAATGGGTTTATACCAGGAAGACAAATAAAAGATAATATAAGAACGGTCTTAAATTTAATAGAATATAACGACCACAATAATGATAAGAAGTTTGCAATGATAATGGTTGATGCAGAAAAGACATTTGATCGGGTGGATTGGTATTTTATGATAGAGACACTGAAAAAAATGGAATTTGGAGATATGTTTTTGAAATGGATAAAAGCGATCTATGAAAAACAAAAAGCACGAATATTAATCAATAACGATATAACAGAATATATTCCAATTATGAGAGGGACTAGGCAGGGGTGTCCCTTATCACCTCTGCTATTTATTTTGACATTGGAAATATTAAATAACAGTATAAGAAATGACTGCGATATAGAAGGAGCTAGAATAGGCAAGTTTAATGTTAAACTTAAAGCATTCGCTGATGACCTGATTATATTTTTAGAAGACCCAAAAAAATCAATATTACAACTAATAAAGAAGATAAACAATTATGGCAAATTGGCAGGCTTCAAGATCAATGTAAATAAAACAGCAATTATAGCTAAAAATATGTCAGAAACGGAAGAGAAAGAACTAAGCAATATTTCAGGATTTAAAGTGGTTAAAAAAGCTAAATATTTGAATGTATATCTTACAAAAAGGAATATAGATCTTTATTCAAACAACTATGAAAAAGTATGGAATGAGATCAAGAGAGATATGTTGAAATGGTCAAAATTGAATCTTTCTTTGTTGGGAAGAATGGAAATTTTGAAGATGAACGTGTTTCTTATTCCAAAACCTACCCATTCTGTGTAAAGAAAAATATTTTGAAAAGTGGCAAAAAATCCTTACCAATTTTATTTGGCAGGGAAAGAAAGCGAGGATTGGGTGGAAATTGTTAACAGAAGATAAAAGGAAAGGAGGTTGTAATTTACCAAACTTGAAACTGTATTACTATGCAGCATGCCTCCAATGGCTAGAAGAATGGGGTTTTTTGAGAAACGAGGAGTTGTTAGAACTAGAGAGTACGAAAATGAGATTTGGGTATCATGCTTTTCTTTGGTATGGAAAACTAAATGCGAACTCCGATTTTTCCCATCATTTTATAAGAAATTCATTATTTAGGATCTGGTTAAAAATAAAAAAAATGTTCTATAATCAATGGCCATTATGGATCTCAGCCCAAGAGGCGTTTTATAAAAGAACTAAACAAAAAAACCAATGTTGGTTAACATATAAAGATCTATTAAAAGACGAAAAAGGAAAACTAGTAATGAAATCCAATGATGAAATAGAAAAGTTGACTAACAGGAATTAGCTATTGCAAAGACAACTAATGGAAAAATTTAGAATTGATAAAAAAGAACATGAATTAACAACTGAAAAGAATGAAATTGATAGCATTATATTTGATGGGGAAAAAGGTCATATATCCAAATATTATAGAATATTAAAACAAAGAGATCTGGAATCTGAAACCGTAAAGACAAGTATGATAAAGTGGTCACAGGATATAGGTGAAACAATTGAAATGGACTTATGGGAAAAATCATGGCGAGATTCACATTCCTTCACTCTCTGTCAGAACTATAAAGAAAATTATATTAAAATCCAACACCGATGGTATTTATCTCCAAATAGATTAAATAAAATGTATAAAGTTGGGAGTGGTATGTGCTGGAAATGTGGGAAAAAAAGAGGTACTTTTTAACATTTATGGTGGGAATGTGAAGAGACCAAAAATTATTGGGGAAAAATACAGAAATTTATGTCAAGAATATTAGAAACTGTAATACCATTAAAACCTTTTTTGTTTCTTTTAAACATGACGGGTACACTAGAGAAAAAAATGGGGAAAAAATTTAGAAGATTAATATTATATATGATTACAATAGCCAGAATTACTTTTGCTAGATACTGGAGATCATGAATGACCCCTGCAATAGAGGAATGGCTAGAAAATCTAACAGAGGCAATGGAAATGGACATACTTACAGCACGTATGAGTGACCTGAAAATGGAAGAAAGAGAGAAAGAATGGGATTGTTTAAAAAAATTTAAAGAATTGGACTTGGATTAAAAAATTAAAGAGTATATGATTTCTAGAAAATGATTTACGATCGGAACCAAGAAGAAATAAGGTTTAATATGTAGAAAACTTATGATGCATGTTAAAGAGAGGATTTAAATACAAAACTTTGAGGAAGTCTTTTGTTAGAAGATAAATGAAAATTAGATACAATTGTGTTCTATGTTTTTGTATTTTGTATAAGAGTGTATTGTTTTGTTCGTCTTGTCTTTTTTCTGGATTATGTGATTTGCATTTTGTATGTTTATTATAATAATAAAAATTATTTTTAAAAAAATTATTGGAACAGGAGTGAATCAACTGCAGCCCTCCAGATGTACCGAATTGCAACTCCCATGAGCCATAGTCTCTTTAGCAAATTGTGAGGAATCCTAGGAGCAGCAGTCCAGCAACATGTGGAAGGAATACTTTTGTTGCCTTAGCTTTTAAGCTATAGAGTCAATTTACCGTCTATATAATATAGGGGAATTGTCATTTTTCAGTAAAACATTATGGTGGTAGCCCTTTGGCAAACAGACACATTTCCATCCAGCAAGTAGTTTAATGTTCCACTTGACCACAGAAGCTAATATTTTATCTTTGACACAATTTGAGACACCTAGTCTTAACAAAATATTCTTCATGAATTATACAACTTCCTCAAGATATACACCTTAGAAAACCCTAACAGCTGCTTTAAACAACTTTCTTGCTGAACAAGACACACCAGCAGCATAAAAATCTTATCTCTGAAATTACCTGCTTCTTTTATTAAACCAAGAACAATTAGCCACATCATCAGCTACCTAGAGCAAATTGTTAAGAGCACAGTCTCAAAATTAATTTAGACTTGCACTAAAGGCTTCCCTGGGGCAACAGTACAGACAGCAACCAGAAAAGGCAGCTCTCTTATCAACACCTTAGTGTGAGAATAAACCAAAGGCTGATCCATAAAAGTAAAATAAACAGAAATTCAAGCCAACAAAAAGCACCTTACTAACAGGGCTTTCGCTGTGAGTAGTCAGTGTGATACAGTGGTTTCAATGTTGGACTAGGACTCTAGAGACCAGGGTTTAAATTTCCACTCAATCTAACCCATTGGGTGGGGTGTTCTTGGGCATGTCACATACTCTCAGAGGTAGGCAATGGCAAACCATCTCTGAACAAACTTGCCAAGAAATCCCCATGATAGGTTTGTCTTAAGGTCACCATAAGTTAGAAACGACATGAAGGCACATAACAACAACAAAGTCAAGGTACAGCGATGACACTCTGCATGTCCAGAGGCATGTGTCCTATAGAGTACTGGTTCTTAATTATCATGGTTCCATGATGTTATGAAGTCCTAGGACTTCCAGCCTGGGGAGGAACTTGGATTCTTCCTCGTGGTTTCTGTGATTCACATGTGGGTTATTCCTGCAGCTGCCCAGCAGATATTGGGAAACTTCTAGCATTGGCTAGCACTTTAGCATTAGCTGCCTCCTGCATGCACATGCTAGGAAGTCCTTGAGTATATCCATTGAGCTGCAGCATTAAAACCCTCCTAATGAAACCACGAACCCTGGGATTCTATGGGCCAGAGAAACAGCCAGCAAAGAATGGAGGGATACCAGATTTCAAGATTTCCTAGGTAGATTCTCCAATTTGGAAACAGTGACCTAAATCCTCTTGTTCCTCCCCACTAGAGTAATCCTAGTACAGTGGTGGCGAACCTACAGCACGCGTGCCAGAGAGGGCATTCAGAGCCCTCTCTTTGGGCACGCATGCCGTTGTGTTCACCAGAGTTCATTACTAGAAAGCCAGAGGTACTGCCAAAGGCTGCTTCATGTCAGTGTCTGGTATCAAGTCTGTAGTGCTTGATAAAGGTCAGAGGTTGTGACCATACCGCAGCCTTGCAAATGTCCTCCAATTCCAGAGAGGAAGGCTGAAGATGAAGCTACCGCCCTGGTGGAGTGGGCTCGAATTCGAGCAGGCGGAGTCTTCCCAAAAATCTCGTAAGAGAGAAGGATTGTGGAAGTCACCCATTTGGAAAAACGTTGAGGTGTGACTGGAAGCCCCATTTTGGGGTTGGAGTAGCAGACAAAAATCTGGGGGAACGATGAGAAGACGCGGTCCTGTCGAGGTAGAAGGTAGCGCCCACCTGACATCAAGGAAGTGGAGTTGATGCTTGGTGTCGGTGGTCGGGTTCGGTGCTAGTGTCGGCAGGATGATATCCTGGCTGAGATGAAAAGCGGACACAACTTTTGGTAGAAAGAAAATGTCTGGATGGAGAATGACTTTGTCTTTAAAAAATTTCAGGTACAGAGAATCCGTGCGGAGGGCATAGAGTTCACTGGCACAGTGTGCCGAGGTGATGGCTACCAAGAAGGCTGTTTTCCAGGTGAGGAGCCTGAGGTCAGAGGAAGCCAGAGGTTGAAATGTTGAGGTAGCGAGTGCTGCAAAGATGAGCTGGAGGTCTCAAGTTGGGATAGCGATCACTGCCGGCGGTCTTAAGTTGGCGAGGCCTTTGAAAAATTTCTTTACAAGTGGGTCAGTGAAGAAGGATGGGCGGCCGGAAAATTGAAAGTGTGCACAGATGGCCATGAGGTAGCATTTCAAGGACGAAATGGAGACGAAATACTGAGAGGTGATGGAGGAAGTCCAGAACAACAGAGACGGTGACCTCCGAAGAGGCGAGTCCCATTGAAGACAGAAAAGCCAAAAAAAATTCCCACTTGAAGGTGTAGGAGTGCTGAGTGGAGGGCTTTCGGGAAGCCAAAATGATTTCCCGGACCGGTACCAAGAGCCTGGTCAGGGCAGGATCCTCCAAGCCACCAGGCGGAGAGTTTTCACATCGGGGGGGGGGGGGGGGTGGCGAACCCAACCCTCGTGAAGGATGAGGAGGTCAGAACAGAGAGGCAGAGGCTGGAAGCAGTTCTGGGAGAGGTGGAGAAGCAAGGCAAGCCACGGCTGTCTCGGCCACCGTGGGGGTGATCAGGATCACGTCTGATCTGTCCATTCATAGCTTGGCTACAACTCTGGTGATGAGAGGGAATGGGGGAAAGACGGAGAACATTTTGCCGGACCACTGGAAGAGAAAGGCATCCCCTAGGGACCGAGGTGAAGGGATCCTGGAACAGAAGTGGTTGCATTGAGCGCTGAGATGCAGGGCAAAAAGGTTGATGTCTGGGGTTCCCCACAGAGAAACCAGGTGAAGGGCGACTTGAGGATTCAGTTGCCACTCATGACAAGAGTCTAGAGCTCTGCTTAATTTGTCTGCCAGTTTGTTTTCCTCTCCGGGGAGATGTATGGCTTGCAAGGTGATCCGTCTTCGAATGCACAGTTCCAGATTTGAAGGGTGAGGCCGAGAAGGGTGGTCGACCTGGTACCACCTTGCTTGTTGATGTAATACATCACGGTCATGTTGTCCGTGAGGAGAACGATGACCTGGTTCCGCTGAGAGGGTTCAAAAGCTTTGAGTGCCTTTTGAACTGCTAGCATCTTGAGCATGTTGATGTGCAATTGGCGCTCTTTTGGGGACCACCTGCCGTAGACAGAGAGGTCGTTGAGATGGGCTCCCCAGCCTGTGTTTGAGGCATCAGTGGTCAGTGAAGACTGAGGTTGTGGCGGGAGGAAGGGGATGCCCACCAGAACATTGTGTGGATTGAACCACCAGCGGAGGGAGCATGTGACAGGCCTTGGTACGGTGAGCCACTTTCATGGGTCGAAAGCAAGGCTGAATACTGAAAGGAGCCAGGACTGGAAAGGACACATGCGGAGATAGGCCCAGGGCATGACGTATGTGGTGGACGCCATATGGCCGAGGGGCAACCTGAGCTGTTCGGGCAGTGATGCACTGGGAGAGAAGGCAACTACGGATTGTAGACCTGAGATTGAGGAACCTGTTGTGAAGGAGGTATGCTCTGCAGGTCTTTGAGTCCAAAGTGGCTCCTATGCAGCGCACTCTGAGCAAAGGGTGGACTTTTCTTTGTTCATCATGAGTCCCAAGTGCTGAAGGAGGGAGAGTGCTGAGTCAAGACGGGAGAGGAGCATCTGTCTGAATGGGGCCACAAACAACCAGTCGTCCAAGTAGATGTCAGAGTCCGCAGAAAGACAAGGCTTTTTTGCGGAGTGGTGGAATGAGTCCCGGGACTTGTGCTTCTTCTTCTCCGGTTTGGAAGATTCAGAAGACTTACTCCATTTCGATGAGGATGGGTGGCCAGCCGTATCCTGGTCTGTGGACCTCGGTTTGTCTGGGGTTTGGGACCCAGAGACATCTGTATGGGGTTTGCCCTCGGCTTTGGCAGGGACTCTCGGAGGAGACAAAGGGGTAGTGCCCTCGGCAGCAATAGCCTTGGCAGGGGCCCCAGAAGCCAGAGATGAGAGCTTGCCCTTAGTGGCGGCGGTCTTGGCAGTGGCTCTGGAGGAAGCGGGAGGCTTCAAAATCTGCGCATAGTGCATGGATCTCAAGTGCATCTCCCTGTTCTTTCTGGCCTGTGGAGTGAAGGCCATATAATGAGGGCAGGATGCAGGGACGTGGCCCTCTCCCAGGCAGAGAAGGCCCAAAGATGTATCCATCGAATGCCGGGATGTTGGTCCCACAGTTGGAGCACTTTTTAAAAGAGTGCGCAGAAATTTTCCAATAAGTGAAGGGACAAAGAGGGGGAATGGTCGAGGAGTCCGAGTTGTTACCATTAGTCAGAGTCCAAAACCAAGTCCAAATCACAATCCAAAAGAGTGGTCAAGGCAAAACCAAGTCGAGCAAACGCAATAGACAAAAGCAAATGCTCAGGAAGGAGTGATTCCTGAGCCAAGTTCCTAAGCTGCTCATGTGGAGGACAAAAGGAACTGAGAAAGGGAGGGAAGACCTCCTGCTTACATAGACGGTGGGTGGAGCTACCACCAAAAAGTCTTCCCTAGCGATTCCAGTAGGATCTGGAAATGCTGCGCAGGCACAGAATAACCCATTTGTGTGTTTTGCAGAGACCACGAAGAAGAATCATATTAACTTAACATAAACTATTTGATTTTGGAGTCTGGTAACCTAGTTGGTGGTGTTCCTTTAGGACAAAAAATAGTTGCATTTAGGGTACAGTACTGGTTGCTGTTGTGTGCCTTCTATGTAATTTCTAATTGACGGTGACAGCCAGGTTACTTACGGGAACACATCTCCCTATACAATCCGCCCCGCACTCTTAGAACAAGTGGGAAGAACTTGTTAGAGATATCAGCATCCAGACAAGTTTCCACTTCCCAAAGAGCATTCAGTATAGCTGTCCCTAGACTATGGAATGAACTCCCAGAGGAGATTCACCATGTCACATCTTTAGAAATTTTCAAGAAGGCAGTAAAGACAGAGCTCTTTCGCCGCGCATACCCTCTTGACCTCCTATGAAGACTATTGGAACGAAATGAGAACATCTTACCCTGCGACTGACTGACGATGTTTGATGTCTTTACACTTGATGTTTTATGTTTTTAGCTGTGGTTTTTAATTGTGTGGTAACTAATGTTGGAATACTGTAACTGTTTTTTAACTCTGTTGTGATCCCACCTCGATCCATTGGGAGAGGTGGGAAAATATAAATAAAAACTACTACTACTACTATTATTATTATTATTATGAACCTATCATGGGATTTTCATGTTCACAGATGGTTGCCTTTGCCTTCCTGTGAAGAAATGTCTTCTGAACAAAGGGTGACTTGTCCAAGTTCATCCAGTGAGTTTCCATGGACGAGTGAGGATTTGAATCCCGGCCTGCCAAGTTGTAGTCCAACACTCAAACCACTACATCACACTGTTGTTGTTGTTGTTGTTGTTGTTGTTATTGTTGTTGTTGTTGTTGTTAAGCTTTATTTATATAGCGCTGTAAATTTACACAGCACTGTACATAAAATCATTTAATTAGACAGTTCCCTGCCTTCATGCTTACAGTCTAAGAAGACACGACACAAAAGGAGAAGGGAATGGTTGAGGGGAAGGGGATCAGGTCCAGCATTCTTCTCTCCCTCTGAGGCCTGGACCAAGGCAGATGGACAGATGGAGGGCTCTGTATCTTAAGGATATGCCTGATGGCATTGGCCCACCCTCTCTCCCCCTCAGAGGCCAAGATGGAGTCAGATGCCTTGTGGGAAGGGTTCAATTCCTTTCTCTCCCCCTCAGAGGCTAGGATGGAGTCAGATGCCTTGTGGGAAGGGTTCAGTTCCTTTCTCTCCCCCTCAGAGGCTAGGATGGAGTACTGTCTATAGTACTGATATGGTTGGTCTTGGAAACGATTTTCCTCTAGCAGGAGGTTTTTTGTATTTTCCTTTCAGTAGGTTTTTACAGGCATGTGTTAACACAGTTATGACTTTACACCCCACAATCACTTCCTAGCTTGAACTGGTCTCCATGATCCCCCCATTCAGCTTATGCTGCAAAAAACATCTGCTTTCTTCTGCCAATGTGAAGTGGCATTATTGTGTGTGCAACCTCCCCCTCTATCATTCTATGATTCTATATAGGCAGTAGGCACACATTAAATGCCATAACTAATCCACTTGCAAACAGGACTGAGGAGTAGTGGTGATTTGGGGGTTACTCCTTGAACTACTCCAGAGTAAGATATTTTTTCTTAATGTTACTCCTACTCTTGTAAAAACCTCTTACTCCTTTACTTCTTACTCCTACTCCTACTCCCCACCCCTAGGGAAAAGCCCTGATTGCTTTGCAAGGCTGG
>NC_056522.1:288321190-288323378 GCF_019175285.1 Sceloporus undulatus | reverse complement strand
TTCCTATTTTCTGCAGTAAACACAGTGAATTACAATAAGTATCTGAATACTGAGTATCATGGATCAACTAAGAGTATGTCAAGTATTTCACTGGAAACTTTACACTTCTGTTACATCTGTATTACCAGCCCCCAAAAATGAACAGTTAGAGTGACACATAAAAGAAAAATTATACTTAAACATTTGGAAGTATGGTATATAGTATGGTTGTTACTTGACTGCCTCATAATGTAAATGCAGATAGCAGAAGTAAATTTTCTGTCTGATTAAAATCAGCATGCTTGTAGAAAACAGATTCATATGGGAGAAGTTAAGACTACACTCCTCCCTTGTTTGTTACCTGTCTACAGGCAAGCTTTGTGTGAGGTGTTTCCCCTCCCAATAATAATAATAATAAATAATAATAAACAATAATTTATCTTTTCCCGCCACTGCGGATCGAGGCAGGATCACAGCATAAAAACATACACATTACAACATTCAATAAAATCACAATATCACAATATCACTACTATTGCTAAAAGCTAGCTTGTCGTCTATTTTCCATCTTGTCATAGTTGGGTGGGGATCTTTCAGGGTCATCATAATAGGTCAGGTGAGTAGGCCCGCCGGAAGAGATCCGTCTTAAGTGCCCTCTTGAAAGCTTCCAAGGTGGTAATAAGACAGATCTCTTCCGGTAGATTGTTCCACAATTTGGGGGCTGATATTTCTTAAAATTATGGAGATTAGTGCATGGGTTTTGGAGTGGCCCCTGGCTCACAGAATGTTTTAATTTCTTTTCTAAGAAATTACAGAGTTGATTTGAAAGTGTGCTTCATTGGCTTATATTATGTAATGATCCACTGGCTTTTAATAGGCAGGATGCAAAGTGCTACTTCGTTATGTGCCCACAACCCTGTATGTCTAGCAGACCTCTCCTTGTCTCTCTTTTTGGACAGACTCCCATGCCATACCCCAAATGGTTCTGGAGGTTTTTCATTTTCAGAATGACTTCCATATCATGTGTAAGACTTCTGTTTGAAAAACACACATTAAAATTTGAAAAACACTCTGCTGTGACTATATAGTTGTTCCTAAAGCTGTGTAATTATGTAAAGCAAGATAGTCATACTTGGTATTTATCTCTTTCTGACATGACTTGAAATACAGAATTTGAGTTCCTTTTGTATTTTATTTGTTCCTGCCAATCATGTCTGTGGCCTTATATTAATCATTTTCATAGCATCATGGAATCCTAGAGTAGGGTCATCTAGTCCAGCCTCCTGCCATGCAGGAATACACAACTAAGGTACTCCTGAAAGTTTCCCATCAAACCTCCTTCAGGAGGGCTTTACTTGTATATTCTTGCATTAGATGATCCTTGTGGTGCCTTCCAACTTGCTGTTATTGTTGTATACCTTCAAGTTATTTCCAACATAAACCCTATTGTGGAGTTTTCTAGGGAAGATTTGTTCAGAGGAGGTTTGCCCTAGTCTTCCTCTAAACAAGGCTGTGAGGGTAAAACTGCCCAAGATCACCCAGTGGGTTTCCATGGCTGAGTGGAGATTCAGACCCTGGTCTCCAGAGTCACAGTCCAACACTGAAAACACTACACCACAGTAGCTATCCTTCCAACACTAGGATTCTATAGTTCTATGAAAATGGATTACTAAAGAGCCACAAACATGATTGACAGCGACAAATAAAAGGTGGAAGGAAATAAAATTCTTCATTTCAAATATAGCAAAATATATGATAAAAAGAGATTTGTATTTAATGGAAATATGTTAAACTTCCTCACAAATCTTGAGCCATATCTATTTTGCTTGGAATGTTTTTAAAGGGAACTGATTACTGTACTCATTATTCTGCTCACTCAGCAGATCATGTTACTGTTATTGTAGTCAAGAAAGGTAATTTTGGGGAGTTACTGAGAATTAATGAATTCTGTTACTATTAATGTACTTTGCACTTTCTGAGGAAAATGCAGAAAGATACAGGGCCCACTTGTTATGCCAGGCAAAGAGGAACTTGTGTTCCCAAGACTTACTTTGACTTCTTAATCTCACAGTTAAGCTGGTCCATGATGTTCAAACCAGCTCAGTGAAACTTATAAGTTGAAAAATTGGTCTGGAGCAGCAGTTCCCAAACTGTTCTCCGGGGCGCCCTTAGGGCTTTGTGTGCACTTCCCAGGTGCTCTGTGGCCGTT
>NC_056522.1:288314754-288321090 GCF_019175285.1 Sceloporus undulatus | reverse complement strand
GTGTGTGTGTGTGTGTGTGTGTGTGTGTGTGTGTGTGTGTGTCTTTGCCTCCCAGTTCCTTCCCCAGTGCAATATAATAAAATTATTTGTTGGTGATTGAATGCACAATATAATAACTGGAATAAGGAGTAACAAATATATTTTGTTACTCTTTATTCCTACTCCAACTTCCCAGACCTGCTTGCAACTGTCTAGAATCAGGTACTACTTGTTCACAGCATTCTACATAATGGTCAAAGTTTTCTGACCTTTCTGATCAAGGTATTTTACAGCTACAAAACAATAGAGTAGGAGGGTTCACTGTTTGAGTTCAAATGGGCTAGGATCCAAATTATCTTGGATGATATGGGGTGTGATAGTTTAAGTATGCCCACGCTGTAATGAACCAAATTCATCCACCTTAGGAGAAGCACAAGAACCACTACCGAAACAGCAATCACAATCCAACAAATTAGAACTGTCCTTTGGCAGACACTCCCCAAAAACAGGTAGTTTGGTAAATTATGTCTCTTGCACCAGATTGTAGGAATGATGGGAGACTAGTTCCTCTTCAGTTCAAAAAATGCAGATCATTCCTGCCATCCTTCATATTATTACTACTGTGTGTTGTGTGCCTATGTGTGAGTGGGAGGGGTACTCAATTGAAGTTAAGTGGCCCACCAAGGAATACAGAACTGAAGTCAACCAGACATCTTAGACAGTTACAGAGAAACCAGGTGTCAAAGGGACTTCATTTGTATTCTGATGAAAGATATATGAGAGGAAAGAACTGTGGTGTTTAAAAGTCACTTTATACTTTGTACTGGCACACTGCTACCAACTTATTTTGACATTACCTGTCTCTGAATGTCAACTTTTAAAAATATCTAGTTTAAATCAAAGGTCTGTTTATCTTAACAAAAATACAGTTTAAAAAGCACACATTTGCAAGCCTCACATATTATTCTGTAGTACTTAGCAACAGTGAAAAACCAATACACACTTTCAAATTATTTTGAAATAGGTGTTCCAATGACTACTTAACACCAGTTTTATATTATCACTTATCCTGCACATGGAAAGTTGGTGCTCCTATCCAACACATTCTTTCCTTGGAGTGAGCTCCATTGAACACAATTATTGTATATTTATTTTTATTTTATATCTTTCCTTTGTCTCATTGCAGGACCTAAGGCAATTTACAACATAAATTAGGATGGGGGAAGTGCAAAGAGGGGAGAGACCAGTTTTCACTCCTGCACTCCCCTAGTGGGCCACATCAACAGCAAATTACCACAATAAATTAGGAACAAATGTCTCAGCTAAACCTACCACATATTCAGTAACTGAAACACTGGACATTAGTTATGCTTCTGCCTTAAATGGAGCTAAGAGGAAGGAACTGGCAAAACCACCTCAGAGCATTTTTTGAGTCTGAAAGTCATATCCAGCATTCCTGAGTGAAATTCATAGAGTCACCATAAGTCAACAGAAGATTTGAAGGTGCACACGCACACATGCACACACACTACAAAATAAGCAATTAAATTTATGGTAGAATGGAATTTTTAAATAAACCTTTTTTGGTGGGGCACTGAGTAAAATGTGTACCCACACAATAGCGCAGAAATCCCACCACCTCTCTAGGCAATTCATTCCACAGCAGAACTACTCTTACTGTCAAAATGTTCCTTCTAACTTTTTGTTGAAATCTGCTCTATGACATTTTTAAAAGTCCTACCCTTTGGGGCAGCAGAGAACAGGCCTACCCATTCCTCTCTGCCCTTGAGGTATTTACAGAGTGCAATCATGTTACCTCCTTCACCAATCTAGACATGCCCAACTTTCCTCATATGTTTTGTTCTCCATACCTAGGGTTGCCATAAGCCAGGAGCTCCAAACTGGAACAAATGTAGGACAATATTTTCAAATGTAGGACATGTTTTATAAAAATGGAGGACATGCGCAAAAAATTGATGATTTTTAAAAAATGTTAATCTAAATGCATGTTTCTAAGGCATGATCAAAACGGAGGACATTTTAGCATTATTCCTAGACAAAAAAATAAAAATCAAGACAGGGGTGTATATATTTAATTAAAATCATGAAAAAATAAATAAAAAACAAGACAGGTGTATATATTTAATAATAAAAATCATGAAAAAAATAAAAAGCAGTAATAAAAATTAATAAAATAAAAAACAAGAAATAATAAAAATTAATAAAATAAAATAAATATTTGATATTTTAAAAAAATAATTAAAAGCCCCAAAAAACCCAAGGCAGACCTAATGGCCACTGACTCACCTTTCGTCGTCCTCCTCCCGCTCCTCCTCCTCTTCCTCCTCCCCCGTCCTCTTCCTCCTCCTCCTCTTCCCCCTCCTCTTCCCCCTCCTCCTCCTCCTCTTCCTCCAAAAAGGAGCTCGTCCCTTGCTTTGGCCAGCCAGCCATTGGCCAGCTGGCCCTGTGTCCCTGCTGCACACGCTGCCGCCAGCCCTGCTGAGGCCAGGGCGCGCGCGCTGAGGAGCCTGTCCCTTTGGCCAGCTGGCCAATGGCTGTCTGGCCAAAGCAAGGGTGAGCTCCTGTTTTGGAGCCCCGCGCCAGGCGGGCAAGCCCTGATGCTGGAGGTGTGGTGGCGGGCGCTGCTGACGCCGAGGAAGAGGAGGAAGGCGGAGCTGGAGGAAGAGGTGGGTTGGTGCTGCCCACCACGAAGAGGAGGAGGAGGTGGGTTGGCGCCGCAGCCAGTCACATTAGCGGCAGCGACAATGGCTGCAGGAGCGGGCCCCGAACCGGGAACAAGGCATGGGTGGGGGCCAAACCGGACCGGGAGGGGCCCCTCAAAAGCAGAATTGTCCCAGTGGCCTATCCCTATGGCATCCCTATCCATACCTCTTATCATCCTCACTGCCTTTTTCTGAACCTGCTCCAACTTGACTATATCCTTTTTAAAATGAGGTGCCCAGAACTGAACACAATACTCCAGATGAGGCCTGACCAGTGCAAAATATAGGGAAACTATTACTTCCCTCAGCTTGGAAACTATGCTTCTATCAATGCAGGCTAAAATAGTATTCTTTTTTGCTGTAGCTTCACACTGATGTCTTGTTCATCATATGAACAACAATAATCCCAAGGTTCTTTTTGCATTTAGTATTGTTCAGCCATGTATCCCCCATTCTATATCTATGAATTTGGGTTTTTTGGCCTAAATCTAGAATTTTGCATTTGTTTCTACTGAATTTCATTTTCTTAATTTTTGTCCTATTTTCTAGTTTATCTTGGTCCTATTGAATTCTGTTCCTTTCTTCCAATGTGTTAGTCACCCCTCCCAGTTTTGTGCCATCTGCAAAGCTGATAATGATTCCCTCTACCCTGTCATCTAAGTCACTGATAAAAATGTTGAAGAATAATGGCCTGATAGTTGGAACACTGAGGCAGTCTATTTAAGACCTTCCAGTTCAACTCTTTGAGCATGGTTTTCCCAAAAGTTATGGAGCCATCCAATAGTGTTCCCATCTCTTCCACATTTAATCAGTTTGCTAATCAAAACATTATGGGGGACTTATCATATGCTTTGCTGAAATCCAGATAAATGACCTCCGCATCATTCCTATCATCTACTTTAGCAGGATTTGTTCTTGACAAACTCATGCTGATCACTGCATTGTCATAAAGCTATTTGCAGACAGATTCTTGTAAATTCCATTGTAATATTTTCCTGGTATTGAGATTAGACTGACTGGTCTGTAGTTTCTTAGATCTTCTGTTTTGTCTTTTTTTAAATTGGGAGAGAATGTTTGCCCTTCAATCTTTTGGCACCTCAACTATTCGCCAAGATTTCTCAGAAATCATACCAAGGGACTCAAAGAATACACCAGCAAGTTCCTGCAGTACTTTATTTTTATTTTATTTATTGTCTTGCCTAAAATGTCTCTGAAAAAAACAACAACTTTTTGTTGCTCTTTGCTTGCCTAGCCAGTCTATTCATTTTGAGCTTTAGCTTTCTTTATACTATTCCTGTAAGCTTGAGCTACACATCTGTACTCTTCTTTGGTGATTTGTCCTTACACTATATACACTATATACACCACTCGTTTTTCTTTTCACTTTCCCCTTGAGTTTGCTATGCAGCCACATTGGCTTTTTCTTATTTTGCCCATTTTTCAACTTCTGTGGGATTGTTTGTGACTCTGCTTTTTGCAACGTTTTCTTCAAGAACTCCCATGTAAGATTTGAATTATCAGGATATGATTATGATGGGTGACTGGAAAGCGGTCTTAGACTCAAAAATAGACAGATCAGAAAGTAAAATAAAAAAGGCCAGTCAAGGCAAATTACCTCAGATTTTCTTCACTTTTATGGAAAAATTTGAACTAATTGATGTCTGGAGACATTTGTATGGAAATGTGAAAGATTTTACTTTTTTTCTGAAAGACACAAATCTTTCTCAAGATTAGACTTCTTTTTAGTTACAAAATCAATGTGTACCAAATTTGTAAATATGGACATATTAGCTAAAATATTTGTCTGACCACAATCCTATCACCCTAAAATTAACAAAAATGAGTAAAAAAATTAATTGCCGTCTTAATGATAAATTACTACAGAATCCAAGTATTGTCCAGAAGGCAAAACACACATTAAATGGTATTTTGAAGAAAACGTGGGGAAAGAGACCAGCAAAACAGTGACATGGGAAGCCTCCAAAGCAGTAATGAGGTGTTTCTTCATTCAACAAAATCATGAATGGAAAAAGAAGCAAAAAGAAAAGATACAAAACATCACAAATGAAATAAGGCTATAAGAAGAAGAATTACAAAAGAATCCTAAAAATATGAAGTTACCAAAAGAGATAAAAATTCTACAAAAACAAATATCGATAATATTGACAGATGAAGTCGAAAGGAAGTTGAAATATATTAAAGCAAACTCATTTCAGCATGCAAATAAGCCAGGGAGATGAGGAAAAAGAGGGAGAAGAAAACAATAATAAAAATTGTGGATGGCAAAAAGATACTAATGGAGCAGAGTAAAATTAGGAAAGCATTTTACAGTTATTATTCTAAACTATATAAAAAGGAAGATATAGATACAAAGAAAATACAATATCTTTAAAATATAGAAATAAAAAAGACCAATGAAAAACAGAGAACTATTTTGAATCGGCCAATATCTACAGCAGAATTGATAAATGCCATTAAGAAAAGTAAAATAGGAAAAGCTCCCGGCCCAGAGGGCTTCTCTACATTGTATTATAAAATTTTGCAAGATTTATTATTTATTTATTTATTTATTTGTAGTATTTATACCCCACTCTTCAGCCAAAAAGCTATCAGAGCAGCTTACATTATTTTAAGTTAGACATTTCCCTGCCCTCAGGCTTACAATCTAAAAAAAGGCAAGACACAAAAGGAGAAGGAAATGGAAGTGGGGAAGAGGAAAATAATAGTGCCACTATATTCTGCTCTGGTCAGGCCCCACCTAGAATATTGTGTCCAGTTCTGGGCACCACAATTCAAAAAGGACATTGAAAAACTGGAGCGTGTCCAAAGGAGGGCGACTAAAATGGTGAAAGGTCTGGAAACCATGCCCTACGAGGAACAACTTAGGGAGATGGGGATGTTTAGCCTGGAGAAGAGAAGGTTAAGGGGTGATATGATAGCTCTGTTTAAATATTTGAAGGGATGTCATATTGAGGAGGGAGCCAGCTTGTTTTCTGCTGCTCCAGAGACTAGGACCCGGAGCAATGGATGCAAACTGCAGGAAAAGAGATTCCACCTCAACATTAGGAGGAACTTCCTGACAGTAAGGGCTGTTCAACAGTGGAACACACTCCCTCGGAGTGTAGTGGAGTCTCTTTCCTTAGAGATCTTCAAACAGGCTGGATGGCCATCTGTCGGGGATGCTTTGATTTGGATTTCCTGCATGGCAGGGGATTGGACTGGATGGCCCGTGCGGTCTCTTCCAACTCTATGATTCTATGATTCTCAATTCCAGCAAACCTTCTCTCCCGCTGAGGCCTGGACCAGGCAGATGGACTTCAGGATGCATCAGAATTAATGAAAGAACTAAAGAAATTTGAATTAATATCAGGTTTGAGGATCAATAAGGAAAAAAGAGCAATATTACTGTATTTTCTGGCGTATACGACTACTTTTTAACCCACAAACAAATCTTTTTGAGAACAAATCTTCTCAAAAGTCAGGGGTCGTCTTATAGGCCGGGTTTCATCTTTTAGGGTGGGTGCTGAAACTTCTGAGCCGGACTGGAGAATCTGCAGTTGCTGCATATAGTGGGGGAGCTCAAAAACAGCGGCTGCATCCCCTCTGTATGTGGTGACCATATGAAAGCGCAAAG
>NC_056522.1:288311331-288314654 GCF_019175285.1 Sceloporus undulatus | reverse complement strand
AAAAAACATTCACTGAGAACAAACTTGTCCTGCTTTTGCTGGCTTTTTCCTCCTACAGTGGATTCCAAAATCTGTAATTGCTTACAGTGATGTTTAAATTTACCCAAGGGTGGGCTCCAGTGAAGAAATAACATTGGATCTAATTATGTTTATATTTCATAAAACTTACACCATGCCATCAAGAATTACATAAAATTAAATCCCTAAACATTGAAAAACAATGAAAACATGCAGACCAAAAAAAAAAAAATATTAAGAGATGCAGAGGAATTTTCTTGCTCCAGACTTGCCCAAGTACCATATTATTTCTTCCAAGCCACTCTAGGAGAATGATCACCATGTAGCAGTAGGCAAAAATGGATAGTATGACCAGATGCCAGCCTGACTGCAGACATAGTACATACATAAATATGGCAATCACCAGTATGTGTATAAATGTGTACCATGCCTGATATACAGTTCTTCAACGTGTTCATCCTATTGTGGGCACAAGCCTCGATTCAGCCACAGCCTTCACTAGGGACCTGTAGATCCATTCTTAACAAATTGACATATGCATATATTCCCCTTTGGGCAGGGGCAGTACAGTGCACTACACAGTGGAAGTAATGTCTGACATATAATAAAACTGGGAAGGGCCAGTTTAGCATTTCCTCCCACTGTAGGAGAAAAAAACAGCAAAAGCAGGACAAATTTGTTCCCAGTTAATGTTTTCACACCCTCCCTTTTTCCTGCCATGCCCAAATCACAGTCAGGAAGGGGAGCCCATCAGGCAGGTTACACTGAAGCTAGAGGTTGGTTCCTTTCAGCAAATCTGATCAGGATCTGCTGATGGAACTGTTTCCATCTTGAGATCTTGGTCTCATTAGCAATCCCCACACCCTCTCAAAACCTGCTTTAGGACATTACCACATGAGCCCCTTTCTTTCAGCAATTACATCGGTTTTAAAAAATGGAAACATATCAGTGTCAGGGCAGCCATTATTGCAGTCTTTGCAATTGCACAGCTGTGGCTGCTTAAGCTAACATGCTCTCTTCCTGCCTCCCTCATCTGTGCCCTAACCATCTTTTTTTTTTTTTTTGCCTAATTTTTTATTTATTTTTATTTTTAACTTTTTCACACAGTTCTAGAGCTCTGCTACAGCAATTCATTTTTGAAAAGAAAAGAAAAGATTTTTAAAAAGGCAATCAGCCTGGTTAGGAGTAGCAAGGGGGAGGGGGAAAGAGAGAGAGGAGAGAGGGAAGAGACACGAGGACTTTGCAGACTGGCATTTCCAAAGGCTGCTGGGATGGAGTTCGGGATGTAACATCCCATGATGCCTACCCCTGGCTCTGCCCAAGGCGCGTGAGTGCATGCATTGCTCCCAAATGTGTGCAGCGTCATGGTGGCTCTTTCTGTCACTGCCTCCACATGACCAAAGGCAGCCATGAAGGAGCACCATAAAGCTGGATGCCATGGCTATTGCACCCTTGCAGAGTTTACAAAAAGGAGCCCCTTTTTGTGGCTCCTTCTTGCCCCTCAAAGGGTCCAGATTGTCGTTGTGGCATGCGGTTGCTGTGGCCCCAATCAAGCTGTAAAAGGCGCGGCTGGAGGCCACCCCCTGCCATTACCTGGGACTGCCAATATTGCAATTACTCCAGCAGCAATGTTTTGAACCTGGGGGGTCGTGTACTGTGCGCTCATTGACAGGTTTCCCCCTTAATTGAATAGGAGCACGTAGCTATGCTTTCAGAGGACACAGCAGCTATGGGTCAGAGGCCAGAAAGTGCAAATACATCATCATCGACGCCACTTTTTTTCTGGCGTATCCTGATTTAAATGTCATGTGTAGATTTAATCTCCTTAGTTCTCAGCAAAGGGAAACCTTAAAAAGCTAGTTTTGGGGTGACACAAAGAGAGCTATGGTTGGGAGAGAATAAATTTCCATTGTAGCATTGTTAGACCCTACAGTGACAGAGATTTGACCTCTGTTCACAAGGGGTGTATGACACCAAGATCTGGGAACATTTGAATGACATTGTCATAGCATCTGGTTTAAAGCAGGGATGGCATTATGTGGCTCTCTAGCGTCTTCTAGTATCCCTATCATTATTCGTGCTGGCAATTGCTGCTTGGACTGAAGAACAGTAACATCTGAAAAGGCCACCCCTTGCCCATCCCTAACAAGATGTACCGTCCTTTGGTTTTAACTCACTGGCAGCTGCAAATACATGAAACTTAGCTTATCATGAGGACTTGTAGTATTGTTTGTACCACTCTACCAAGTTTTAAGATAAAAAAGAACAATTCAGATGAGTGATAGTGTTTAAATGCTGCCTGTTAACATTGTTACCATTGAAGACTGTTTGTTAATAGCTGGAATTCTGGATTGCTGTTTCGTTTACAGAATACTTTTTCTACTTCCTGAGAGTCTGACTTCTCCTAAATCTAGTAAATGAAGTACATATATTGAAACAGGGTATCTATAAACATACATACTTTTCTACAAACTGAGCATGAACTAACTTACTTTCCTGCCGTTCTCTTATCCACTTCTCAGAAATCCAAAAACTTTTCCATTTTCCCTTCTGCCTAGTTGTCTTGGCCTCTTCATTCACATAGGTCCCTTAAATATATTCCAGTATATGCAAGATATTTCTCATTTCAACTATGCCAGAATCTTGCTTGTAGTTGAACATATACCAATTCATATTCGTAAAGAGCAAACTTCTCTGATAACCTGTATAGCCAGCATACAAGGTTACTCATAGTTGGGACTTGTGTACAGAAACTGTATTCCTAATACGAACCCTAACCTTCCATTAAAGTGGAGTCAATGGTTTGCTGAAACCTAGGCCAGTGTGAAAAGGTGGCAGCTTCCTAATCATGGTAATCTTCATAAACACATACCAAAGTTTACTCACATCTTGATATTCCTATCCTGACCCACTAATAGCCACATATGGTCTACAGTTGTGGTGGACTCAAGATCCAACCAGTGTTTTGCTATCGATCACAAAGGCTGCATCAACACCTGCAGAAATATGCAGTTTGGTATCGCTTTAAGTACCCATGACTCATGCTATAGATTTGGTGGGATTTGTACTTTTATAGGATAAATAGGCCTCCTCTGTCAGAGAGCTCTGGTACCATAACAAATTACAAATCCCCGGATTCCATGGCGGAGCCATAACAGTTAAAGTCGTCTCAACTGAACTGATTAATTTTTGCCGTGCACAGCGAGGGAAAGGAAGGCCTGTTAACAAGCAGGCCAAAATAAGTTGCCTTGAGTCACAGTGGAGGTATGGTGTTTCAATGATGCATGCGTCCTAAGAGTCCAGAA
>NC_056522.1:288309443-288311306 GCF_019175285.1 Sceloporus undulatus | reverse complement strand
CCCGCACTCTCAGACTGTGGTCTCTTCCAACTCTATGATTCTATGATAATTTATTGGATTTACCAACAACCAGATTAGTGATAACTTCCCAAATAACATTTACTGTTGCTGTTCCAAATCTGTGGAATAGCCTGCTGAAGGAGATCCATCTTATTACTACCCTGAATGCTTTTAAGAAGGCAGTCAAGACGGATCTGTTCCAGTGGGCTTATCCATCTGATTCTGTATAGGACACCCCTCCACTTATTTTCATTCCTTGACAATATTTATTGTGTAATTCTATTGTTAATACCTGACACATTATGAAAGAGCTAGTTTTTATCTGATGTTACTATGATATTATATTTTAGTGACTGTATTTGTATGTATTTTATTAGGTTGTAATCCCGCCTCAATCCACAGGGAGAGGCAGGAAATATAAATAAACTATTTATTATTATTTATTATTTATTATTCCTGAATATGAGTCAACAATGTGATGCGGCAGCTAAAAAGGCCAATGCAATTTTAGGCTGCATCAATAAAAGTATAGTGTCTAGATCAAGAGAAGTAATAGTGCCACTGTATTCTGCTTTGGTCAGGCCCCACCTGGAATATTGTGTCCAGTTCTGGGCACCACAATTCAAAAAGGACATTGAGAAACTGAAGCGTGTCCAAAGGAGGGCGACTAAAATGGTGAAGGGTCTGGAAACCATGCCCTATGAGGAATGACTTAGGGAGCTGGGGATGTTTAGCCTGGAGAAGAAAAGGTTAATAGGTGATATGATAGCCCTGTTTAAATATTTTAAGGGATGTCATATTGAGGAGGGAGCAAGCTTGTTTTCTGCTGCTCCAGAGAACAGGACCCGGAACAATGGATGCAAGCTACAGGAAAAGAGATTCCACCTCAACATTAGGAGGAACGTCCTGACATTAAGGGCTGTTCGACAGTGGAACAAACTCCCTCGGAGTGTAGTGGAGTCTTCTTCCCTGGAGGTCTTTAAACAGAGGCTTGATGGCCATCTGTCAGGGATGCTTTGAGAGTTCCTGCATGGCAGGGGGTTGGACTGAATGGCCTCTGTGGTCTCTTCCAACTCTACCATTCTATGAAAACATACAATCAAATCACTCCTGACAGACGGCCATCCAGCCTCTGTTTAAAAAAATCTTCTGTGATCCACTAATACTCCTAGATCCCTTTCACATTTATTGCCATCAATCCAGGAGTCACTCATCCTATATCTGTGTACAGTGCGCCTGAGTTATACGCGGGCGCACTTTACATGGTCTTGAGCATATGTGCTCAAGCTGTGGGGCGTGGCACGGCACAAGGAGTGGCGTGTCCCATTCAAATGAATGGGTGTGCTCGCCTGTGGCGCCCCGTGCACCACCGCGCATGAGCCCCATTGTTTCCAATGGGGCTCGAGCATAGGCGGAATTTGCCTTATGTGGCGGGGTCTGGAACGGATCCCCCATGTAAGGCAAGGGCGGACTGTATTTCATTTTTACTACTCAAGTGTAATATCCTACATTCATTTTTGTTAGTTTTGGCCTAGCTTTCTAATCTGCTAAAGTCATTTTGAATTCTGATCATGTCCTCTAAACAAGAATAAAAGAACAAGAAAAGAAATCTAAACAAGAATAAAAGAACAAGAAATAACAAGATGGCATACAAAAAGATAACAAGACAGATGATAAAGATAGAGATATATAAAGTGTTGAATATTAGAATAAAGAGCTCTGTAAATATGTAAAAAGAATGCCAGAACAAAGCAATTGTATATGCATATATAGGAAGGGGGGAGGCTTATAATGTGGATAAAAAGGGGGAAATTGTTCATTTAATGATGTAATTTGTAATGGTTTCAGACAAACAATGATATG
>NC_056522.1:288302938-288309418 GCF_019175285.1 Sceloporus undulatus | reverse complement strand
ACAATGATATGTTATTTAGAGAGCAACCGCAGAAAAAGATACCGGACAACAATGTTTAATTTGTAATAGAAGAATGTTTAACAGCAGCAATGGTGACCGCTTTGGATTTTGAAAGACCTTTAAAAAAAAAAAAGTAGGTGGTGTATTTTGTATGTCTACATGAATTATTGTTCTGTGCTTGTAGGTGTTTAATGTTTTTAAAGAAATAAAGATTATAACCGGGGGGGGGGGTTATCTTCAAGGCAAGTGAAGAATGGTTGGATTAGTTTTTGGCAGATGTTTGACTTCCAACAATATCAGAATAGTTGAAATCCCTCATTATTCTCCTCTCTGAATTACTCTCTCCATCTCTTCTTTCTAATGTGCTCATCCTTTCAGGAGACTCATCCTTGGAAATATGTAGTAGCCACTATCACCCATCTCTGCTTTTTCCCCCTTAATTTTTACCCAGACACTTCAACTTGGTTCCAGGATTTAGGTCATGATCTCTTCACAGGGTTACATCCCTGATGTATAATGTATCTACCTCTCTTCCTGTTTGGTCTTTTCTCTTAAAAGCCTCATTCCAATCCTGAGACTCATTCTACCAGGTTCAGAGATGCCTATTATACCCTATCTGCTTTGTTGTGCTAAGATTCAAGTCCATCCTGTTTATTCCCATGTTCTGTGCATAAGTATAGAGATCTAAAATCATGGGTCATTCATCCATCTGCTTTTAAAGTTTTTTCCCCAACTGTTGTGTTCCTCTGCTATTTTCCTTGTTCTCTGTAAACTTAGGCATTATCTCCACACTTGATGAACTCCTGCCCCAGAATATTGTCTCATCCATACATAACTCCGTTTAAAGGTCTCAAACTCTTCCTATTTAGCAAAATCGTTCTGTCAACTGCTGTCAGGTGCAACCCATCTTTTTCGAGGGATGTAGTGTGTTCTATGGATCTAGTCCACCATGCCAAGTCTTTGCTAATGGTACCAGTGATCTCTGGGAAGATTGGTGTAGCATCATGTGGTGATGGAGAAATTATACAATCATGGACTGTGAAACCAGGAGCAAACAGGAAAGAACAACGGAGAGCCTGTCTGACCAACATCACTCAGGTGCCGGGCTGAATAAGATTGTTCTTGATGGAGGAGGAGGGGAACTACAGGCTGGTATGGGGTTACATGTTACAGTTTGCAGGCAGGTGTAGCTGGGTCTGTGGAGGAGTCCAAAATTCATTATCCCATGCCATGCCACCCAGAGGAGGTTGTGGAAATCACTCCTGCACTAAGGTGTGGGTTCATGTCATTGGACTGAAGACAGTCTGTAGTCCACAAGACCGGGATGAGTCCCCCGACACAAATTTTGGGGAGGAGTTCTGTCTGGGCCAAAACGGAGATACACCAGATATTCTTTGATCCTCTATCCCATGCCTTCTTTTCCTTCTTCTTGTTTCTCTCTGCATCTCAGGTGGCCCATTTGGTGTGAGGACCTTCCTGGTGTGGAAGGGACTCCTATCTGAAGGGTGTTCTTGGACTGACAGCTCATTCTCGGATTGATCATAGAATCATAGAGTTGGAAGAGACCACAGTCTGAGAGTGCGGGGAGGATTATGTAGGGAGAGCCGTTCCCGCAAGTAACTTGAGCCCAAGCCATGTAGGGCTTTAAAGATGATAACCAACACCTTGTACTGTGCCCAGAAGCTGGTCAGCAGCCAGTGAAGCGATTTTAACACAGGTGTTATATGGTCAAACCTGGAAGTACCAGTGACCAATCTGGCTGCCATATTTTGGACCAGTTGAAGCTTCCGAACTTGGCACAAGGGTAGCCCCATGTAGAGTGTGTTACAGAGATCAAGATGAGAGATTACCAGTATGTGTACCACTGCTTCAAGAGCCCTTCGGTCCATATAAGGACACAGCTGACGTATCAACTGAAGTTGATGATAAGCACTCCTGGCCGTCGCATCAACTTAAAATGACAACTGTAAGGACAAGTCCAGGAGTACTCCCAAGCTGTGAACTTTGTCCTTTGGGGAAGTGTGATACTGTCCAGGACTGGTTGACAAATTTCCTTCCCCAGGCCTGAGGTTCCTATCGCAAGTACCTCCGTTTTCTCTGGATTTGGCTTGAGTTTGTTTTCTCTCATCCAGCCCATTACTGACCCAAGGCAGGCATTCAGAGGAGAGATGCCACCCTTAGTCACTACAGCTGTCAGAGACATAGAGAACCATATTTGGGTGTCATCAGCTTATTGATAACACCACGCCCCATGTCTCTGGATGATCTCACCCAGCGAATTCATGTAAATCTTAAATAGCATGGGAGACAGAATGGCACCCTGGGGAACACCAGATTTTAACTCCTTTTTAAAGGAGGAACTATCTCCTAGCATCACTATCTGGAATCTGCCCAAGAGGTAGGAACAGAACCATTGGAGTGCAGTGCCTCCAATTCCCAACTCCCTCAGGCGTTCCAGAAGGATACCATGGTAGATAGTATCGAAGGCCACTGAGAGGTCCAAGAGCACCAACAGGGTCACATTTCCCCTGTCAATGCCCAGATGGAGATCATCGACTGAGATGACCAAGGCAGTCTCAACTCCGTATCGTGCCCTGAAGCCAATTTGAAATGGGTCCAGATGGAATGATGGAAGGTGAAGTCCACATCATCTAGAGGACCCATGTTTGGGAACCATTGACTTAGGAAAATCTCTCTGACTCAGGTACAAATCACCCATGTTATCAAGTTCCTCAACTCCTAGTCAGATAGGGGTCTTTCTCATCCATCAAATGGACTACGATGTATATATACCCCTGGTTTTAATATTTTTGAATTGTATGCTTTTAGATAACGATATTGGATTGTAAATCGTATTAATGTTTGTTAATTTGTTTTTAATGTGCTATTTCATCTTTTATTGTATCCATTTTATCTGCTGCACACCACTTTGATCTATAGGAAAAGTGGTATATAAATAAACAATTTTTTATTATTATTATTATTATTATTATTATTATTATTATTATTATTTGGCAGAGATCTCCTGGAACTTACACAGCAATTGGGACATGTTCAAGCTTTCTGCATCCCCTCATGAAATTTTTTTGGAGGAGATACAGAAATATCAATCCCCCTGCTTCTGAATCTATGCTTCATCAGAGCCTTGAGCTAGTCTTCTTGCAGTTCTCCTGGAAGCTCTTTGAACCATTGGCTTCTGTAACATACAACTCTTGAGCTAGATGATGGCACTGTTGATGGCCATAATGTCAGTGGGGAGGGTGGGAGAACTATGTGCTCTCTAGGTTTATCGTCATCTCCCCTTTCACAGAGGCAAGGTGGTTCTGTGGCTCAACATAGCCTTTATACCTAAGGTGGTCTATCTGATCTGATGCGGAACCCTTCATTCAACTTTGAATGATCCCTTCACTCCCTGAACATTTGTTGAGTGCCAGCTTTCTGCATGAACCATACTGCCTCCTTCTGGAAGTTCCAGAGGCTATTCTTCTGCTATTCATCTAGCAAGAGAGGCCTGCCACTCTTTCCACAACACCTCTCCAAGCTGGTTGCACACACAGTCAGACTTGCCTATGCTCTAGTGAGGAAGGAGCCCCCAATACAAGTACAAAACCACTCTACCACAACTATGGCAGCATTGACTGCATTCTTGAGAGGTGTACCATTAGAATACATTTGTAAAGGGGCTTTCTAGTCCTAGCCCTTGACCTTCATAATGCACTGTAGACTTGATGTAATGTCTCCTGTGGATGGGAGTGGCTACCATCAAAATTCTTAATTCTCTAACTCTTGAAGTTTCCAAAAGATACACTGCACAGGAATAAGCAAGCCATTTGTGGAAGTTCACAGATGACCATTTGAAGAACCACAGCTACAGGTAAGCAACCTGTTCTTCCCTCAAGCAGTCAAAGAAATTTTCACATGCCTTCCTTCACATGCATTTGGCATGCAGTGTGACTGGCCATTGCAATATAAACATGGGCTTAATTTGCAATTCTAATTGCTGCAGCACTTATCTCCTGTTGCTGGAGGAAAGACATGTTAATTGCTGGAAATGCACATTTTCCTAACCTCTAATTTGATTCTCATTATTCACTCCCTTGTGCACACATTCTGTGAAATAATATCTTGCTTATGTCCCTGTGTGAGAAAGCAACACAATCATTTTGTTGTGTAACGTCAGTATTTTATATAATGAAAAAATTGATGCTCCTTGATGGAATGGAGTTTGTTAATAAAGAGATGCATTTCCTGCTGTACACTAAATGCTTGTCAAAATTGTGCTGTCGAATTCAATTCAAATGAGCTATATAGTTGCTCCCCCGTTGAACTGAGAAAAAAAAGAAACTTGTATCAAAAATTTATTAAGTTGGTAGTATTTAGATATCCTCCTAAATCATGTTTAGTTGTACTGCTGTGTTTTATTTAGGTTATACAATGAACATAGAATAATTCTGGGGCACGTAGCATCTGCCAACCTTGCAGTTCGAAAGCACGTAAAAGTGCAAGTAGATAAATTGGTGGGAAGGTAACACCGTTCTGTGTTGTCATGCTGACCACATGACCAAGAGGTCATCTTTGACAATGCTGGCTCCCTCAGCTTAGTAACAGAGATGAGTACCTCCCCCTACAGTTGGACATAACTAGATAACCTTCTCAATGGAAAAGCTTTACCTTTTACCTAAGCATCTAGCTCGCATTTGCCATATCTGTTTGTCTACTTAAAGACATATGTTTGCCCAGTCTTGTAGTCATAATTCATGGTGGACAGCAAGGTATAGGAAGAAACAGTAGCAGCACATAATAGGTCAAAACTCATAGATTAAAGCAACAGCAGAATCAATCAATCACAATAAAGACCACAAATTCAAATAACACCATATTTGGTTGTGTGTGTGTTGTGTGCCTTCAAGTTGTTTCTGACTTACAGCAACCCTAAGACAAACCTATAATGGAGTTTTCTTGGCAAGATATTTTTCAGAGGAGGTTTGCCATTGCCTTCCTTTCCCTGAGGCTGAGAGCATGTGACTTGCCCAAGGTCACCCAATGGATTTCATGGCTGAATGGGAAATTGGACCCTGGTCTCCGGAGTCGTAGTCAACTACTAGCAGAATCTGAAAGCCAACAAAATAGGAGTTTTCTGAATTTTCATAGGGCATGATAGCCATTCATCTTACTTCAAATGTAGGGGGAATCCAAAGCCAGACCTTCAGTGAAGATTTTAATGGTTAGGTTTATAGCAGAATTTCCAGGTATTGTCCTACTGAAGGGCTTGTCTACACAATTTAAATACTCCTCATCCTATTTGAATAGGATGCAATCCCTCCACATGCAATTAGGAGGATTTCAAGCTATTTACAGGGGGATGGGGACTCCTCAAATTCTGCAGAAAAATGAACCACAGTTTTACCAGAGTATCCATGAGGATGCATATTATTGAATGTGTGGCCATCCATGTGCTTCGCATGGCTGTACATTTCCAGCACAGGGAGGGTGAACAGATGCATATTTCCCCAGGAAAGTGAAGACAACTGAACATCAATGTGAATGTGCATAATATAATTATGTGTAACCTATATCATTATGTATTCACACACACAATATCATTGTTCAGTGTAGAGTTGCTGGTGAACTATGTAGGAGAACATTATTGGAGTATTACTTCCAAAGGTTAGTGTGTTATCATTACGTTAAAAAAGAAAATAACTCATTATTTGTTGCTTTGCTAGCATGTTACTTTCCAATGGATTTTTATATTTTTAATGTATTAAAGAGAAACACGACCCCTTAAAAGGCAACAGTATTACCATTTATTTATTTCTCACAAGAATATGTTGCCATGCCTTTTGTAACCCTAAAACTATCTTATGTTATGACCCCCCCCCCCCAAGAAAAAATTCTAGAAGAAGAGGAATTTGTGGCAGCCTTTTTTATTTTTCAGTAGAGGCACATTTTTATAGGGTTCACTGAACTCCTGATTCAATAACAGCAATTGCCCTGTACAGTCCAAAATGTACCCAAACTGAAAAAAGGAATGTATAATGTGAGTTGTTTAGAGAAGATGAGTCAGATCGGTTTGGAATAAGTGAGATCACTGCTTGACTTATGGTATTTTATCTGGAAATGGATTTTGCTGATGATATAATTACTCTAAACATGCCAAAGTTGTCAGCCTTTTGAAATGCATTGCTGAAAAGGATGGATAGTCTTGTTGTAATCTCCTGAATAATGTGAAATTGAAGGTTTTCATGGCTGGCATCCATAGCTTTTTTTTGGGGGGGGGGGGTTCAGGCTATGTGGCCATATTCTAGAAGAGTTCATTCTTGATATTTCGCCAGCATCTATGGCTGACATCTTCAGAGAATGCTGGCATGGAAGAGAATGGGACCTGACTCTGGGTGGTTTTCATTTGCATTTTACTGGGTCTTGATTTTAGTGTTTCTTCTTCGTGGTCTCTGCGAATCATACAAATGGGTTTCACTG
>NC_056522.1:288291340-288302913 GCF_019175285.1 Sceloporus undulatus | reverse complement strand
CGAGGGAGGTATGACTGATTCAATGATGCATGTGTACCTAAGAAGTCCAGAAGTCCACAACACCAAAGCCACACTCCCAGCCCTATGGGTACTAGGGCGTGGGGATTTGGTGTGTCTTTCTGGTCGCTTAGGACGCATGCATCTTGATTGGAAACATCATACTTCCACTGTGGGACTGCGAAGCGCGTTTATGTTGGCTGTGCTGGTAATAGGCCATAGTCTGGTTTTTAGATGCTGTTTTATTGTTGTAAGTGGGTGTTTGAACTGGATTGTTTGGGTAAATCTTTTTTTATTGATTCAGATGATATTATTGGAGTCGTGGGGGGTAATTTATATGAGTATTTGTTGAAGTTTTGTAATGTATTTTCAGTGATTTGATTTTGTATACCGTAGCGTCATGTCAGGTTACGGTGTTGTAAACAAGTATCGAGCACAGTTTTGGGGGTGAAAGGGCAGCGTCTAGTAAATAATATGACCTAAACATTGTCTGCTGTACAGAGATGATTACGTGTGATAGAGCTCTCTGGAATATATGAATAATAATAATAATGATAATAATAATATGGTTTTATGTTATAGACGCTATTGCCGCTTTGCTCATTGCGGTGTACAAGTAAAATTTGGCAATGAGAGATTATCAAAGTACAGGATCAAGATGTTTAAAGAAAATAATTGATATGTAATTTAAAAAAAGATGTTGTCTTGCCAGGCGAGGGCCTTGTGTTGCTTGGCCTGGAAGCTCTGCCCCGTCAAGTGGGGTGGTCGGAGGAGTGGCTCTTGGGTGTCTTTAGGGCCAGGGGCCTCTTGCTCCCCTAATGATGTGGGTCAGGTGGAGGAAAGGTCCTGATAATGGGCAGTATTTCCTCCTTTGAGTGTAGGAGGCTGTGGGGTTGGATGAGATGTTTTAAGATTGGATTGGGGGTGGGGTGGGTTGGTGGTTGGTGCCAGATCTTGAAGACAGAGATTCTAGCCGCCCATCATGGCGAAATGTTTGATGGCAAGGTGCATCCACAATGTTTTATATACATTGACTTGTGTGAGTATTAAAGATTAATGTGTTTTCATCAGTTATTGTGGGCGTGTTTTTGAAGCTATAATAATATTGTCTATTTCTGGTTAGCGGATTCTTGATTTGCAGGATGGGCTATTATGACATGTTTGTATACTAAATTCAATTCTCTTGAGGAGCTTTGTAAAGATCTGCATGTGTCTACCATTTGAGTGTAGAAGTGTAAGATCTGTAAAGGCAGATTTTTGAACTATATGATGGACTTCTGCATCCTTAAGAGCGATCTACAGAAGATCAGAAAAGTTAAGGTCTGGTGTTGTTAAATGCCTTGGGTTTTTTTTCCTATTTTAGGGAAGGAATGGTTCTAGATGGTACAGGTATCTGGTATGATCGTCAGTGTATAAGTCGTGACAGGGTTTAGGGTTAAAAGATCGGTTAGATGTAAGGCATGGCTAATCGGTACACGTATGATGGGGTTTAATGATGATTAACTATTTTTTCTTTAGTTTAGTGGGGTGTGAAATTTGTTGAAATTGTAAGTGTTTTCATTTGTGTCCGCCTAGATACTAATTGTTCCGGACAAAGACAGAATGCGTTATAACGTCAACTACAATCCATTCGTTTATCATCCCGTTAGCTATCAGACCAAAGGCTAAGTCAAGAGATGGGATAACAGGTGGTTTCTTATTGTGAGAACAATTTTACCTTCCTTCCCTCAAAGCTAACTGAATCTAAAAAGAACAAAAACACAAAGAGAAAGAGGAAGGGCAGTAATGTAAGGGCAAACGTCAAGCAGATCTGAACTCATCCCTGTGAGGCCTTTTGAGCTGCCTTAGCCTATTACTCTCCGTCAAAGATTGTTTGGAGAAAGAGTCGCCCTATCGTCATTTCAGAACAGAACAAGTCCTGGTTGGAGTCGCCATTGCGTTTGTATCCTTCATTTCTTACGCTCCCCAAGAGGGAGGATATGAGGAGGGCGCTTCTTAGGTCTTTCAGAGAACAGTCATATATGCCTGTTACAGACAGCACAAAATTAAGCGCGTTGAGTCGAAATGAGAGAACGGTAAATGGAATGGTTGTCAATGATTTCAGAAAGTCCAAAGGTTCCAAACCAAAAAAGCAATGCACCAAACCCTAAGGAGACTGAACTGGGAGTAGGCGGGCATTGGTTTTTTTGTTCGGACCTTAGAGGGCATGTAGCAATTGATACAACCAGACCGTCCACTCGTTTGAACTCGGAGCATCTTTGAGTTTTGCTTCTGTGAACAGACCACGTACATAGGTATCAAAAAATCTAGTGCAGTTATATAATATGCAGCCGTTGACCACCCATTCATCTTTCTCGTCTCCTGCTGTGTTCATCCAAGCAAGTGAATTTAGCAGCAAGTGAACAAATGGATGACTTAAAATCAGAGTAAATGTCAATCATTGCATATTAAAGCTATTTATGACCAGGTGTAGGTTTCGTCCGCGTCGACTACAGTGAGTTTGGTCGAGAAGCATATTTTAATAATGCCTTTATAGTTTATGCCCAGACATATCATCTTCTGGAAGCAAGTCAATTAAAGATTAGAGCTCGTGAAGGAGAGGTTTGAAATGATGAAGATGTAGTTCCTTTGGGATGGTCCTTTTGGGGAAGCGAAGCGAGCGCGGGAGGGCGACCCTCTAGCCTGCCTCAACCCCAATAAAAGGCCAGGAACTGCGACAGATTGGGTCCTCATGGAACGCAAGGCTAACAGGCTGCAGTGCCCAAATGAGCCGCCATGGAACGGGTTTATATGAAAACACGACCTTATATTGCCAGTGTGGGCGTCCGGCCAATCGTGAGGGTGGTGCCTACACAATGCGATCGGATGCACGTCGCCCACCAAAAATCCGAGCAGCAAGACTGCACGCATTGCGAAGATTGCTTTAGCATCGAACAGTTCTATGAAAGATACATCAGTATAACTATGTATATGCGTCAGTGAAGGCTGTCCTCAAAGCTTTCTGAACCTACTGTATGTCACTGGATATCTGTCTTCAATAGAGTGTACTAGTAACATCACGCATGTGAAGTCCAATATCTGCAGACCTGAGCCAAGAACACTTAAGAGTGCTAAGCTAAGACAAAGGTCATATTGGGGGCAGGAGCCCCAAGACTCCTCATAACTGACAGTGGCAAACTTAACCTCCACATTAATATCGCCTCAGTTTCCTTTGTCTCTGCTGCAGTCAGCAACATCAGGTGCGAAGTAGCTCTGCTTCTATCCTGGGTGCGACTAACAATTGTTTGTCTTCGGGTGTCTTCGATGTTTCCGCCCCTCTTGCGCATTTTCCACTTCTGTACTACTTGTTCTCTTCTATCTGGTCTCCCGTGTGAATTCATTGCGTCCATTCTGTGGGCTGATTACTCTCATAATCAGTCACGAAACAGACCATTGCATTTGATGCAGATCATAAGCGACCTTCTTACAAAAAAAGATTTTAATTGTTGAATACATAAGAATAACGTGTCCTGGTTGGATGCATCGTCATAACACAGACAACCACTCAAAATTGATGCCTGACAAATATTAATATAGAGAGTGGGGGACGATCCAAGTCATTAATATTAGAGCAAAGGTAATGTTCAATTTTCACGGTCAGTTCCATTAAACGAAGAGACCCGTGATTGAAAAACGACCTTTATGGCTCAAGTGTGTCATAAGATGGCAAGAGTCTCTATCCAGGCATACCATGTAACATCAGCAACCCAAACCACAGTCTTATCAAGCTTGAAGAAACTGACAGCTGTTTACAGAGCAGATGCCTCAGTGGTTTGATGCCTTTATGACAAGCCTTGGAACGACTTCAGTTCTGAAACTGAGACTTCAGTCTGGCCTGTCAAAAGTTGGATTCTTCTTGACATCGGCTTGTGCTTTCATGTATGTTCTGATGCTCATGCATGGAGCAAGAAGAATGGAATAGAGAAGGGAGGAAGAGTAAAGTAAACAACTCTGTCCGACTTGTGATTTCAGGTTCTTTTGGGGAACACACCCTTCACCGTCTGTTTGCGATAGCATGGAACAGGGGCGGTTGGTGAGGACATATCAGGTTGCCAGCTTCGCCTAAAATTTGGTTTAAGTAGAGCCGAGTTGGAGAGGGTTGGTGTCACTCTGACGTCGTGTGCAGCAAGGTTGAACCGGCATCTTTTATGCCATCCTATGGTTCTCTTCTGTCCTGTTGGGTGGTGTGCATGTAGCTTGGGGAACCCTGTCTGTTATCCATCCCTTTCGAGAGGTCTGTGATGATGGCTATACAAGTAGTGAGCAAAATGGTGTGTTGGTCCGTCTGTGAGAGGCAGCCTCCTATGAATCCACGATCATGGGATTTTTGTCAGGAGAGAATAGGGATTTCATAACACTCCCCCCTCGCCACACAGCACGCGTGGACAGGTGGGCCTTAAGCTAACATGATTGACGATGAAGGTTTCTATTATATGCTTTACTCTGTCCTTATATATGGTGTGGGATGATATATCAAGCCTACATGGTGTTTTTAGGAGGAAGATCGCCCCTACTTGAAGCTTCCTTAGGAAGATGTGGTAATCAGCCCATACTGATTTCGCAGGCATGAGCGCCTGCTAGAGAGCTTGGCCTGGCTCAAGCAGTATCTTGAAGTTCATGACACCAGTCTGTACTGTGGAGGCCTTGGAGTGTTTTTGTGCACTTCTTCCGTCATCATTGGCTGGCTCAGGTGCTTCCAGGTGGTTGGCTTCGAAGCAGGGTGACTGTGGAGGATCTTCCCTTTGATGAAAAGAGGTTTATCTATGACATCTAACGGTTGACAAGTTTGATTAATTCATAAACTGAAGACAAGTCAGAAGATTTGGCTGCTGCTTTCTTTGTCTCCTCCTCCTCTTGCTCTTTCTTGTGCAGTTGCCTGGCTCAGGGGGCTTACGAAAGACCACCCTCTAACTTTTCCATTCAACCTTCTCTCAAAGAAAACCGTCTTATCAACATAACTCGGCAGGCTGACTAAAGGCAGCTATGCCACACTCAGCCACCAAAGTCATATGCTAAATAACACGGCTGCCTTAAAAGGGACTTTCCTTCCCTTTTCAACTTAAAGAGACTAACACTGGCTAGTAATATTAGGTGAGAAACTTCCAAATAAAACAGGGCTGCACTGCACTCAGAAATAATCCAGTCTAACGCCATTTTAACTAGCATGGCTCAATCTATGGAATTCTGGTAATTTAATTTGGTTGTGCAACAGAGCTCTAATACAGAAGGCTAAGAAGCTACAATTCATGGAAAACTACAGTTCACACGAGATTCCATAACACTGAGCCATGGCGTATAAATGTGTTAAACTGTGATTTCTCTGTAGTGCGGAACATCCCTTTTAACCATGTTTTAAATGGTCATTATTTGCTATGTGTTGATATTTAAAATCTTATTTGGTATAATTAGTGCATTTAATTGCTCTTATAGTGTTTTATTTGTATAATAGACCATGACTTCTCGTGATATCAAATGAGATATCCGATATTTGGGGAAGAGGATAGGGCGCAGTGAATGCTACGAGGACGCCCGAACAGTTTTTTTTGTAGATCTCTGCGGCTACTATGCATTATCCTAAAAAGTGCCTAACTAACTGACATGTCAACTGCTACAACCAGAGTAAAAATCACTAGAAAGAGTCTAGCCAGTTTAGTATTAGCTGTGCTGCCTAACTTGGGAAATAGGCATGCCTTGTGTTATTCCAAAAGATTGAAAATATTTTGAATCCTAATTACCTCCCTCATAGTAATTTGTGTAAATATTCTAGGTACACAGAATAGTGTATGTTTTCACCATACAATGCAGTTACTTAAATAATTACATGATAACAGGACACAATGTTCCCTTAAATGGTATAACATACATATGTTTTGTCCTTCTCTCTCCCCTCCGCCCCCAGAATGCTAGTGCCCTCTTATAAATAGCATCTTAAGAAAACATATGTTAAGCCAAAAATGCAGGATTAGCAAATGGTGTCACTGAGATGACTTCAGGGAGTTTAAAACAGCTAATTCATAGAGAGAAAGCTGTATTGTTGGTGTAGCATGATGAGGTTGAGGAAACGACAAAAACATAAATGATCAGCCAATGAGTGTCTGCTGTCATGGCATTTCCGAACTTGTGAGCTATCAGAATATCCGTGCTCCTTGCCGAAGTAACATAACACCTTTCTGTAGTAAAAAAAAGTATATTTCATAGAAAACATTACTTCCGAGAACAGATTAAAGTACACAATAAATTTAACTAATGCAAATGCATCTAAATATTTAGACTTTCATGTGGTGTAGACGTGGCACAATCACTACCGATTGCACAGAAGGAAATAATCACCTGTCCCCAGTTGTTGTCCGCAGACCTTTCACTTACATTTTGCATTGGCTCCAGCGTATGCCCACTGAGTCGGTGATGGTGAGAGGTTGTAGGCAAAAACACCTGAAGAATTCCATGTGGTGTGGGAAGTCTGTTGCTAGCGTGTTATCGGGACATTGCTGTAAAATTATGTTTATTAACTAAAGTGGCAGTCCTAGGATGGAGACCTAAAATTCTTCTGTCGCCTGCCACATTATGGGGGTATCATGGATGCAGGGTTTTGCCCCGTAACTCCTGGATTCTGCTTGGCTGTGTGGTGTTGTCCCTGCACCAATGATGGTCTGGCTCTTTGTGGTGTACAATAAGTAAGTGAAGTGGTTGTTTTGTGAGATGGGAGGAGCTGGGGCACAGCTTCCCGTTTCTGTTTCTGTCGGATGGTGTTTCACCCTCCTTATGCTGAGCGCTGTGACTCGAAGCAGCTTTATTTTGGCTGTCTGTAACAGGCCAGTGTTATTAAAACTTTCTTAAAAGCACCCAGTACCTGACAATCTGTCAATATAAAACACAGCATAAAACTGCCAGACAGCGTCTCCCTAAAAAAAGTAGTCCCAGAACCACCTAAAAGGCCATTTCTTGTGTCTCCGCTAAATGTGCCTATGAAGCTGGCAGGAACGAAAAACCTCTTCTAAAGATCTCATGGTGTCATTGGGAAAAATATGATTCTTCAGACAGCCTGGACCCAAGCTATGTAAGACTTTATAGGTAATACTTTATATTGAATTTAGAAAGAGACTAAAAGCCACTGGAGCTATTGTAGTGAGGGATTCATATACTCCTTGTAACCAGTGCTTTTCAAGAGTTTTGCTCATGACTGTCCAAATAGAGGTGGACTGCATTTTCTGGGTTGGCTAGGTCACTTAGTCCTCCTATATTAATGAATATTAAGCACTTGACCCCTCCCCCCCAAAAAAAACCAGCGTGAAGAGAAAACTATAAATTTATTTAAAAACTTCACTGCTAAAGCAGAATGAAGAACAAGGGCTCTTTCTGCATGACTTAAACATTGAATATATTTCTCAGTGACAAAATGTAACGGTTCAAAGGTTACCTGAGGAATATGGCTGTCATGACCCAGAAGGCGCATTTCATTTTCCACCCGGTGCAACCAATTGGTGTTGTCCTCAAAGCATTTTGTCTCTACCTCTTTTTTCTTTTCCATATGTAAGCGACGTGTTTTGAGCAAAGCAATCCTATGGTCATGTTTTCCTGTTGCCTATAAGACATCTCTATTTTAAATTTACAATCATGGATAGAACTAGCTAATATGGCAAATGTGAGGGTACTACTGAAATCACTAGCCTGACAGCGGATTCTTTGTAAATACACAAAATATAACAGACATAATATGACCTCATTGCAGCACCTCCCACCCATGGAACCCAGTTTATTGGCTGTGGGTTCCAGGAATAAATGTTTTAAAATTTAGATGTTATCAGGGAAGGGAATTACTGCACTGGAAGTCACACATTCTCTCTGCATCAAGGAGTTCTGTGCACTGCCTTGTAATGTATTACTATTAGGGTTGGTTACAACCATTCAGTTTTTGTCCTGAATCCAAAGACACAGATACATGTATATTTGGCATATACATCCACGATCCCTCATCTTGTGAATATGACGCCAGACTTTACCTTGAACACTAATTTCAACATGCACTTTTGCTATCAAGAACAAAGACTACCAAAAAGGAAATCTTTCAGTATATAGGTGCACACACTATTCCCTTTCATTGCAGCATTTAAAATATTTTGTGCTTAGTTCTGCAGCAGGGGGAAAAAACCCATAGCCTTCAGTTTCAGAATATTATCACTGCTCAATTTAAAACAGATGTTTGAATTTTTTTAAAAAAATTATCTTACAGCAGGACTTCAAGGATAGTCATTAATAGTTAATTATGTGAAGGAGTTTCCTGGAATATATATTAGTCACTTGAGCAACATTATATGTGGAAAGCTGTACAAGAACAATAACACATGATTGAAAATCAGGAATAAAAAGACTATTAATAGACATGTGCAAGGTCAGGAGAGAAAAATGCTTGCAAACTTTTACACACAGAATAAGAACTAAGAATTCGTGACTGATTTCAGCCCCCCCCTTTCCTGTAGTTACTGAAGAGCTTCTGTGAAATCATGAAGTGATGTACTGTAATTCCTGATGTGACTGATAGAACATAGAATACGACACAGGCCAAGGTAGGAAAGGCACCCTACAACAAAGGCCTCAAGAGGCAGAAATTGTAACACTGAGAGATAAAAGAACTCAGAAACTGACATAACAGGCAGGTTCTAGTAGCTGGATGGCCAAGGGAATATGGAACAAGTCTCACAATGAGTTGAGGTGTCCAAGGTAAAGGTGAGGAGAGTTGTCAAACGGGCTAGACAAGGACTTGGTGTTATGACTGTGAGGCTAGAACTCTCCTTGACAAAGAGATGAATTCTACTTTGACACAATGTAAACTGGATTGAGGAAGTCTTCTCACAAGATTCCTTCACAATCTAAAGCACATATGAAAGTTTCATCAACTAGTTTCACACCTGCTATTAGGTATTTTGTTCTGTGCCCAGGAGCTGTGTGAAGCAGCCCTGCATGCACAAGACTGCTTTATATGACTGCTGGTAAAAGGTGGGCATAGCACATGAGTTGCCATTGGGAGTAGTGTATGGAAGGGAGGGAGCTGAAACCATGACATGTAGCATTTCCATGTGAGATTATCTCTTATGCCAGATAATGGATTTAAGAGAATTATGAAACCTGACAGAAAAGACAGACCTTTTACTTACCTTTTCCAATCTCTCTGGAGAGCATATTTTTTCAATTTGTTCATGACAATGTTCCTGATAACTGGTTTTCAGGGCATTTTCTTTAAGTTGCAATTCCAGTTTGAGTAATTCATCTCTGATTTCCTCTCGATTTGTGAAAACACACTTCAAAATTTCTCTAAACCTGGCCCAGTTATACAGAAAAAAAGTACATAGTTAAAGAAGTGCCTCTTAAGTGGTAGGGAGGGAATATTTTTTAGACTGCAATAGAAAACAATTACTACTTTTAAAAAATTAAAACATTAATATACTGGTCATCACAGTAAAGTTTTATTGTGAAAACTTCGATGTTTTACACTGTAATTAGTTCTTATGACCACCCCACCTTCCTGGGTTTGTCTATATATAGAAGTTATCAGAGCCCTCATCTAAACTTCCCAGGAACATCTAAACAAAGGAAAGTTACTGAATATATTTGTTAAAAAAATTTCACATTACGTAATTTTCCAGCTAATTTTTATCTTTATTCCAGTAATCATTTTCCCCAATTTAGTAGTAGCCTCTGTGCGCATGCATGTGTACACAGACAGCACTATATTAAAATTGGCTTGTGGAAACAACTCACATTTCTAAACGAAATGAACAACTGAGACAACAGTATTTACTCAAATACATAATCTAGGGGCTTACGGTCCCATTGCATGGGAACAGCTTTTATATTCCTTTGGTTAGTGCTTCCATTCTCCTGGCTATTAGAAGATTACAGATCTCACCATTTTTGCCAAGGAGACTTTGAAACTACAAAGATGTTTTCTGCATTGCCTTCTCTTGCCCTTGCTACATCCTTAATAATTCCAGCCAACAATCAGATAGATTATGGTTTTTATTAACCACTTCTTTGCTGCTTACACCCAACTAGAGCATTTAGCTCTAGAAATATAAATAGCCACTTATTTAATGATGTGGCTAATAATCATCACCACCACCATGCATATTTTAAAGGCATTTAAGGTCCTAATGCCTTCCTGAAAAAAAAAGGTCTTAATGGCCTGACAAGAAGTCAGTAAAAAAAGGAGGCAAGATGAATGTGTCATTAGAGGAAGTTTCAGAGCCTGGAACCAGAGCCTTTGAGGGAGTCCTCTCCTTGGATCTAGCACAGTTCTGGGGACAGAGGGATACAAAAGAGAGCTTCTGTAAATTATCCAAGTAAGTGGGTAGGTTCATATGGAGGAAATTCTAGTTCCACAATCAGGGAAGGGCTTTAAAGAATACCACTTTCAGTTGGGCCTGGAAACAAATGAAAAACTATTACAATTGTTTCAAGCAAGGGATTCACATTTTTCTATTATTCAGCCTAATAATAATAATAATAATAATAATAATAGGATTTATTTATATGCCACCCAATCACTGGGGATCCGGGCGGCTTACAACAAAGGGAATAATAGACGGCTCCCTGCCCTCAGGCTTACAATCTAAAAAGACACGACACAAAAGGAGAAGGGAATGGTGAGGGGGGGATCAGGTCCAGCATTCTTCTCTCCCTCTGAGGCCTGGACCAAGGCAGATAGACTGGAGGGAGGACTCTTCTTCTTAAGGATAGTCCCAATTAACAATATAGCCACCAGATTCTGGACTAGCTGAAATTTCCAGCCACTTTTCAAAGGCAGCTCCACGTTAAATGCCTCACATGATCCAGATATGATGTAACTAAATATTGTATATATACTGTAATAGTGGGCCCTCTCCATATGCAGGGATCTGTTCTGGATCCCTCCGCGTATGGGGAAAAACACATAAGCTCAAACGTATGCTACAGGTGCACGCACCATTCATTGCCCGGCGGTTTAACCTTCCGCGTAAGGTTAAAGCCGCATATGGCGCAGGTGAGCTGTAATATGACCAGATCTCGAGTCTTCAAGTACAGGTACACTGACATAACCTGGCCAAAGACACACTTAGCCACAGTTGACACCTGATCATCCAGGTCAATGGCAGAGTCAGACCCAGACTCCCCCCACCAAAAAAAATATATCTATGAACTTGACTTTTCCAGAATAAAGCTAGGGCCAAAAAAGACTGCAGAAATAATCCATCTTGAGACCGCTTTAACTGCCCTGGCTCAGTGAAAAGACAAGCCCAACGCCATTGGGACTATCCTTAAGAAGAAGAGCCCTCCCTCCATGGCATCTGACTCCATCCAGCCTGGAGGGAATGAAAAGACAGGCCCAATGCCATTGGGACTATCCTTAAGAAGAGCCATCCCTCCATGGCATCTGTCTCTAACCGGCCTGGGAGGGAGTGAAAAGACAGGCCCAACACCATTACACTTATCCTTAAGAAGAGCCCTCCCTCTAAGGCATCTGTCTCTATCCAGTCTGGGAGGGAGGGAAAAGACGGGCCCAA
>NC_056522.1:288285278-288291315 GCF_019175285.1 Sceloporus undulatus | reverse complement strand
TAAAGTGCTGAAAATTTACACAAGCGCTATACATAATCAGAATCATCTGCATTTATGTAAAGTCACAGTAGATTTCTTATTGGCTGAAAAGTTCAAGTACTTTAATGTTTATCTATACATTGAGAAGAACTACACTGAAGATGTTGAATTGCATGCTGTAAGATAACCACATCATTCTTAAAAAACTGGCTATATTGTAAAGTTTCATTTTTCAAATATGGACATTTATTAGACAGATCACTTAACTTGGAAAGCACCTCTGAGCATTTGTGGTAAGTCTGAACATCAGTATGTGAACTAAAAAATAGAACAAGTTTAAAAAGAATTAAAACGAATTTTACCTCACCGTTGAAAACTACAGGGCCCTTGGGTTGCCCCTCCATGCCCCCAGACAGGATCATTGTTTTTTTTTACTTCACCAATATGTATGGAGGAGTATAAAAGCCATTCCCACATTTTTTTGGGGGGGGGGGAGGGAACCCGAGTCAACATAATTTTTTGCACATTTTTAAAAAATGTGCCACAAAATGTCCCAAAATGACTCTTTGGCCCTGGAAGGACCAAAAATATGCTCCTGGCTTATCACAGAGGCTTGGGGCTATTTTTGTGGCCCCCTGAGTCTCCCATAGTTGCCCACCACTGTTCTAAACAAAGAAATACACTGCAAAAAACTTGTTAAGCTTACTTAGAATAACAGTGGCCTTCCAAAAAAGCAAACAACTAACTGTTTAGATAGACATAAACTGCACAATTTGTTTTATACTGAACATCAAGAAAGTAAGGTGTCTCTATCTAGCCCCCTGAAAAAGGTTTTGGATTTTGGAGTATTTCAGATTTCAGATAAGGAAGACTCAACCTGTAATGAGAAGGATAGGAGCTATTTGGTCAAACTACCAACACCAACAGAGACAGACAGTATAGTTGTGCAAGTAAATCACATTACCCTCTGACTCATCTGCATTTTCCTCTTCTTCTCTTTACTGGTCAAACATGAGGAGAGCAAACCAAAAGGAAAGGCTGTTGTTATTAGCTGCACTTGAGTCAACCTCAACTCAGAGTATGCCATAGCTTTTCTTGAAGGCATTACAGGAGTTTATCATATTACCAAAAACAAAAAAAACAACTTACCTCTGCTGTTTTCAAGTCTATTATGGGATGCAATCAGGTATTAACGCATGGAAAATGCCACCCATGCTGCACCCCCCCCCCGACTGCAACCCACCTACAAGCCCTGCTCAGAAGTCGGGAACCAGGAACTGACTTTGCAAATCGACCATCTGAGCACAGCTTGTAAGTGGGTTTTAGGCGGGTTGCATTCGGGGGGGGTCGGCATTTTCTATGTGTTAATACCCAACTGCATCCCATAATAGACTTGAAAACAGCAGGCGTAAGTTGGGGGTTTTTTTTGTAATGTGCTAAACTCTATAGTCTCTAAAACACATGCTGATTTTCTTCTGGAAATTTTCTCCATGTTTGACCATGGAGCGCTCCATTATTCATTATGTTTGTGCTGTTGTTCCTAGTGCCTCTTCTTTTTCTGAACCCCGCTTGCACCTCTGGGAGTTTTCTCTCCATATATGATTGGAGTCTACATTGCAGAATTTTGAGTAGAATTTTGCTTGCATGGAAAACTACTATCGTGGTCTTAAAGTTGCTGCAGTCTTTTGTGCCTCCTTTTTTGCAGATGAGAATGAATGTCTTCTATAATTTAGGCAGCTTGGGTGGCTGGGCCAGGCCCACTTCATGCTGCCCAGAGAACCAGGGTAGGAATAAGCATCAGGGGTCAGAGGCTACTATCTGCCTGTTCTCTCCCTCTGAATGTCATGCCCAGCTTGGAGGATGGCTTGGAGGACTCAGAGGATGAGCTAGAGCCCCTGGGACCTGAACCTGTAATGGAAGAGCCAAAGGCTGGCCCTAGCTCTGCTGGAGCAGAGTCTATGGCCCCTCCAGAGGTTCAGCAGTCAAGTTTACCTGGTGCCGAGGCTGTGGACATGGAGGAGGATCTGGACAGTGTGCCTACCTTCAAGGAGCGTCGAGCAGAAAGGAAGGGCCTTCGAAGATCACGGAGGCTTTATCAGAAGCGTGTTCGTAATCAGACACAGCTGAAGGCCAGCTCCTTGCCCTCTTAAGCACCTGGAGCATGTGTGGCTCTTTGCCAGTGGATATCTGGCTCTTTTAGAGGAAAGACTCTGTCTCTGGCTCCTTTGGCTTCTTGTCTTCTAGATCATCTTGACTACCCGGAAACCTTGACCTTGGACTGCTTTATCGACCTGCCTATCTGATACCCTGAACCTCGGACCGTCTGACAATTCTCTTGGTAATCCCTTTTGGTAGAACTACTGTGAATCTCCAGGACTGTGTAGCTTACACTGACTTTGCTATGCGTGGGGGGGGGGGGTTGTTTGAGAACTAGCTGTCTTATCAGCCCTTTGGCTGCTTTCCTGGACACTGAATAGCTTGGCACCCACTTGGTGAAGGAATAGGGCAGGCCCCACACTCCCAGGCCACATCAATCAAAGAGAGAGCACAGTTAAGCAAGAAGGGCCACATCTGTTTGGCCACTCCGTCCCCTATGCTTGAATCTGTCTTTCAACAGCAAATTGTTGCATGTGCCAGTGGTAGGGTGACCAGATGTCCTCATTTTCCAGAACATGTCCTCCATTTCAGCTGTCTGTCCAGGTGGAATTCCAAAATGTCCTCCATTCTGAGCATGACTAAGAAGCCCAATGCAAATGTTGAAAGCACTTTCCCCCCTTGAATTGTCAGCACAATTGACAAATGAAAGGAATTATTTACATGTAGATTCAGTCAAGTTTTTGGTAAAGTACAGTTTTAAGCATTTGTCTTGCTCAAAGTTCTATAAATATATCACAAGCCAACAAGGCACATTTTAATGAAGAAAAATCAGAAAAATATGGCTGAGTATATAATAAAATTCAATATATGTAATATAGCTGTAAATAAACTCTATGAAATAAATTTGGATCCGGTGGGATAAACAGGAGCTGCTAGCTTACATCAACTCCACTATAATTATAGATCTCTCAGGAAAGCTGGTGTCATAAGGCAGCTGCACTCCCTTTAATAACACCCTCTCAAGAGTCCAAAGGTAAAGGTAATTGCATCGACCACAAGCCAAGGAGCAGGTCCTTGGTAAAGCTAATGGAGTTGCCTACTTAAAGTCTAAGACACTCCAAACTACAGTGGGTCCCCCACATTCACTGGAGTTAGGGGCTCAGGGCCCCTGTGAAAGTGGAAAAACTGCAAATAAAAAATACTGGGTTTGTTTTTACCTGAGAGAACACTTATCCAGATCCTCCAGTGCAACTCTGTGGTCAACATCCACCAGAAGTTGGCCACAGAATCAAATTGAAGGACCTACAAATGCCTAGAGAAATGTTTTCTTTAGCAATCTCTAGGTCTTCCATTGCAACTTTGTTGTTAACTTCTAGCAGAGTTATGTTAGAAGACTGAGAGATTCCTAGAGAGAACATACTACTGTATTCAAATCTGTGAACGAGCAAATCCACAAAAGTCAAAGCAGCAAATGTGGAGGGCTGACTGTGGACCAAAACACACTGCAGAAATAATTCAGTTTAAGACCACTTTAACTGCCCTGGCTCAGTGATAGGGAATCCTGGGAACTGTGGTTTATTGTGGCACCAGAGCCCTCTGACAGAGAAGGCTAAATGTCTCACAAAACTTACAGTTTCCAGAATTTTCCCTAGCACTGAGCCAGGGCAGTTAATGTGGTCTCACACTGGATTATTTCTGCAGTGTATTTTGGATCTGTATTTGGGATTGCAAAAGGGATAGCTCATAACAGTAGCTAAGAAAATAAAATTCAACTCTTGTCAGGATTGCCACTAAAACATAATGTCCCAAGGCTCCAGCCCTTGGAGGCTTGCCTTTGCTACACCTCTGGTAGAACAGCAATGTCCTATGGCTTTGGATGGTACTTAATGAGATCCAGATTCAAGTCCCAGTAAACCATGGAAACTCACTGGGTCTGTGCTACTCTAAAATAGTGGACCATGGACTGGGGCCAGTCCCTGGTGAGTTTCTAGGAAAGAAAGAGAAACACATGTTGCTGATGCACCCAATGTGGCACCTGTCTATACCGGCACACCAAGGTGTGTGTAGAGTAACTGCTAGTGTCACATATCAGCATGATCTAGTGGTTTGAGTGTTGGACTATAACTCTGGAGACCAGGGTTCAATTTCCAGCTCAGCCATGAAACCCACTATATGACCTTTGGCAAGTCACACTCTCTCAGCCTTAGAGGAAAGCAATGGCAAACCTCCTGTGAACAAATCCTGCCAAGAAAACTCTATGACAGGATCACCATAAATCGATAACAATCTAAAGGCACACAACAACAACAAAAGGAGCCCTTTGCTTTGATTGTGTCTTCCTGCACAGCAAGTGACTGTGCTGGATGGCAGATATGCCATGACAAGCTCCTTGGAGAGGCTATAAACAGTGCCTCATAGACCCAGGGTTTGAGTGTTGGACTGGGACTCTGGATACCAGGGTTCAATTCTTAGCTCAGCCATGAAACCTACCTTGAGCAAGTAACACTCTCTCCGCCTCAAGGGAAGGTAACCTTCTCTGAACAGGGACGACCAGATGTTTCCCACCGTTTGGGCCCTGTACAGACAGCCAAAATAAAGCTGCTTTGGGCACTTTGGAGGTATGCGTTTAAATGATGGTGTGTCCTAAGAGGTCAGAAGCCATGCTAAAGCCATGCTCCAGTCTAAGGACTTGAGCTGGGCTTGGCACAGCCTTACTGGCCTCTTAGTGACACATACATCATTAGCATACCTCCAAAGTTACTGGAAGCAGCTTTATTTTGGCCTGTCTGTACGGGCCCATAGAGGAGGCCAAGGCACTGCAAAATGTAGGACATTGAAGAAAATGGGGTACATTACTGTTGGAGTATTGGCAGCAATGCTTGTTTTGTAGATCTATGTTTTTCCTTGAGAAGCGGGGGGTCTTCTAGCAGTAACAATGATGTGTATCTCTATGGTCATTTCTTTATTGGCCAACCGAAATGCCCAATATACTTGTTCAAGCTTTGGAAGTTCCATGCTTGCTTGCAGCAAGTATATTGTGCATTTCGGTTGGCCATAAAGGTATCACTGATGGATTTTTATTTGTATTTTGTTAACTGGCCAACACAGCTACCCCTGAGTGCTTTCTCTAAAGTCATTTGGCCAGTGTTGTTTGTGAAGAGGCCACTTCCCATAAAGCAAGTTTTCCTTTTCCATGTATCCTGTTTATTTACCAGAAGCTCAGACCCAGTAGATTTTTTACCAAATATTTGTGGGGTACACGGTTGTCGTTGTGTTGCTGCCGCTGCTAAACTTTCTTAACGACAAATAACCAAAACCCTAATCAATTTTCTTACTATTACAACACATAAAAGCTAAAAAAAACAAAAACAAAAAAGCACCACTCATATAGAAATATGAACTCATGCTTCTTATGCTCAAAATGGTGGACAATTTTGGAAACTGGACTGAAATGGAGGACATGTCCTGGAAGGAAGAGGCCAGGTCACACTCTCTCAGCCTCTGGGGAAGGCCATGGCAAACCTCTGAACAAACCTAGCCACTTTAAAAGAGTTGCCATAAGGACCTGAAGGCACACAGCAAACCCCACAAATGCCTATGGGGCAATGCACATTATACACAGAAGCAAGCCACCCAGTCCCTGCTGCTCAGAGCCCTCCTCCTCCACCTCCTCCAGAGCCTTGTTGGAGCCTGACCTTCACTCCCCCTCCCCTTCCTTCTCCTCCTGGGGTTGTTTCCTGCGCCCGCCCGGGCCTCTCTTCCTCGCCCTTCCTGATGTAGTTCCAGAGACTGGCAGGTAAGGCGGCTCCGTGTTTGCCAGGCCTCTGCTCCCCCTCTTATACCTCTCCGGGCGGGCGAGAAACTGGGCTTCATGGAGGGCTATTGAAACCTGGAGGGACTTTGGATGGAGGGGGGGTTACTCCTCTCCGGCTCCCCCCCCCGCCCCATAATCCTGGCTGCA
>NC_056522.1:288280630-288285178 GCF_019175285.1 Sceloporus undulatus | reverse complement strand
GGGGGGGGGGGTCACAAGGGGAAAAAGTCTAAGAATCACTGGTTTAGGATACTGTTAGGTGGAGATTGCCAGAGAAACAAAAACATTTAGCAGGTGGCAATGAGAAACCAGACTTAGGCTGCATCCGCACTGCAGAAATCATCCAGTTTGACACCACTTTAACTGCCATGTCTCAATCGTATGGAATTCTGGGATTTGTAGCTCTGTGAAACATTTAGCTTTCTCTGTTGGAGCACTCTGTTGCCACAACAAACTACAGTTCCCAGAATTCCACAGCACTGAGCCATGGCAGTTAAAGTGGATTATTTCTGCAGTATGGCTGCAGCCTAAAAGAAAAGCAAAAAGAAGCACAGGACCACTATTTTACCCTCCACTCATGAGACAAAGTATTGCTGAATGATGACAGTAACTAGGGGGAGGCAATCTGGTTGTTGATGTGCTGCAACTCTCACATCTCCTCTGCGTAGGGTTGATAGAATTTGGAATTCAACAATATCTGTAAAGCCACACCCTCTCTAGCTATAGCATAACAGTATAAATACATTGAATATTCCCACGTAACGTAAGTGGGTGCAGGATTGCTGGCAGATCGTCCTGCTTGGCTTCCAGAGATGTTACAACCGCTCTCCTTCCCTTCATGCTTTCCGAAAATGCATCCTTAGCTAGTACACCACTAGGTGCTGCCAAAGTGCTTTGCTGCATGTTAATACCTCATTCTGAATGAATATTTGCAATGATTTTCCCCCCGGGAGCCAAAGCAGTTATGTAGCATTCAAAACCTGCAACATTTCATGCCTTTGTGCATGTGAATCTATGGTCTCCACTGAACTTACTTCTGATTTGAATATGTTGTTCTATTTCCATCTCGGTTCCATCCAACTCAGTAATTTCTTGCAACAGCTCACCAGGGCCTCAGAGATTAGTCTTTTCGAATTTACTTCAAAATTCCAGGGACTGAATCCATACCCTCAAACATTTCACAGATGAGACATAGGTGGTTAAGCAACATCACAGTGAGGACAAGCTATTAACGAGGGAGTAGAGCCAAGCAAGAAAAGGCTGCAGCAGTTTGCTTTTGTGTACATCTACTAGCGAGAGCAATCTTCTACCCCTCCTCTTCTCCCTGCTAAATTAATTGAGAGTAAACTACCTTTGTATTTTGAACTTAGGCGGGTTACACACCGCCATGAAAGTACGCGCGGAGCGCGTACTAGGGTTAGGGAGGTGCGGTGCTTCCGCACCTCCCTAACCCTAATACGCGCTCTGCACGTAAAAAATAACTGTGGACGTTCCAGACGGCCGCTGCCATGAGGACGTCACGGCCACGCCACCTCTATACGGGGCAGCATGGACATGACGTCCTCGCTCTGCGCCAGGGCGCCTAGGGCGCCCTTAGCGCAAAACAGGAAGGAGCTACATTTCGGAGCTCCTTCCTGGTTTGTGGCGCCACTTTGCTTCGCTGGGTGCAGCCTTCAGATGGCTGCGCCCAGCGAAGCAAGGGAGAAAGGGGCCAAGTGGCCCCTTTCTCCTCCTCCCTGCCGCCGCGGGGTGTCCTTGAGGCTTGAAGCCCCAAGGACATCCCTTTTCAGGCTGCGGGGAAGCGGTGTTTTGCCGCTTCCCCGCAGCCTGAAAAGCGGTGGATCGGGGCCTCAGCGGCTGCCGTTCTGACAGCTGAGGCCCCAATACACCGGGGAAAGGGACGGGTACAGCCCGCCCCAAATAGGCAGTCTGTAACCCACCAAAGTTTGCATAAATGGAAGTAAGCACAGAATGGGAGGAGGAGCGCAAAACCAGGATACTTAAAAAGCATCTGAAAATGGAATAACAGAATCAGGACTTTCCCTGCTAAACTGGGACAGTTGGACAATATTTTCAGAAACTGGGACTATTTACATACCATGTACACTAGTACTGAGCTATACGGCTGTTCCAAATGTTCTGACATTAATATTTCTTTCTTGCATTTTTTTTTAAAAATCTGTGCAGCTAGAGATCACTTTGCATTTTACAGTGAAGGAAAAAAAAGTGTGAAATGCTGATGTGGATTCTTGTGGGGGATAATTATGGTTACCGCACAGGATAATTATGGATGTGACATGCAAAAGACACAGACTTGTTCATGTGTTTTTACAAAGCAAGTCATTCAAGGTCATTCATAGTAATAAAACAATTACAACCTATATAAATTAATTGCCATTAGGAGAACCGACATAACTGGAAGGGCATGAAATAATTGCTCATAATGACCTACAGCTTTGAGATCTGATATGTGGTAATGAATGTGAGTAATCAACCAAAATGTTTTATTTGCAAATTTCACAGCTGCATTGATCTATGGGCCCTTTCACACTGCAGTTGGCCCTCCACATTTGCAGATTTGACTTTTGCAGATTTCGTTATTTGTGTTTTTGATTAATATGTTATCTCCAGGAATCTCTAAGCCTCCAGCACCATTCTGCTGGAGGTTGACCAATGGAGTTTCCCGGAGAACCTATAAGTTTCTGGGCATCTGTAGGTCCTCCAGCATGATTCTATGATTAACTTCTTGCAGATTTTAACCATAAAGTTGCACTGAAGGACCTGGAGATTCCTAAAGAGGTATTCTCTTAAGTAAAAAGAGAAAGGCAAGCCAGCTCCATCAAGCCTTGTCTGAAAAGAAGAAGGCTCTCCTTCCCCCCACCATCCAAAGGGAGAGAAAGCAAGCCAGCTCCAGCCTCCATCAGGCCTTGCCTGAAAAGAAGAAGGTCCTTCCTCCATCTACGATCATCCAAAGGGACAGAAAGGCAAGCCAGCTCCATTGGGCCTAATCAGAGTAAGAAGAAGGTCCTTCCCTCCAGTCCATCTGTCATGGTCCAGGCCTCGGTGGGAGAGAAGATCTGCTGGACTTTCCCCCACCCCCACTGCCATTCTCTTCTCCTTTTGGATCTTGTCTTTTTAGATTGTAAGCCTGAGGGCTGGGAAATGTCTAATTAACAATTTGTAAGCCGCTCTGATAGCCTTTTGACTGAAGAGGAAGAGCGGGGATAAATAATAAATATTATTAAATATTATTAAAAAGATAGTGGCCTGTTACACAGCCAAAATAAAGCTGCTTCGAGTCACAGTGGGGTATGTGTTTCAATGATGCGTGGTCCTAAGAGTCCAGAAGCCACACCAAAGCCACGCTCCAAGGCTGGAGCGTGGCTTTGTGTGACCTCTGGACTCTTAGGACGCATGCATCATTGAAACACCATACCTCCACTGTGACTCGAAGCAGCTTTATTTTGGCTGTCTGTAACAGACCAGTGTTTTTTATTTGCATTTTCCACATTCATAGGGGTCCTTTACCCCTAACCCCAGTGATATGGAGGGACCACTGCACATCATCACAGTGATATGATCCTTTAACTGCCATGGCTACCTCCTATGGAATCCTGGGATGTGTAGTTTGGTGAGGCAGTATGGGAGATCTCTGGCTGAGAATTCTGAATGTCCCTCCAAAATTACAAATTCCCGGATTCTATAAATAGCAGAAACATATGCTAAATTCTGTGTGTGAAAGGGCCCTAAGTGACCATAGACAGCCACTTTCATCTCAGCCTCCCAGCAGAAATGTTAGCACTTTGTTTTTGTGTTCAGAAATGATGTTGTTGCTTGTGTTGCAAAATAAAAGTACCACCCCCACACAAGAAAGGCGCATCAGAAGTTTGGGAAAAACGCCTATTGCAATTATCTGCTTAGTGGCCAGAGAAGCTTGTTGACTGTTAAACGATGGCAGAGGGGAATGGAATGCAGTGTCTTAGAGGGAGGACATGGGTAGTTGGTCGAGCCAATGAACAGAGCACTCAGTACTGCAATATTTTGTTTGTATGTAGTTTCCATATGTGGAGATCAGGGTCTGGCTTTAAGATGGGGTGGGAATCATGCAGCGCTCAAAATGTTGTCAAGCTTCAAATCCCGTGGCTCTAACTGGCATAGCCTAAGGAGCATGTTGGGACTTGGGATTGCTCCAACATATCTGGAGGGTTACATCAGTGTCATGATTGTTCAAGGACTGTTGGAGGGATTACTGAGATGACACGTGTGATATACTTTGAATCATGAGGTGTACTACTTAACTGTGCACACTCCTCCAAAAAATTTATTTCCTCCCAGAGCACCCCCCCACTGCACTCGGAGCGTGTTGCCCTCGGAGCTTCCTTCCATCCAGGTTTTCTTCCAGCCAAGGGACACCCAAGCATGGTTCCTGCTGCCTCTGTCCGGCTGGACGAGTCCCTCCGACTGCCCCAGTGGTCACACACTTGTGCTCTGCGGCCTGGCTGGTAACCTTGTGGCCTGTTTCAGCTCGAGGTGTGCTGAGGTCCACCGCTATGCTTCCTCCTCTAGGCCTCACCATGCTCCTGACGACAGAGAGAAGAGTTGGAGGGGAGGAGAGGAAAGCAAGGTAGGTTTTGGGAGGCTGGGGAGAAGCTCCTTCTCTAGGTTATGTTCCCCAGTCGGCGGCTCCTCCTCCTCTTCTTTCCTGATGCCTCTTCTTCCTCCCACCTCCTCCTTTTCCCACTCTACCTC
>NC_056522.1:288123196-288280605 GCF_019175285.1 Sceloporus undulatus | reverse complement strand
TAACCCGATCATTTCGTATCCCGAGGCACCAGTGTACAGTATTTTTTAAATAATTCTGTGCATGAAACAATGTTTGTTTACAATGAATGTCAGTCAGTAAGCAAATGTATCACCACCCATGAAAAATGTTTTGATATTTATAATATTTTAGATTTCAAAATTCCGAACAGAAGAATCTTGAACTGTATACAATGTTGCTAAAAATAGTTATGAAAATTAATAATACCTTAATTGTGAAAATTAAGAATTTATGTGATCTGCCTCATATGCTTGTAGACTAACGTGAGAAATGCATGCACACAGGTGGGTTTTTCCTTTATTACCTAAATATGCTACAATTTGGGCTGAACACAGCACCTGGACTGGAGAAGAGACACTAGCTACTAAAAAACTATAGCAAATTATATACAGTAATAATAAATAAAATTTTTATTTTTATCCCGCCCTTCCAGGGATCAGGGCGGCTAACAACAGGATTAAAATACATACAATACAGAAAAGTTAAAAAACCATAAAACACAATAACAGATAAAAAGCCCCTATAGCCCAACCTCATGGCCACGGAAGAGGAGGGAGGCCCACAGGATATTTATTCGGGGAATGCCTGCTGGAATAGGAAGGTTTTGAGATCCTTCCTAAATTGGGCCAGGGTGGTAGATGAGCGGAGCTCAGTGGGCAGCTTATTCCAAAGGGCTGGGGCAGCTGTGGAAAAAGTCCTCCTCGAGGTGGAGGCTAATCTGGCCCCAGGCACCTTCAGTAGTTGCTGCCCAGACGATCTGAGGGTGCGAGGCGGAATGTACGGGGAGAGACGGTCCGTTAGGTATCCTGGGCCCAAGCCATTTAGGGCTTTATAGGTAATAACCAACGCCTTATATTGAGCTCGGAAGCGAATGGGCAGCCAATGGAGGTCCCTAAGAACCGGTGTTATATGGCTGGTCCTGGGAGCACCAGTGACCAGCCGGGCCACCATATTCTGCACCATTTGTAGCTTCCAAGTTTGGTATAAGGGTTGCCCCATGTAGAGTACGTTGCAGAAATCCAATCTCGAGGTTACCAGAGCATGTACAACAGTTTCTAGGTCCCTCTGGGCCAGATATGGGCGCAGCTGGCGGATCAGCCGAAGCTGATAACAGGTGCTCTTGACCGTCGCATTCACCTGAGCAGTCAGGTGAAGCGACGAGTCAAGAAGCACCCCCAGACTGCGCACGGAGTCCTTCACAGGGAGCATGACCCCGTTCAGGACAGGTGGAACCACCGCCATTCCTGGACCAGGAGAACCTATCACTAGTACCTCCGTTTTCTCTGGATTCAATTTGAGTCGGTTTTCCCTCATCCAGCCCATTACTGACTCCAGACAGGCCACGAGAGGAGAGACGCCATCCCCAGTCACTGCATCAGTCGGAGACATAGAGAAAATGATTTGGGTGTCATCAGCGTACTGATAACCCCGCGCCCCATGTCTCCGGATGATCTCTCCCAGCGGTTTCATGTAAATGTTAAATAGCATGGGAGACAGAATGGCCCCTTGAGGGACCCCAGTTTTAAGGGGCCTCTCGTCAGAGCACACGTCTCCCAGCTGCACCATCTGGGACCTCCCGGAGAGGTAGGAACGGAACCACTGGAGCGCAGTGCCCCCGATCCCCACCTCTACCAGGCGCCCCAGAAGGATACCATGGTCTATGGTATCAAAAGCCGCTGAGATGTCCAAGGGCACCAGCAGGGACACGCTTCCCCTGTCGACGCTCAGACGGAGATCATCGACCAAGGCGACCATGGCCGTCTCAACATCCTCTTAAGGACCTAATCTGTAACCTTTCAAATCAAGGCGGTCAAGGGCTTCCAAACATTACCCATCATATGTAATGGCAACAGTGATGCTAAAGTCTTTGTAAACAAATTCATACATCATTTTGCAAACAGATGTGCTGAGTTGAACAAAAGGAAATACCAAAGCAACAGACCAGACCAACAGCACCCAATGACTGCCAGGATAGACTTAAGTTGCAGTACCATTTCATATCATACACACAGATGTGCAGCCAACCCAAAATTCTTAATTATGATTCAGCATTGACCACTCTCAGCCAAGTTATGCTTACATGAATAGATATAGGCTTTTGTTTTATTTTGTTTTTAAATTACATTCCCAATGAAATAGGAGTAGAACAGTATTGCTTCTAAATTCTTTAGCACAGTCTTGATTCAAAAACTGATTTTTGGGATAGCATGTTTTGTTTCCACAACAAAAGAACAAGTCCCAGTAACAGGAGACTAGAACTCAGATAATTCACAGCCAGGTGGGAGAAAGAAGCCAAAAGGTGTCTTATCATACTGCAGAAAAAATGATTAAAAGGATAACTGCTTAAAGAAGTTTTGCTGCTTATCTGATTTTTTTAAAGGAAAAAAAGTGTTTGCTGAGGATCATCATGTGCAAAAACATGCCTTTAAAACCCTGCTTAAGCAATGTTTTTAAAGCAAGCTTGACCTGTTTACTGCCTGAGAGCTGAATGCAATCCCGAGAGCTCCCATTTAAAGTCTGGGCCCTCTGCCATCAAATTATTTAATTATAACTTTTACAAAAGAGTTATGTACTTGTCTACATTTGAATAAAATCCTCTAACAGCACCAAAGAACACTGGACAGGCAACGTCCTTTGCATACCAAGACCAAATCTGGATACGAGCTATGACACAGAGCTGAACAGAAGAGATCCATCCAAGGTGCTTTCCGAGTGGCAAAATATGAATTCCACTTTGCTTGTCATACATTAATAGGTAAAGGTAAAGGTATTCCCTGTTGACAAGGTTGTCAGGTCGTCTCCAACCATCTCCATTACTAAGCCGAAGAGCCAGCGTTCTCAGAGACTACTCTGTGATCATGTGGCCAACATTATTGCACAGAACGCTGTTTACCTTTCCACAGGAATGGTACCTATTTATCTACTTGCATTGGATGCTTTTGAACTGCTAGGTTGGCAGAAGCTCAGACTAGTGATGGGAGCTCACCCCATCATGCAGCACTTGGGCCTTGAACTGGCAACCTGCCAATCTTGCAATCAAAAGAGTCAGCATCTTAACTTAATTTGAGCCACCGCATCCCTCATACATTAATACAACAAGCAATTTTGGCACAGCTCATTCCACTAACCCCACAGAGAAAACCAATTATCCTGGTCAGGGGAGACACGGAACCACCATATCTTTTCCAGGACACAAAAAGGCCCTAGCTTGGTTGATCTGTTGTAAGTCTGACCTAAATAAACACATCACAAAACTTCTATGCATGGATACCAGATCCTAGTAAGTGTTAACATGGGGGCATTTGAAAGAAATACAGCACTTTCAAGAAATGATGGCAACCACATTTTCATGCAACTTTAGCACAGCCTCAAGAACCACACCAGACCCACCAGTATCCTAAAGTAACTAGAGGAAGAAAGGTTGCTAGCTAATCATCCTTTAACACTCATGTGCATGATCAGGTGATCAGATCAGAGTGCTGACACAATCAATCATTGCACTAAAGGGGTAGCAAGTGTCTAAAACAGAACAAATTAATTAAAAGTCTAGAGGTTTGAAGGGGAAACATGAGACAATGCAATGGATAATGAGTTAAGTACCAGGCTAAGACAAAGTACTTACTGTTCAGATGCACCTATTTCTAATGGTCATCCATACTGATAAGAAAATCCAGTTTAACTTGAGGTTATCCCAATAACCATGGGATTGTCTACACACACCAAAGCGAGTTTGGGAGAAATGTCCAAACACAGTTCTCCTTTTCAAACTCACCCTAGTCCAATAAATCGCAGTATGCACAGCCACAGAGCCATATACGTATTTCTGAACACTGTCCCCCAACCTCACACTGATGTCGCTATGAGCACAGTTCATACATACACATGAATATCCAGATTTTCTACTCAAAACCAGGATAAATTTCCACTAATTTCCTCTGAGTCCTGAGGTGATGAAAAGGCCTTGATTTGGCTCCTATAGCCCCATATGTTATTTGGACAGCTCATCATTAAAACTAGGTAAGATTGTTTTATTTGGCGTCTGTAAACGTGCCCCAAGAACCACAGGATTTTAGTCTATGATACTGGTATTCCATTTTGAACTGCCTGGCCTTCCTCCCCAAGGAATAATTTCAATGGTGCCAGAAGACTACTGTCTCACCTATGACTGTACTACCTATGAAGCACACACAATGACTACAGTCATATGACACAGCAAGCCAGAAAAATCAACTTTGGTACTTACCTGAACTTAATTGTGATAAGTTCATGGTTTATTAATTACAAAACATAGGCTACTTAGGATCAACTAAACAAAAAACAGTACTTAAGGATTTTATTTCTTTATCCTGTCTATCATTTCAATGTGGGTACTTTCTCTTCACTTCTTTCTTTCCCTACAAACCAAATTGGGTGAAGTAAATACAGTCAGATCACACACCTAACTGTTAGTTACTCCCACTGCAAGTAATTATGGAGTGATCAAGGAGCATGCAAAAGCACACTGCTCTTACACAACATGTGAAGGTTCCCCTGATTCCACAGAACATCATGTCACTTGAACCAACAAAGTCTTATGTGGGATTCCAAGCAGCTTTCAAATGTGATACTCAATTAGTCAACTCTCTTTGGGGTGCTGTGTTCTGAAAGCTATTTTTTGCCTGCCACATTGTTGCACTTTGTCATTTTATTTAAAAATGAGTAACATGTCACTTAAATGAAATCATTGCTTACATTTTCTTGCTTAGAAGATGTATAGCATACACAGGTTCCTTACTCTAATCACTACAAAATTTCTATTTCAAAGGTTTGCCAAATTCCAAAGCTTTTAAGACTATATGTATAATAATACATATTCTGAGGCATTTTCAAACAAGATTTTCCAGCAACCTCTTAGTTTATAATACATATTGCTAACAAAGCTAACAATAAAAAAGAAAAAAAGGAGTGGCACAAGTTATATATTATGTTTTGGATAATACAAGGTCATTATCCTTTAAGATACACATTACTTTATTTCTAAAGCTACTGTTTTATGCCATAATTGCCTTAGCTATGAAGCAACTTATATTGCCGCCTCCCCCCCAAAAAAGGTGTGTTCCAACAGAAGGACGCTAACCCTGGAGGTGAAATCACAAATCAGAATCAAGAGCAAATCCAAAATAGAAGAAAAAACATTAGATTTTTAAACATGAAAATTTGCTTCTACTGGTTTTACTGACAGTAGAGTGCATAACAGTATATATTGCTTTGCTTGTTTCTAATGCTTTTATAGATTATACCTTATAAACTATTATAGATTTTGGTTTTATGCTGCTGATATTTTGTAACTGATTTTTTTTACAACGCACTCCTGCACATGTGGGGGAGGGAGCATTCACAGTGTGACCCATTTCCCACCACCCCACCATATTTTCAATGGGAAGGAAAGTAATTGCCAGCTGTGAATATGCTATAGATTTGTCCAAGGGGTATGTCCAGAAGACACAAAACCTCTCCTAATCAGCCCTTTCCAGTTTCTACCATACATATACATACTAGGCAAGATTATATAGTACTGGCCATATTTAAAGGGATCTCCAGAACTATATCTGAAAGTATAGCATTTATCGTTCTGTGCCTTCAAGTCATTTCTGGCTTATGGTGATCCTAAGCTGAACCTATCATGGGGTTTTCTGAGGCTGAGAGTATGTGATTTGCCCAAGGTTACCCAGTGGGTTTCCATGGCTGCATGAGGATTCAACCCCTGATATCCAGAGTCGTAGTCCAGCAATAAAAACCATGACTCCTTTTTGCAGTTTCTAGTACAAGGATGGGCTACTGTAGTCAGTCTGAGAACTAATTTCCAGAGAGTAGGCCCTAGGATCCAGAATGACAGTCAGCTATCAACTTTCATGAGGGTTAGGGGAGCAGGATACCCACAAAAGTGAGAAAACTGCAAATATTGGCCCACTACATTTGTTTTTATTACCTGAGGACCCTTCTCTAGGCATTTCCGGGTCCTCTAGTACAATTCTCAGCTTCTTGGCTGCTGTTCCAAAGGTGACCAGGTACAAAGGAAAAAGCTTCTTCCCAGTGAGGAAGGACGCTCAATCCTTGGTTGGAACAGAGAGGTGCAGCCACACTCACCTTTGCTGCAAGGCCAGCTTAGGTGCAGCCAGCTGCTCACTTTCTGCTCCGAGGATGATCAGGTGACAAAGGGGGTTTACAGAGGCCACATACTCAACTGGAGATGCATGGATGGGGAAAGGGACAGATTTTGACTACAAGAGCCACTCCAAGGCAAAGGACTCTTTCCAAGAATTGACCCCAGATATTACTCCCCTTTCTTCCCCAGAAGTATGTCTTCCACACACAGCTTCAAGTACCCCACCCCACCCACATTGTTTCTTCTGCAACCTCTTCTCTCGGTCTGTTCATTGAAAGAAAGGAGGAGCAGTTGTTTAGCTCTAATCTGCCAGCCAAGTCCCAGCAAAGCTCACAAAGCTTAAGCAGGGTTCCAAATTTGAAAGCTTTTTTTTTTTGTTTCCACTTCCCCCTTGCCTCTGTGTGCTCTAACACCTTGCTCCAGTCAGTCAGTCCATCCAAGAATAGTGCCGCTCAGAGCCACAGAAACAATGCCTTGCACCCAAGACCCTCAAGAATTCATCATGGCCTTTAAGCCCGCTGGTTCCCCTTGTCTTTCTTGTGCAATAATACTGTACTCTGACTGAAGGTCCATGCACCACCCCTTTTCTTCAGTGCCCCCCTGTTGCCCCCCCAATGACCCCTTGAATCTTTCCACTGCTCCCACAGGGCCATACTGCTCACTAGCCTAGAGAGAACATTTTTTCAGTAGCATATAGGGCAGAATTGGAGGCAGCAGCAAATAGTTATCAATGAATAATCAAATCTACAAATGCTTAACATGCAAATGTGGAGGAAGGACAACTGCACACTGAAAGTTACCTTAATATTCAGAGGCCTGGTTCTTAGGGTTCACTAAGTGTGGCATTTAAAGATCCAAACAACTGAACTCTTTCCTGGCAAGACAGATTGAAACTGAATGTTGAGCCAGGAGAGATAATATTCTGTGCTGGAATGTTTCATCATTGAATAGCTCAGGAATTTTCCCAAACCATTTTGATCAAGTTTCTTTGGAGTGAACAGATTTTTTATTTTAGAGTTTAAATTTGGTTTGATGTGAAAACTACCATTACCTATGCCAGTCATTTAGTTCGAAGGAAGATACATGAATGCTGTAGAAAATAGAAAACAATTTGTTCCTTCACTGTTTGTGGGAGAAACCAGAGCCCAATGCCAACAATGAAGGCAAACAGCTGTGAAAGCAATCCGGTGGCCTATAAACAAACAATGGGAGAATCCTCATTTGCACTTGTTAATTGGATTGTGACCATGATCTCAAAGAAGCCAACACAGCTCAAATCAATGTAAAATACTGAACAGACAAGGCAAATGGCTTTGTCTATTTTTCTCTTTGTACATGAAAATATTTCAGCAAGGTCCTGTATCACACTCACACACACAAGTATAATTACTTTGAAGCCATTAAGTCCTTCTTTTCATATTCTATTGGATCGGGTCCACATGAATGCATAGGGTGGGGGTTAATTCAGGTCTGTTCCTGCAAAGGGAAGTAAATTCCACAGTACTTGTCAGCCTCGCTTCACTTACATGTCAAGCCATTCATCTTTACTCTCTAGCAAAATGTCTTAGCTTGCTTTTGGACACAGTAACTAGATTTAATGTACCCTATTCATGTGTCAGTCAAACTGTCACTAGGATTGCAGAACAACAGTTTTGTGAAAGGTCTTATTTGGAATTAGTTTTTGTGTTACTGCATGCATTGCCAGCCATTAAACAATCACATTTACTGTTAATTTTCTACTCTACTAATACTTAGCATGGCATACACAGTGAAGTGCAGTATGGCATGGGTAGGGGAGATTGGTTGTATAACTTCACAAATCAATGCACACATAAACATACTAGGCAAGGTTATATAGTACTGTCCATGTTTAAAGGGATCTACAGAACTGTATCTGAAAGTATAGCATTTTGAAATATAAAATCATAGAAAAAATTCCAAAAACAAAGTAAGTCATTTTGAACTGAAATCATGAAAACGTTCTGAAAACATGAAAGCCTAGTACAGGCTCAGTATTTCTTATCCGAAAATCCAAAATCCAAAGTATTTTTCCTGGGTGGCTAAGAACTGAGCAAGACCTTTGCTTTCTGATGGTTCAAGGTACACAAACACTGTTTCAAGCACAACATTATTAAAAAATATTGTACAAAATTACCTTCAGGCTACATGTATAAGGTGTGTATGAAACATAAATGAATTTCATGTTTAGGCTTGTGTCCCATCTCCAAGATATCTCATTATGCATATGTAAATATGCCAAAATATTTTTTAAAAAATCTGAAATCCTTAACACTTCTGGTCCCAAGCACTTCGGATAAGGGATTCTCAGCCTATAGTAAATAAACTTTTTACAAATGGCCTACAGACAGAGGGTTGGTAGTCTTACACAACTCCCAAGTTTCCTCAAAACAAAAAGCAACAATCCATCAAAATTCAAAACTATTTAAAAGGACCTCTTTCTCTCTAAATGATGTTCAGATTGCCAAATCAGACTGACAGTTCTTCTTTTTCTGCATTAGACAGCCAAAACATGGTAGTACTCAATGATCCTTTAGAATCATGTCACTGGTCAAGTTCAATAAAATTGGGAAGAAATCAAGGCTACAGTCCTGTACACACGTATCTGGAAGTAGGCCCCATTCAACTCAATGAGGTTTTTCCCACTTGTACAGCTTATTCCTAACCATTTTTTGCCTTTTAAAATGACGAAAGAACCAAATGATTACATTTTCTGTATTTTTTTTTACTTAAGTCAATCACAAGTACATGACTCCCCCATAAATTCACAACAACTTGCACAGAGTAATACCCCCTATGCTCCCCAAACAATTCAGTTTTCCATCCCCCCCCCAGGTGCCAATCAACTTTTTGGGGGAAACAAGCACAAACACACAAGCAATTGTATTTATGGCACTATCTCATTTGACCTTAAAATTATTATTATTATGTAGTGGTTAAGGAAATTATTTCAAACACACATCGGAAGAAAAGTAACTAAACTCAGATTTTTGCTCTTTTATTTGTAATTATTTCTTCCTGTTTCACTTGAATATTTATCATGCCTCACCTCAAGATCTGTCACTGAATTATAATATAATCCAGTCATAATGTTAATAACCTTCTTTCCACAAACCCACTAAGGCATTTTGGTTTATGAAAAACTACGTATGTGCATTCTGCAACCATGGTGACTACTGCAACTGGAGTCACATACAGGAAAACTTAGCAATAGAAATAGCAAGTACAATTCTATACCACTTATCAGTGCACTTAATCACTCCCTAAGTTGTTCTCAATGTGCAAGCCAATTATCCCCAACATGCTGAGTACTCATTTTACCGACCTACAAAAGAATGGAAGGCTGAGTCAACCTTTGAGCCCTGGGATCAAATTCACAACCTTGTGGCTATAGTACCAGCATTTAACCACTGTGCCACCAGGGCTCTTATACTTATCCCCACTGTAAATTACTTCTAAGTTACGTGAGACTGTGCTGATAAAGAGGCCTTACTATCCACAGCTTCAGCATGTTCACCATCTGCACTGCATTCCTGTTACTACTGTACTTTTACCACTGGCAAGCATGGTTTTCACATCAGATTTAAGGAAATAAAGAGATCAACATCTTGATTGAGAGGAAACCAGATACATCCAATTCTTCTAGCATATATGAAGACTTAAGATGTTTACTTTGGCGGGTTACAGACCTCCCTCAAGCGGCTGTTTTCCCGCCGCCGCCATTTGCTGTGGAGGGAAGCCCCAGCGGCCAGACCGCGCTCCTTTTCAAAACGCGGAAGTGACGCCGTGAGGGCGTACTATTTCAAACAAAAATGGGACACTGAGATGGCAAAAACGGAACGGAAAGTTTTGTAACATTCCATATTTATACAAAAGATGAAAATGTACGTTTATCACATGAACATATTGAGCGAACAATTATTACTCAGTGACAAAACTCATATAAAAATGTAGTTAGACGTAGAGGGAGGATTGTATTTCACCACAATTATACCATGACTATTTCTCCAATGAGGTACAGTGGAGCCTAGCCTTACGCAGGGATCTGTTCCAGACCCACCCCCCACCCCCGCATTAGGCAAATCCCACGTAAGCTCATGGTCACGGCAGACGCACACGCCATTCATTTAATGGCAACTCGGCTTCTGCGTAAAAAGGAAGCGGTGTATGGTGCGCCCACATATGGAGCGGGCACACTGTAATCTTATGCAATAAATTTTGGTCTTTCAAGATCTTATCATAAAACACTCCATGACATAATTCTCTCTCCCTCTCTCTCTCTCTCTCTCTCTTTGTATCCACAATTTCAAATAGGGATTTTCAAACTATTTTCACAGGGAATTTTCCTGAAACTACAGCACGGCCGCTCCATACTGTATGTATGGTCAGCCTAGTTAGAGCTAACAATGAAAGACAACCCTGTGAAAATGGAGGGAGGACTGTACTGCTTTAAATCAAAATGAGTAATGTAAACATTTGTATCAACAGTTTGGTTGGACTTGGGCTTTTTAAAAGAATTACTGTTTTATGGTTGGTTACTTAAAATTATTATAAGAAACTTGACAAAATTTCCTCTTTTTCAGCCTAGTTTATTATAGAACAGATTATAGACTGAAGATGCCAACCAGAGATGCTGGCGAAACGTCAGGAATAAACTCTTATAGAACATGGCCACATAGCCCAAAAGACCCACAAAAAACTATGAATATCGGCCATGAAAGCCTTCAACTTCATACTATAGACTGTTCTAGTGAAATCTTAATTGACAGCACATGTGTGTCATGTTATCTCTACTGCCACTTAATTTCTGTGAAGTTTTGATACTTTTTTTTAAAAAATGCTATAGCTAAGAGGAAATGTTCTCCACTGATAATCACTGATAATCAAGGAAAAACCTTGAAATTAAGCCAGATCATTAGGTGTAGAAAACGGTAACATTTATATATTCGAGGTTTGGGGTCTGCGCCAATATTTCTGCAGAAAGTCGACAGCACATGCAGTCTTTTTTCCTATACTAACTTTGAAACTTACTTCTTGAATACAACTCTACAAAAGTTTGGGCCATGATCTTCAAGTGAAATGCAAAAAAGAAAATCCAGCATTGACTATCCTACTCAAGCTATATATAAACACTGTATTCTCCATATGAGTCGGCCCAATTGTAAGATCTCAGGAAAGTTCCTTCTTTCAGGCTCAAGGGAAGACAGTTGTCCCTCCATTTCGCTAGGGTTAGGGGAACAAGACCCCTGTGAATATGGAAAACCGCAAATAACAAAACAAACACTGTTTTTACCGGAGAGAGCACTCCTATAGGAATCCCTAGGTCTTCCAGTGCAACTCTGTGGTCAACATCCAACATACACTGACCATAGAAGGGCACTGGAGTAGCTACAAATGGTCTTTCAGTGCAACTTTTAGTTAAAGTTGACCACAGAGTGCACTGGAGGACCTAGACAGAACCTAGAGAGAACTCCTTGAATAATCAAAGCGCGAAATGAGGATGAGTATTATGGCACATGTGAGACAGTTTCTTATCAGCCATCTCTAACTAAAGAACATATTCAAGGGGTAGCCATGTTGGAGTCTCACTACATACAATTAAACTTACTGCTAGGTAAAAGATCAGGAATAAGCCTAAGCCACACTACGTCTAATGGACTCTTCACAAAAAATACACACATTCATATCACTGATGTCTTCATTCTGTTCAAAAGGAGAGGAAAGGCAGGAAGGTTACTAAAACTATGTTTCAAGTCCATTCATTGCCTTTTTTAGCAGCTCCAAGTATTTTTAATTTCCTTCTGTTCCTTCCAGTTTATTTTGGTCTCTTTTTAGCCACACCCAAATTTAGAAAGCAACATGAGCCTTACAAGTCAGAGTAAGCCTGACATTTGGAAAGCTAAATTTAAAAGTGCAATAAAACCAAAGCAAAACTGGAATATAAATATAGCCTGTTGTTAACTGAGCCAACAAGAAAGCATGTTTTAAACCAGGGTTCGGCAACCTCAAGCGCCGGTCCGGATGCGGCCCCGAAGGCTGGCTTCCGCCCCGGCTGCTTCTGCTGCTGCTGCGCGGCGCGGCACCCGTCGCGGCTTTTCGCCGCTCTGGGCGTGCCATTTTGGGCGAAAAAATGGCGGCGCCCAGAGCACTGGGGCTGGCGCCGCCATTTTGCCGCCCAAAATGGCGGCGCCCAGACGGCCGCCGCAGTAGCGGCGGCAACGGCAGCGGGCCTCTAGGAGGCCGCACCGTCTCTGGGACCCCCAGGAGGGCTCCCAGGGCGGCAGGGGGCCTCTGAGGGCCCCCTCCATCCCTAGGGCCTGCAGGAGGGCTCCAGGGCGGCAGGGAGCCTCTGGGAGGCCTGCCGTTCTGGGACCCTCAGTTGGGCCTCCCAGGGCGGCAGGGGGCCTCTGCAGAGCCCGCTGCCGTCCGGGCCCGCAGAGGGCTCCCAGTGCACAGGGGGCCTCTGCAGGGCCCCTGCCATCCCTGGGGCCCTGCAGAGGGCTCCCAGGGCGGCAGGGGGCCTCTGCAGGGCCCGCCTGCCATCTCTGGGGCCCTGCAGGAGGGTTCCCAGGGCGGCAGGGGGCTCTGCAGGGCCCGCTGCCATCCCTGGGGCCCTGCAGGAGGGCCCCAGCGGCAGGGCCTCGGGAGGCCTGCTGCCGTCTCTGGGACCCTCCAGCGGGCTCCCAGGGCGGCAGGGGCCTTGTGGGGCCAGCTGCCGTCTCTGGGGCCCTGCAGGACCCCCCAGGCGGGCTCCCAGGGCGGCAGTGGCCTCTGCAGAGCCCCGCTGCCGTCCCTGGGGCCCTGCAGGAGGGCTCCCAGCGGGCGGCAGGGGGCCTCTGCAGGGCCCTCTGCCATCCCTGGGGCCCTGCAGGAGGGCTCTCAGGGTGGCAGGGGGCCTCTGCAGGGCCCCGCCTTCTCTGGGGCCCTGCAGGAGGGTTCCCAGGGCGGCAGGGGGCCTCTGCAGGGCCCTCTGCCATCCCTGGGGCCCTGCAGGAGGGCTCCCAGGGCGCAGGGGCCTCTGGGAGGCTCTGCCGTCTCTGGGACCCTCCAGGGGGCTCCCAGGGTGGCAGGGGGCCTCTGCGGGGCCAGCTGCCGTCTCTGGGGCCCTGCAGGGGGTTCCCAGGGGGCCAGGGGGCCCTCTCGCGGGGCCCGTCCGTCTCTTGGGCCCTCCAGGCGGGCTCCCATGGCGGCTGGGGGCCTCTGGAAGGCCGGTGCCATCACTGGGGCCCCCAGGGGGTCCCACATGGCAGGCCCCCCCCACAGCTTTTTTGCTGGTCTCTGACGGGGCCTAGGGCCCTGTCAGGGGGCCAGCAAAAATGGGGAGGCCTGGCCCCCGAGGGTGGAAGCTCGCCCCGGCATGCGGCCCCGCCCCTGGAGGGTGGAAGCTCCACCCCACAGCACCACGCCCCGCCCCGGAGGGTGGAAGCTCCACCCCCGGCATGTGGCCCCGCCCCAGAGGGTGGAAGCTCCACCCCTGGCACGTGGCCCCGCCCAGGAGGGTCGAAGCTCCACCCCCCAGCTTCGGCCCCCCAGTCGCCTGAGGGACAGCAACCCGGCCCCCGGCTCAAAAAGGTTGCCTACCCCTGTTTTAAACTGTCTGGTTCCAGATAAAAATAGTTCAAGTACAGGAAGCCCTTGCCTTTTGATACCCCATTATCTGACAACTCGCACTTTCAACCTTTGCAAATTAAGGACAAGTTCCATTAAACCAACAAGGAATCTTCTCTTTTGTCAGTTCTTCATGCATACAGAGGCTTACTTCAGATCAACTGCACATGCATGCACACACTGCTTTCAAAGTGACTTGAGAGGAGAAAAGGCACTAAGCTGATTGAAACACTTTGCAAGCAGCATATGTGTGGGACACATGTAGTCACAAACACGCCACATTAGTTCCTTCATGTTCCCTACATGGGTTCCGCTTTCCAACCAATTTTAGTTTCTGAGAGTGCTTCAGTCTCTAACCCACCAGAAAATTGGGGCTACTTGTATTTCTGTGCACTAATTAATTTTTTTAAAAAAATTGGTAGACATATTTTTGAACAATATTGCAACAGCAATAAAAGAAATACATACGGAGTGAAAGTTAATAAACATACTATTATCAAAATAGATCATATACCGCAGAAGCTTCTGGCAGGCCTCAAAAGAACACAACAGAGCACAGATCTACATGAGTTTAGTATACCAAACAGTAACTAAACTAGCTCCATCTCAAGTAACAGCATTCATACAAATACAAGTGGGAATCAGGGCTGCAAGCTTCATTCTACAATTTCCATAAAACAGACCTGAAAATCTTTCCCCCCAATTTTTTCATCATTTCAGCACCATCTGTTTCATACCATTGAAATTTGGCCATTGTTAATATTTTCCAAGTTTGTTCATGATGCTCTGTTTGTTTTCTCACAATAATTAATTACTGTAATTTAATTTGTTTTATTTATATACCGCTATTCCAAAGATCATAGTGGTGAACAGCAAGTAAGCAAATTAGCAAGTAAGCTAATTTGCCCCCAACAGTCTGGGTACTCATTTTAGCGACCTCGGAAGGATGCAAGCCTGAGTCGAGCTTGGGCCCTTTTGCTGGTCTTGAACTCGCAACCTTGTGGTCTTGAGTGAATGGCTGCAGTACAGGCATTTAACCACTGCGCCACCAGGGCTCCTGTCATAATTTTTGTTTTAGTTATTGTGTACCACAAGACTACACATTGATACTCATTCTATGTTGTGTTTGGACACTGCCATCAAATATGATAAAAATTATCACTATTTGCACACTTCTCCAACATTGATCAGAATTCAAGAACTGATACAACTGTGATAGGGTCAGATCCAAAACACTACTTTGTAATGATTTTCATTAACATTTAGATAAAGAGACAATAATAGCCTTCTAGATATATTCATTAGATACTGGCTGAGCAATTATTTGTTCCCAATAACTTTTAAATCCATTTACTTGTTTTTTACTTGGTTTTAAGTATTAGGAAGCAAGAATCAAAGAGATATATAACCTCAGTACAGGAAGGGGCTGTAAGAGCCATCTAGTCCAACTCCCTCTCATGCAGCAATACACAACTAAGGTAGTGTACTCCTAAAAGATAACCATCCAATCTGTGTTTAAAATCTCCAATGGAGGGTCCAAAACCACAACTTACCAATTGGTTGGCCCATCAAAATCTCTCACTACACTCAACTCTGTCCTGCCTGCACTGAGTTCATGTGTGTTCACCCTCATCTACCTATCAATACAACCCTGCTCTCCATCCTCTATAAAAATCGTAATGGGCATGGACAGGGGAAGTGTGTCCCTGTTAGTGCTTTTGGATATCTCAGCGGCTTTCGATACCATTGACCATGGTATCCTTCTGGAACGGTTTGCAGCTTGGGAGTGCTCCTGGACTCATCACTCCAGCTGTCATCTTAGGTGGATGTGGCAGTCAGGAGCGCTTGTTATCAGCTTCAGCTGATACACCAGCTGCGCCCCTACCTGGACCGGAGGGACCTTGAAACTGTAGTACATGCTCTGGTAACCTCTCAATTGGATTTCTGCAATGTGCTCTACATGGGGCAACCCTTGTACCAAACCCGGAAACTACAGTTAGTGCAAAATATGGCAGCGAGACTGCTTGCTGGGTGTTCCAGGTCAGACCACATAACACCTATCTTGAAAGATCTCCATTGGCTGCCAATTTGCTTCCAGACGCAATACAAGGTGCTGGTAATGACCTATAAAGCCCTAAGTGGCTTGGGCCCAGGGTACTTGGAGGACCACCTATCCCCATATAATCCGCCCCGCACACTCAGGTCGGCAGGGAAGAACTTGCTGGAGGTCCCAACGGCACGTTATGCAAGGACCTCGCAATGGGCCTTTTCTATCTCGGCCCATAGAATATGGAATAATCTCCCAGATGAGCTCCGCTCCACCACATCTTTCGATCTCTTTAAGAAGAATCTTAAGACCTTTTTCTTCTCCCAAGCCTTCCCCCCATGATCATGGGGTCAAGAATACTAAGAGAAGCGAGTTCAAGATGGATGGGACTTTCTCAAAACGGAGATACTGAAGGTACTATTTCAAATAGTTCCAATGAGGAAGAAACCAGGATGGATGACTAAGGAACTCTCAACTGAGCAAAGCTTTAAACAGAACATGTATAAGAAATGGAAAAATGTGAAATCACAAAAGAGGAATTCAAACAAATAGCAAGCACGTGTAGGGGTAAAGTCAGAAAAACTAAAGCACAGAATGAACTCAGGCTTGCTAGAGAGGTTAAAAACAATAAAAAGGGCTTTTTTGGATATGCCCGCAGCAAAAGGAAGAAGAAGGAAATGGTAGAGCCACTGCATGCAGAAGATGGCAAAATGCTAACAGGGGACAGAAAAAAGGCAGAATTACTCAACACATTCTTTGCTTCAGTCTTCTCAGAAAAGGAAAAGGGTACTCAACCTGAGGATAATGGAGCAGAGGACAGAATAGGGGACTTTCAGCACAGAATAAGTAAAGAGATAGTACAGGAATACCTGGTTAATCTAAATGAATTTAAGTCTCCAGGACCAGATGAACTACATCCAAGGGTATTAAAAGAACTGGTAAATGTAATATCAGAGCCATTGGCAATAAACTTTGAGAACTCCTGGAAAACAGGAGAAGTCCCAGCAGACTAGAGGAGGACAAACGTCCCCATCTTCAAAAAGGGGGGGAAAGAGGATCCCAACAATTATTGTCCAGTTAGTCTGACATCAATACCAGGAAAGATTCTAGAGCAGATCATTAAACAGAGGGTCTGTGAACATCTAGAAAGCAATTCCATAATCAACATGGATTTCAGACAAATAAGTCATGCCAGACAAATCTAATATCTCTTTTTTTAAATAAAATTACCAGCTTGGTAGATGAAGGGAATGCTGTGGATATAGTATATCTTGATTTCAGTAAGGCCTTTGACAGGGTTTCCCATTACATTCTTGCAAACAAGCTAGTGAAATGTGGGCTTGACAAAATAACTGTTGCATGGATTTGTAATTGGTTGACTGGCCAAAGCCAAAGGGTGCTCAACAATGGCTCTTTTTAACTCTGGAGAGAAGTGACTGGTGGGGTTCCACAGGGCTCTGTCCTGGGCCCAGTGCTATTCAACATCTTTATCAATGACTTGGATGACAGAATTGGAAGCATACTTATCAAATTTGCAGATGACATCAAATTAGGAAGAATAGCTAATACCCCAGAGGACATGATCAAAATTCAAAATGACCTTAACAGATTAGAAAGCTGGGCCAAAGCTAACAAAAAGAATTTCAACATGGAGAAATGTAAGGTACTGCACTTAGGACAAAAAAATGATATGCACAGATATAGGATGAGCCACACTTGGCTGAACGAGACTACGTGTGAAAGGGATCTGTGAGTCTAAGTAGACCACAAGTTGAACATGAGTCAACAGTGAGATGCAGCAGCTCACAAGGCCAATGCGCTTTTAGGCTGCATCAATAAAAGTATAGTGTCTAGATCAAGGGAAGTAGTAGTGCCACCATATTCTGCTTTGGTCAGGCCCCACCTGGAATTCTGTGTCCAGTTCTGGGCACCACAATTCAAAAAGGATGTTGAGAAACTGGAGTGTGTCCAAAGGAGGGTGACTAAAACGGTGGTCTGGAAACCATGCCTTTTGAGGAACGACTTAGGGAGCTAGGGATGTTTAGTCTGGAGAAGAGGTTAAGAGATGATATGATAGCCCTGTTTAAATATTTGAAGGAATGTCATATTGAGGAGGGAACAAGCTTGTTTTCTGCTGCTCCAGAGAGTAGGGGCTGTTCAACAGTGGAACACACTCCCTCGGAGTGTAGTGGAGTCTCCTTCCTTGCAGGTCTTTAAACAGAGGCCGGATGGCCATCCGTCGGGTATGCTTTGATTGTGAGTTCCTGCATGGTAGGGGGTTGGACTGGATGGCCCTTGTGGTCTCTTCCAACTCTATGATTCTGGCCTATAATCCATAAATTAATCACTGAGATATTACATATAAACATTAAGAAAGCCCCTAAAATGTATCTGTTAGGGATAACAGACAACGACCTTGAGAAAAAACATGCTAATATAATCTTCTATATGGTCACAGCTGCTAGACTAATTTAACCCCTGCCCCCCCCCCATGGAAGAATAAACACATTAGCAGACATGCCAGAATGGGTATGGAAAATGCTTGACTATATAGACATTGATAAATTGACTCAGTTGATTAGAAATGGATTAATAGAAAGATTGGGCAGATATGATTGACTATTTAAATTTAAACTGGGGATGTGTAAGAATAAGAATACACAATCAGCTTGAAACAGTGGGATCTTGATAAGAGCGATTATCAAGATCCAACAATGTGCAAATTAATATGAATGCTATTAACAATATAATATGCCTAGAATAGAGAAAATAGATTTAATTTTTCTAATCTTTCCACAACAAATACATTGTTTTAAATTATAAATGATTTACCATAATATATTTTTAGTCCTTTAAAATTATTGTTACTCTTTTAAATTGTCCTAAATTGAATTTATTATACATCACCCTGAGAGCACTGGATATAGGGGCAGAATATAAACAGTCATTGCCAGGTCAGTCTCCCCACTCTGAATTCAGAGGCAGTTCTTCATCTTTTACCATTCATGTTCCATTCCTGTTTACTGCAGTGTATTAAGATAGTCTTCTTGTACCAATATTATATTATTAATTGTTTAACTGTTTTCCCCATTTTATTTTTTCAATTATTTAGAATTATTCCCAAATTTGAAGGATATGAATGAGACATATCTAAACTACATGCTAGGAGAATCTAGAGCAGTGATGGTGAACCTTTTCCAGTTTACGTGCAGGGGGTGGGGCTTCTACCCTCAGGATGGGGGCTGAGTGCCAGGGGTGGGGGTTCTGCCCTCTGGGGCGGGGCTTCCACCCTCTTTTCAGAGGGAGGAGCCTCTGGCTCCTGCCCCAGCATTTGCCGGCCCCTGAGGGTCCCTTTAGGGGCTGTCAGAGGCCGGCAAAAGGGCTGCGGAAGACAGCGGGCTGTCCTCCGGCTTTTGCCGGCCCCTGAGGGTCCCTTCTGGGGCTGTGAGAAGCTGGCAAAACGGCGGTGGAGGACGGTGGGCCGTCCTCCGGCTTTTGCCGGCCCCTGAGGGTCCCTTCTGGGGCCGTCAGAGGCCAGCAAAAGGGCCGCGGAGGACGGCGGGCCGTCCTCCAGCTTTTGCTCGCCCCTGAAGGTCCCTTCTGCACACGTCCCAGCTGCCTTCTCCTCGGCCCTTCTCTCCCTGTCAAAGGGCTCCATGGAACCCTTTCGTGGGGAGCGAAGGGAAAGGGAGGAGGAGGCGGCTGGGCACGCGTCCCAGACGTCTTTTCCTCGGCACTTCGCTCCCCGCAAAAGGGCTCCATGGAGCTCTTTCACGCGGAGTGAAGAGAAGCCGGGAGAGAAGGAGACAGACGTGTGCGCCTCTGTCTCCTCGTTCCAGGTGCCATTTTCTGGCTTCAGAGAGACAGCGGGAGGCCCAAAAATGGCAGGGAGGAGGCGGAACGGGCACACGGCCATTCCACCTTCTCCCTTGCCCTGTGCCCGGCGAAATGGTGTCGCGTGCCACCCGTGGCACGCGTGCCATAGGTTCGCCATCACGGATCTAGAGTATCTAGAGAGTGTCTGTGCACTCTGAGATCCACAGGGCATAACAGAACAGCACTCAAACAAAAGGGAGAGATCGGTTGGCAGATTGCCACTTGTACCCCTAAAGTTCCACTGTCACGCCAGGATTCTGTCAATGTGTGTGCAAATTATGGTTTAATTTCGCCAACGTGTGTACAAATTATGGCTAAAAATACAATTTACTTATTTTATTTCATACTGTGGTTAATAAGAAGAGAGGGAGTGGAAACAATAACAGTGAGAAAGGAAAAGAGAAAAAGCTACATTACATCTGTCTTCTAAGCCTCCGCAAACCAGCAGCACTGACAGATGTACGTAGTAGACTGTAACAGCTCTTCCCTTACTTCAACCCACATCACCTTTCAATTACATAGAATTGCTCTGCTGTTTTGGGAAACCATCATATCACCAAAGTCCAAGGAAAGATCTTCAAACTAAGGGAGAATGTGCCAGCCATTTCAGATTCACAGACACAAAAGATACAAGCCTCAAATTTTAAAAGGCATTTTGTGTAACTTTTGAGGAACAAATATTTGCGCACACACAGCATCACTACCTCCAATGAACACTCAGCCCTGTTACATCAGCAGATAAATCCTTGGTACAAACATGACTCTTGTAATTCTAGTTCTGTAAAATATTAACAGACTTCTCAACGTAAAGACATGCTAAAAAAGAAAGAGAGACCAAACTTGCTTGCAAAAATTAAAAGAAACCATTACAGTTGCAACAGTGTCAGTATATGAGTGTCAGAATTCAGAGACACAGCTATGTTAGTCTTGAATATCAGTATGCAAAGGGATCTTGCAGTACCTTTGAAACTAACTGTGTGAAAGAAGTTATAGCATGAGCTTTGATAGACTCAAGTCCAAAACACACAGCAGAAATAATCCAGTTTGAGACCGCTTTAACTGCCCTAGCTCAGTGCTAGGGAATAGTGGGGAACTGTAGTTTATTGTGCACCAGACCTCTTTGATAGAGGTCTCACAAAACTATAGTTTCCAGAACTTCCTAGCATTGAGCCAGGGCAGTTAAAGCAGTCTCAAACTGTTTTATTTCTAAAATGAGTTTTGGACTTCAGTCTACTTCCTCCGATGCATTTTCTGATTTTTACTTCCTGAGATCCCTTTGCAGTCTAAAAGTTGGGGAAGGTTCAGTTCCCACTCAGGTTAAAAAGCTCATTGGCTTACCAAGGGCCAGTTACATGATCTACAACCTTTTAGACAGAGGTCATGATCAGGATAAATCAGACACCTTGGCTCTATCAAATTAAGTATGATCATTCCAAGAGTTTTATACCTGCACAACAGTGGGTACTTAAAAACTCATCTGAGAAAATCAGAGAGATCTTGAGTTTACTATTAGAAGAAAGCAAGTCCTGCAACACAATGTTGCATTATGGAATGCTCTTCTTCCATTTTCCACCCAACCATTCCCTCTTCATTTCCTCCTCCCAGTTTTCCATTCTTACCCACCAACAATAGACATTCTGTGACCACTGAATCTTCACTTGGCTGTTTGAGGGGGCATTTGCCCCCTTACTTCCCATGCCAAAAACTGTATTTGACTCCAAATCTTGGGCTTTCCCTGAACTTTTTCATATGTCCATTTTGTTCATACACACAGCCCATCTTGGCTGCATACACTTATTCCAATTGTTAGTTCCAACTACAGTAGGCCCAGTGAGTCACAGAACTTACATTAGAATTTACTTATCAATTTGCCAAGGATTCCATCTATCCTAGGTAGAACTAACAAATCTGTTAAACAACTATGGTTTTGAAATATGATTCATTTAGAGGATGAAGCTGAATCACACAATTTACAGGCAAGTCCAGAATTTCACCTTGACCAAAATGTAAAGAATATTTTTCATAGTTAATTTATGGTGATTTTTTTTGTCAGCAGTCACATCAGGAGGATAAATAGATTTAAACATATAACAAAAGTCAAGGGACATAATCAAGCCACTTGCATGTAGCCATGTAAATGGTAGGAAGAGAAACAGAAAAATCATGAAAGCAAAGGTTTTGCAGAAGGAAGAAGCCAAATCTGTAACTATATTTACTAATTCATCTACAAGTAATTTTTTTTCAAATCCTGCTAATGATTATTCTGTAAAATCAGATTTTGCAGTTTTTGTAAAAAAAAATTCTTCAGAGGCATACAATTGTTCACTGTTAGAAACATCTTCTGGCTAGAAAGAATGCACATTAAAGATACTGAAAAGTGGCTGTGCCTAAGGAATAAAGTTATTATAGTTGGACCTCCATATTCATGGGAGATGTGTTCCAGACCCCCAAGGATACAAAAATCAACCATGCTCAAGTCCCATTAAAAGTAAGTGCAGTGCAATGCACGCATGTGCACATGCCGCCATTAACCAAAACTGGGCTTCCGTCTACAGATGGCTAAATTTGTCGATAAGGAGGATGGCCTGTACTATAAGTATTTCCTAAAGGAGAGTGAGGGAGAGGAGACTTCACTTAATATGTCATTATAGCAATAACAATAGCAAGTACATTTCAATACTGCTTATCTGTGAACTTAAGCACTCCCTAAGCAATTGACAACGTGTAAGCTAATTGCCCCCAACAAGCTGGGTACTCATTTTAGCAACCTCAGAATGATGTTAGGCTGAGTCAACCCTGATCCCCTGGCTGGTATTGAACTCAAAACCTTGTGGTTTGTGAGTGAGTGGCTGCATTTAACCACTGCGCCACCAGGGCTCTATTTTGCCCTACAGCAATAGATTAATTCTACAGTTACTATTGTTTTCTTTGATAGCTTTATTCCCAAGATTGTGATTCTGCCTTTATCTTATGAAAGGGGTGGGGAAGTGCACCCATGAGTTATATGTCTTCCCCACATCTGGTTTTGCAGACCCCCAGGGCCTATGTGGCTCCCACCCCAAACATGGGGATCAGTATTTTTGGTTTGCTCAGTGTTCCTAAGATACTACTGGTGAATTTGTTGCACTATGGGGGCCTTCTGAGGCTCCCCTTTTTAGGCTCAAATGTTGTGTCAGAAAATAAGGCCTGTATGATCCTGAAGCAGGGTGTGTGAGAAAAAATTCAGCAAAATATCTATGCTGAAGCATTTATACTGAAGAAAGAAGACTAATAACCGGGGTGGGGTGTCATCAGTACACTGATGCCACCCAAATATATTTCTCCACGTCTCAGTCATCAGCTCTGATGACAGATGGCATTTCTCCCTTCAATCAATGTCTTGAGGTGATAATGGACTGGATGAGGAAAAACAGAATCAAGCTGAAACTAGACAAAATGGAGGTATTTACAGTAGGGCCCCCCAAACCAGGTATTGAGTTGAAACCTCCAGTCCTGAATGGGGTCACACTCTCCTCAAAGGACTGTATTCGCAGTCTGGGGGCACTCCTTGATCTATCGTTTCAGATGATAAATCAGGTGAATGTGACGGTCAGGAGCGCCTGTTATCACCTTCGGTTGATATGCCAGCTGTACCCTTTCCTGGAAGTAAGGGGCCCAGAAAATGTAGTACATGCGTTGGTAACGTCATGACTCAATTTCTGTAGTGTGCTCTACATGGGGCTACCCTTGTACCTAGTCCGGAAACTTCAATTAGTACAAAACATGGCAGCCAGATTGGTCACTGGAAAGACCAGGATTGACCATATAACACCCATTCTGAAAGCACCTCACTGCCTGCCTATTAGTTTCTGGGCACAGTACAAGGTGTTGGTTATCATCTATAAAGCTCTACATGACCTGGATCCAACCTATCTAAGGGATTGCCTACTTCTGTACAATCCACTCTCAGGTCCTGTGGGAGGAACTTATTGCAGCCAAAAAAGAGCAGGCTGGCTGCAACCTTCCAGAGGACATTCTCCGCGACCGCTCCCAGATTGTGTAGACTTGCTGGAAGAGATCCATGAAATGATCAAGCTGGATAGCTTCAAACAAGTTGTCAAGACGGATCTCTTCTGGCAGACCTTTCTGGAATAATTTTCACCCAACAAGAAAGAACCCCCATATATGCTGCATATTTTATATTATGCCACAACTTGCCTGTTAGTTATTGGTTTTAACAGTTTATTTTAATAGAGTGATTTTTAATAGTAATAAGTTTAATTCTTTTTTAAGAAGGAGTTATATTGTCTTGTGTATCATATGTTTATACTGTAAGCCGCTCTGATAGCTCTATGGTAGAAAAGCAGGATATAAAGAAATGTTTTATTATTTATTTAGTTAGTTTCTGTAGAAGGAACTTTTTTTTCTGCTTGCCCTTTCCCTGTGACATCAGAGATGCTCAGACAATATTTCTTCTTACCATCACCAAAGATCCATTAATGCTTTTCAACACAGATTGTTCCAGATTTATTGTGTCTAGAATACAAACTGTGTGCATTATTCCACTAAGTTTATATCATTGTTGCTGCTATCATCATTACTGCTAGTAGTACTACAGTATCATCATAATCATCATCCCCCACATTTCTCCCTGTCTGGGACTCAAGGGAACTTAGATTAAAACAGGCACAATTTTAAAATTTGTACCATTCAAAACTTTAAAACAGAATTAAAAGCAGTTAAAAGCAAGACCATTAAAAAGAAAAGGGGGAACCCAATGCAGCATATTCTCATAGGAATTCCACCCCTAAGCAATCAGCCAATAAAGACCTCCCAAGCTCCCATCAATGTGTCTCTAATGATAGGACTGCTACTTCATATCACAGTTTTTAGTGACACAGATAATTCCTAACACACATTTCAGATCTACACACATTGACCTCAAAAATGTTCTTGAAAGAGTACTCCAAGTTTTATATAAATGTATTTCCCAAATGCCATTATCTCTACACCACAAAATTTCCACAACATTTAAAGTGTCATGTTCTACAGTTCAGCTAGAATTTCAGCAGCTGAAATTTATTCAAAAGCATTACTCTTTAATGGCTACATTCATATCTATGAAGAATTTGATGAAATTTGCTTATGTACCAAAGTACAGCAAAAATAGTCCAACTGTAACCAAGCTAAAGACAAATTGTTACTGATCTGTAAGCCACACCAGACAGATACAGACAGTACCATATAGACATTTCCAAAAATAGACTAACTTTTAAAAAAAGAACAAATATGTCTTTCATAAATGTTATGTCCAGATCAATGGGGAAAATATAGTGACCCCAGCACCTGTTCAAAAGCAGACCCCTTTGCTTTGTTTCTTAAAACATATGTTAAAGTAAAGCTATGTTACAGTTGTCTGTGCTATCTAAAATATTTAAAAGCTATTTTTAAAGTTTTTTAAATAATCATAACAATTTGTACATTCTGGAACTCCCTTTGTTTTTCATACATCTACAGACACATACACACAGATACTGTATGCGGTAAATAACAAAAAAGAATGGGAAGTATCCATTAAAAATCTATTCAAAAAGTTAACATATTAGTACAATTAAATATATGCCCTTTATCACTCAAGAATGGGTAACTGTGTGTTGTAAACCCTGTAATCCACTAAAGAAGGGATGTTGGATGAAAGTACTGTACTGAATTAGGTGTCACTCCCACTAAGATTATCATTTATTGTAGGATCTAAGGACATGTGAAACATCGCATCAGCTGATTTACCATGTCTTAATTATTCCAGTCAGACGTTAATATACTTAATGAACCATAACATAAGTCACACAGGGATGATTCAGATGTTTGGTCAATGACCCCAATAAGCACTGCACCAGGCTCTGCTAACAGGCAGTTTGACATATTTTCATAATGAGAACAATTTTGGTAAAGGACTTTGTCATGGGCCATCAACCTCTGCCCTTTATTCACTACTACATTCACTTAGCTCAGGGGTAGGCAACCCTTTTGAGCCGGGGGCCAGGTAGCTGTCCCTCAGACAACTGGGGGGCCGAAGCCAAAAAATAAATAATTAAATAATTTTTAAAATAAATAAATAAATAAATAAACCGAGACAAACGTAGGACAAAATTTTCAAATGGAGGGCACTTTTTAAATAAAAAATGGAGGACACGTGAAAAAATTTGCTGATTTTTTAAAAAATGTTAAGATAAATGCATGTTTCTGAGGCTTCTATAGACAATCGCCCCCCAAAGGCCCTGGCGGCAATCGGCGGCAGGACTGGGCTGGGGCCGGTCCCAAGGCCTTGCCGGGCCGCATCCGGCCCGCGGGCCGCAGATTGCCTACCCCTGACCTAGCTGTTTCAAAACCAGCATTCTTGTTCAACTTTTATTCAGCCTGGACACTGTGGTCCTGGGTTTTGTGATCCACTACCAGCTACTTGCACAAAGGCAAGAATTAATCTGCATTATGCATGTCAATTAATCAAAGCTAACTACAGAGCAAGTCAAAAATTATTACCTACAGCAACACAACAAATCAGTGAAAAATACCAGGGCAGCCTGTGTGCACTTACTAAAGCAATTGGGGTTTATGTATTTTACCTATTACATAGACACCTCTGCCAAAACTTACTGATTGATCTATCTTATAAACTAAATCACAGGTCAGTATTAATCAGATTACAATAACTCTGCAAGACCATCATAAATATGTTAAGGAAAAAGCAACATGGGAGTATACAGTGAATGAAATAAAACATGTATGTGAGAGTCAGGGTGACTCAGCAGAAGCAATTAGAAGCCACACAGGTGTAAGAGGTAATGAAATTAACAAGTCCTAAATGCCAAGGACAGAAATGTAAAGTGGATAATTGAACACACCTGAGAATTGTTAAAGTGGACAAGGTGAAATGATGAAATCATTAATTATGGGATGAAACAAGAGAACCAATGAGAATTGGTTGTACACGCCCACTGGGTGGAAACAGACAACAGTGGGTGGTATCTTGCAATGACTATAATAATGGCTATGAATCCCAATGTATTTTGTGGGTAGTAGTTGTGGAGGAGTATTGTTGTGTTAGATAGTTTTGGAGCTGTATATAGTAGAATAAAGTAGATCTTTTATATAAGACTACTGAGTTGTCTGGTGTCTTGGGTGAAGCTACAAGAACCAGCTGGATCCTGAAGAAGTGTGAAGACTTCTGTGGAAGCAAGAGTGAGAAGGCTTGGAGAGTTTGTCAGGGTCTTCAGCCTATTCTCTGTAACTCTGCTGCTTTTGAGCAAAGCTTTAACCACTGACCAAAACTGGTCAGCGCTGGTGCGTAACAAGGTGGTGAGTTTGAGTCGGAGGTGAAGAGCTACAACTCCCATCATCCCTGACAAGATAATTATATTTTATTTATTTATATACAAGCATTTAAAATGGCATTAAAATTCATGTTTTATGCAGGCATAACACTGAACAGAAACAGATCCATTACTATGTAGCCACTTTGAGCATCAAAAAACAACAATTAGATGTTACAAGGCAGCAAATATTTCTTAAGTTATACACCAAAGAAATAAATCATCCTGAGACACTACAACGTTTTGCTATTTAAACCTAAAATGGTAAATCCAATCCCTGCAGCTGAAGGATTTCTCAATAAAAACAAGCCCTAAAGTCTGAGCCAGCATGGTGTAGTAGTTTGAGCGTTGGCCAGGATTCAAATCCCCACTCTGCCAGGAAAATCCACTGGGTGACCTTGGGAAAATCACTCACTCTCTGCTTCAGAGGAAGGTAAAGACAAATCCCCTCTGAACAAACCTTGAAAAGAATGCCCTTCCCAATAGGTTTGCTTTAGGGTTGCCATAAATCAGCATTGACATGAAGGCCTGCAACAACAAGGAGTACAATGACTAAACTTAACTATCTAACCCCCTGGTATAAGAGAACTTGTTCTTTACTTTTTTTGTGGGTTCTTCTTCCAGAACATGGCCACATAGCCCCAAAAACCCACAAAAAACTATGGATGCTGTCAGTGAAAGCCTTTGACTTCACAACTTCTATTTGTTTTTTAAATGGCTTCTTTTGCATTCCAAATTGCTGTTTTGTAAATTTATTTCTACTTAACTAATATCATTATTTTATTGTTGTCTTTATTAGTTCCTTGTGTAAGCCACCTCAAACAATTCTATGTTTGAAAGTAGAAAAGCAGGCTCTCTATATATAAACAAATAAATCTATAACAATTCACGGTAAAATGTGTGTGTTCATGCAGATGTGGGTGGTATTTGTCTGTCTCTGTCGTAGCTCCAGAACTGTGAAAGCCAGACATCTGAAACTTCGCATAGATACTAAGGCAATGCTAGAAGTGTGCACGACAAGATGGGAATTTTTTGTTTGGGTTTTTTTTTTTTTAATATTTATTGCTTTTAAATGTGCCTGTTGCCTACAGTAACATTTTCAGGCACTAAGTAGCCATTATTCAGGACAAGTGCTCCTATAAAAAGAAAAGATTCAACCAAGACCCCAGAGCAACAGAATACATAGTATATTTTGTTCTAGAGCAGCAACTGGCAGGGCAGGAGGCTAAAGCAACAGCAATGACTGGACCCCAAAACTACCACTGGAGCAAAACAAGGAAGTCTTCATTCTGATGCAGTCTACAGCCCCACAGATCATGGCTATCACTCACTAAAGTTAGTTCTATCTCATCTTCTTATACCCATTTAAGTTTGGAAAGATGGTGAAGCAAGTATGTCCCAGAATATGTTGCTATGGTGACAAAGGTTAACTGCAGTAGGTGCACCTCCTATGGATCCCACAATTTAACATTTTATTCAAATTGAATGGGGACAATAAAGAGAAAGACAAAATATAAATCAAATAAATGAAGCTTAATAAAGTTACTCAAACCATTTAGAATATCACATTATATTGAACATTTTAATGTGCACAACACTGTGTACTATAGCCACTAATAAAACAAAACAATGTTACATGTTATTTCCTGGTTATACCCGAACAAAATCCCAGGTGGACATCCTCATTGGGAAGGTTCCCATTGGTGAGCCCATATTTTTCTTGCCCTTTACCTCCTACTGCATAGATTTTACTTTTCCAACATCCAAAAATTCTCTGTTTTGTGATTGTGAACCTCATCCCACTAATAGTGAGAAAAATGTTTCAAAAAGAAAAAGGTCTCATTATTATTAATGAAAAACTATGGGCCTGAACAGACAAGGCAAAATAAAGCTGCTTCAGGTCACTTTGGACATATGCTGTTTAAATGAAGCATGTGCCCTAAGAGGCTGGAAGTCGCACCAAAGCCATGCCCCAGTCCTAAGGACTGGAGCATAGCTTCGGCACAGCTTCTGGCCTCTTAAAAAGTGTGTGTCATTTCAACAGCATACCTCCAAAGTGACCCGAAGCAGCTTTATTTTGCCCTGTCTGTTTGGGCCCTATAAAACCTTCCATTAAATATTGAAAAAAGGCAGCAGTTATTGTGCCCTTTTCAGAAATCAAATCTATACTGGAACAGCTTTATATTGCAAGACATTACACTTAGAGTACCTTAGCAGAAAATTTAATTCTATTTTTGTGCAGCATAACATGTTTTATAATTGTACAAAACATATGTGCCACTAAATTCTCATCTACAATATTTTTACTAAAGGTGATACTCGCTGAATATTCATTTCCAGTGTCCTGTCACACTGTCCCTTCTCTTGAGATAACCATGCCACCCATCTTCTGTAATTTTTATCTATCCCTTCTATAATAGAACGGTTTTTTCTTTGTTGATATTTCTAAGAATGGTTATTTTAACATTATACAAGATAAGCGCATTTAGAATAAAATAAATTAAAAGCTTTATAAACAGGTATTTGGTAAATGGCTTGTGCCATACAACCTTTTTTAGACTATGAAGTAAATTGTGTTGCTTGCTTTCATTTCAGATCCATGAGGTACAAATGACTAGTGTTAACTCATTAGATATGGATTAGTATACTATTCCAGACATGTGTAGCTCACTTAGTACAATAAAAATTAAATGCAGTAGATATCTGGGGCATAAGGCCTGGTAAAATTATTATGGGTTAACAATTCTGTTGACTGATTTTGTATCCTTCTTTAAATAAAAATTTAAGGAATTCCAGTTTGATCAAAACAATCCTTCTATTCTACAATTTACCTTGCCTCGTTTTCAAGTTGCAGCCATTTGCCACTCCTGTAACTAAAGAGGCGAAACAAGAAGGCTTGATGGTCGTATACATAAAAAACCTAGCACTGATTTTGAATATAACCAAAAATATTGTACCAACTCAAACATCCACCAACTCAATGTTCAGATCCAAGATTTAAATTTTGAGTACAGGCTCATATCTCCTTGTGTAAGGACTTCTTTCCATGTTGGATTTCTACAGAGTGCAGTACCTCTGATCCAGGGTTTCCAACTAGCAATCACAGTGTTGCCTTCTGTGTTATGATGGCAACATACATTTATTTACACACGCAGTTGTACTTTTTTCTTTCATTCTTTTTTCTTCATTTTTTTTTTATTTTTTTTTTTTTTGCAACTGATATATTGTTGTTGCCTAAGTGGAATTCCACAACTGTTCCATTTCACATGGACATAAATCCTGTTGTTATGCCTGAATAGAACAGAGCCTTAGAATCAGACTAAGACTAACCATTCAACCCCTGTTCAGATGCTTCCACTCTACTTAAGAGTAAACTACGGGATTCCAGCCAAGTAGTTGCACATTCCTGGATGGCACGTAACTATTTGCAGATGCTTTCCATAAAAAATTGTTTAGTGGGACTGGAGAATGCTGAGCATTCCCCACTATTCAGTGACACAGGAAAACTGAGAGACACAATCTACTGCACAATGTTGGTATTCAGCATAAGGCTGGTGCAGCACTACTACTACTATTTCCTGCTTTTTTCCAAAATTCAGACTCAAAGTAGGTTACAATTTAAAAGAATACAATTAAAAATATATGAAAGTGAGCATTAAAATAGAATTAAACTACACAGTATAAAACACAACACTCAGTAAAAGAAAAAAATGCAGTTAAAAATATAAAAGGACTTAAATACAGTAAAACAACACCCCAATACATAAACTACCATGTAACTAAGTGACAAAAAATTTACACTGCACAAGCATGATACAAAATTTTGGCCCATGGTTTGAAAGTCCACGTCAAACTACAGTACACACATAAGCTAGTAAATGGAGGCTGCATCAGCACTGCAGAAATAATTCAGTCTGACACCACTTTAACTGCCATGTCTCAATGCTATGCAATTGTAGCTTTGTGAGACATTTAGCCTTCTCTGTCAGAGAGCTTGAGTGCCTCAACAAACTACAATTCCCAGAATTTTAGAGCTCTGAGTCATAACAGTTAAAGAGGCATCAAACTGGATTATTTCTGCCCTGCATTTACAGCCGAAGTGGCTGGCGTGAGGTGTACTAGAGTGAAGGAGCAGTAGGGAAATCAGGGAAATTGCATGTGAGCCAACACAAAAGGAGGGCAGTACATAACAGTCTTGCAGCATATTTCTGAGTCTTTAGATCAGGGGTAGGCAACCTTTTTGAGCCGGGGGCCGGGTTGCTGTCCCTCAAGCGACTGGGGGGCCAAAGCCGAGGGTGGAGCTTCAACCCTCTGGGGCGGGGCCGCGTGCCAGGGGGTGGAGCTTCCACCCTCCAGGGGCGTGGCCGCATGCCAGGGGCGGAGCTTCCACCCTCTGGGGGCCAGGCCTCCCCATCTTTGCTGGCCCCTGATGGGGCCCCAGGTCCCGTCAGAGAGTGGCAAAAAAGCTGGTGGGGGCCGCCAGCGCTGGAGGGCCCCCTGGAGGGCCCCAGCGACGGCACCGGGCCTCCCAGCCTGCCGCCCGTCAGACCCTCCCTGAGGGCCCAGAGACGGCAAAGGGCCCCCCAAAGGCCCCCTGCCGCCCTCGTGCCCTCCTGGATGACGACCAGAGACAACAAAGGGCCCCCCAGAGGCCCCCTGCCGCCCTCGGAGCCCTCCTGGAGGGCCCAGAAAACGGCAAAGGTGCCCCCCCAGAGGCCCCGCTATGGGCGCCGCCATTTTTTCACCCAAAATGGCAGCGAAGTCTCGCACGACCTCTGGGAAGGTTGCGCAAGACTTCACCGCCATTTTGCCGCCCAAAATGGCGGCGCCCAGAGCGGCGAAAAGCCGTGACGGGCGGTCGATGCGGCGGCGGCAGCAGCAGCCACAGCAGCCAGGGGCCGGTCGGCAGGCCTCCATGGGCCGGAGGTTGCCAACCCCTGCTTTAGACCATCAAATTAAGCTTGAACTTACTGCATTTCAGTTGGCCTAATTAAACAAATGAAAGCAGACAGGAAACTAATCAAGCCAGTTAACAACACTAAAGTATCTCTCCCAGCATTTCTGTATTATTTGTACTAGTGGAGATAGAAAAAAAGTACCCCAGTCTTTTACTACATACAGTACTTGGTTTTTAGGCATAAATATTTTTGTAATTATTCTTAGTTGATATAGTATAATCTTATACATGGATTTAAGCATCCATGGTTTGAAATTGTTCAATAGTATAAATTTCAAATATCAAACCTTGATTTTCCATTTTTTTTATAAAGGACATCACTTTGCTATGTCATTATATTTAATGGGACTTGAGCATACATGGATTTTGTTATGCATGGGGGATCTTGGAATCAAACCCGAGTGTATGACAAGGGTCCACTGTAGTTATTTATTTTAGAGTCTTAAGAACTATCATTCATACTAACAGATGAGCTTTCAGCAAAAATGCATCCAATTTGCAGCAAAAACTTTCACACTCCCAGTGTAAGTATCTTCCATGATTCACAGCTTGATCCTATGCATGTTTTCTGAAATCTGATGGCTGCATCCACACTGCATAAATAATCCAAGTTGACACCACTTGAACTGCCGTGGTTCAATGCTATGGAATTCTGGGAATTGTAATTTGTTGTGGCACCAGAGCTCTGACAGAGAAAGCTAAATGTCTCACAAAACTACAGAATTCCTTAGCACTGAGCCACTGCAGTTAAAGTGGTGTCAAACTGGATTGTTTATGCAGTGCAGATGCAGCCTATGACTCTGGAAACAAGGGTTTTAATACCCACTCAGCCAGGAAAATCTACTGGATAGCCTTGGGTGAGTTATACTCTCCCAGTCTCAGAGGGAGGCAAAGGTAAACCTTCTCTGAACAATCTTACCAAGAGGTTTATCACACTGAGATTTTTAGAGCTTTTGCAGGTCAGTTCTGACGTGACTGCACTTCCAACGATGCGGATTCACGTCACAATGTGAATGTGTTATCAGATGCCATTCCTTTCTATGGGAGCTCCTTCCGTGGCACTTCCGCAGTGATTCCAAAGTGACCCCTCATTTTGATGAATAAGTGAATTCACAGAATTCGCATTCAAGCTCGCTTTGATTTCACTTCGAATTGGTCTGGTGTGGAAAACCACTCTGATGTCACCCCCCCTTGGCCCCCTGCTCCGTCATTCCCCTCCTCCTCCTTCACCCCATGTTGCCCCCTCTGCCACCTTGCCACCCATCCCATCATCCCCTGCCTTCTCCTGAATCCCGATCCTGGCCCCAGCATGCGCAAGGGTGCCGATTCGAATCATTGAACCCTCTAGTGCGGTAATACAATGTGCACTCACTCCGCTTTGCTTGAATCCGCATCACGTGACTTGCTTGGAATAAAACTGATTCCGCTTCCCCCCATTCGAAAGGACAACAGAAAGGCAACCAGGTGTGGTAAAGCATCACATTTTAACTTTAATTCACATTGCTAGCCAGAAGTGACTCTGGATCTGGTGCAAAAAAACATCACACTTTGCATTGCTAGAACAGCAGTGACTGTGGATCTGAGCTGCAAACCGCCCCACGTGTGATAAGTTCCCAAGAAAACATTGTGACGGATTCACTTTGGGGACATCATAAATTTAAAACAACTTGAAAGCACACAACAACAAACCATCTCAGAAGTCACACTGCAAGTCTGTAATCCTACAGATATGTGAGTGCTGATAAATTACAGTGTATTGAAATCACTAACCAACATAAAGTACCAGACTTACAAAATGTCTGGAAATAGTTTGGCTCATCAGAAAAGGGTATACTACTGGTGATCAGGAGTAGTTGAATAATTCTGAGCTTTCTTAGTAGGAAATTGACACTTTTTTGTTAATAGCAAATTTCTTCATAATTAAATATCTGATGTTGCCATTTTGTGAAGAAGTTTGCTAAACAGTATATTTTATGTGAAGTCAAAGGCTTTCACAGCTGACATCCATAGTTTTTTGTGAGTTTTTCGGGCTATGAGGCCGTGTTCTAGATGAGCTTACTCCCAACATTTCACCAGCATCTGTGGTTGGCATCTTCAGAGAATGCTGGCATGGAAGTGGGGTGTATATGTGTATATATACTGTTTGACCCTGGGGTGGGAGGAGTGTACACAGATTAACTTGTAAACCACTCCTCCCAACACAAATCCTTTTTATATATCCTCCCACCCTGAAGCCTTGCCATTCAACAACAGAACAATACACAGATTAACATGCAAACCACTCCTCCCAACCGAGGGTCACACAGTATATATGTATAAACATAAACACACACACACACACACAGTGCGCCCTCCCCTTATGCAGAGATCCGTTCCAGATCCCTCTGCATAAGGGGAAATCAACATATGCTGAAGCCCCATAAGAACTAATGGAGCTCATGCCCATGGTGCATGGCAGCGCGCACGCCCCACAAGGGCACACCCCATTAGTTCTTGGGCTTAAAGCCACGTAAGGCGCGCCCGCTTAGAATGCAGGTGCACTGTACCCCGCTCTCTTCCATACCAGCATTCTCTGAAGATGCCAGCCACAGATGCTGGCAAAACATCAGGAAGAAGCTCTTCTAGAACATGACCACATAGCCCGAAAAACTCACAAAAAAACTATAGTATAGTTTATGCTTTTTGTTTATATTAGCTCTAGCTCTACCACTGTAAGGGGAGTGTTATAAAGTAACAACAATCTGTTGTAGTGGTTTAGAATTTACAGATTCTAGATGCAGACAAGAAACATTCTTTTAAAATATGGTATCAAGCTTCTTCTGCTTACACGTACTGTTTAACAAGGCACTAAATATAATACTCAAATCTCAATGTATACATAAATACATATTATTCAAAAAGCAATGAGGCCTTAACATTTGATTGTAGGTCTCATTATAGCTTTTTTACTATTAAATTTTGGCTGGAAGGTGGGGCACACCCATCGTGCCCTATTATAAAACTAATAAGGTTTGTGTGGAGTCTTGCTTAGCATGTCAATTCTTGAATACAAACTTTCAAGACGCAATCCCTCTAACTGGGAAGCACTGTATTATGAGATACTTACATGTTTTAGTTCTGCAGAACTAAACTGTGAAAACAAATTGGACTGTTATGAACCTACCATAAGAGTGGCATCAGAACCCCTGGCACTTGCACACTGACCCTCCTTTAAGATCTTTTAGACTAAAATGCACTTGGAATAGGACCTTCTAAATCAGGGGTGGGGAACCTATGGCCTTCCAGGTTCTGGCGAACTTCCAGGTTCTGGCGAACCTTGTTATACGCCGGGGTTTGGTTCCAAGATCCCTGTGTATAACAAAATCCATGGATGCTCAAGTCCCATTAAATATAATGGCAGAGCAAAATGGTGTCCCTTATAAAAAATGGAAAATCAAGGTTTGATATTTGAAATTTATACTTTTTTGGAACATTTTCAAACCGTGGATGCTTGAATCCACATATAAGAAAATCTGTGTATAAGAAGAGCCTACTGTACTATTCCCATCATGCCTCATCACCAGCCAAGCCAAAGGAAGTTTTAGCCAGGCTCATGAGGGCTTGGTGGTAACTCCTCCCCTTATAGCGACATGACATGTAGTACCACCATAAAAGGAGGAGCTACAACCACATCCTCGTGAGTCTAACTAAAACACCAGCTTGGCTAGTGTTGAGGCATGATGGGAATGGTAGTTTGCCAGAAACTGGAAGGCTGTAGGTTCCCCACCCTGTTCTAAGTGATGGCCGCTGACTTATGGAATCTCTTTCAGACGGCATACAAGTAATATTCAAAATGGGTCTAAAAAACCATCCATTTCATTGGCTTTTAATCATAGAATCGTAGAGTTGGAAGAGACCACAAGGGCCATCCAGTCCAACCCCCTGCCATGCAGGAAATCCAAGTCAAAGCATCCCCGACAGATGGCCATTCAGCCTGTTTGAAGACCTCTAAGGAAAGAGACTCCACTACACTTCGAGGGAGTTTGTTCCACTGTCAAACAGCCCTTACTGTCAGGAAGTTCCTCCTAATGTTCAGGTGGAATCTCTTTTCCTGTAGCTTGCATCCATTGTTCCGGGTCCTGTTCTCTGGAGCAGCAGAAAACAAGCTTGCTCCCTCCTCAACATGACATCCCTTCAAATATTTAAAGAGGGCGATCATATCACCTCTTAACCTTCTCTTCTCCAGGCTAAACATCCCCATCTCCCTAAGTTGTTCCTCATAGGGCATGGTTTCCAGACCCTTCACCATTTTAGTTGCCCTCCTTTGGACACGCTCCAGTTTCTCAATGTCCTTTTTGAATTGTGGTGCCCAGAACTGGACACAATATTCCAGGTGGGGCCTGACCAGAGCAGAATACAGTGGCACTATTACTTCCCTTGATCTAGACACTATACTTCTATTGATGCAGTCTAAAATTGCACTGGCCTTGTTAGCTGCTGCATCACACTGTTGACTCATGTTCAACTTGTGGTCTACTTGGACTCCAAGATCCCTTTCATAGGTAGTCTCATTCAGCCATGTGTCCCCCATCCTATATCTGTGCATTTCATTTTTTTCTGCCCTAAGTGCAGTACCTTACATTTCTCTGTGTTGAATTTCATTTTGTTAGCTTTGGCCCAGTTTTCTAATCTGTTCAGGTCATTTTGGATCTTGATCCTGTCCTCTGGGGTATTAGCTACTCCTCCTAATTTGGTGTCATCTACAAATTTGATAAGTATGCCCCCAATTTTGTCTTCCAAGTCATTAATAAAGATGTCGAATAGCACTGGGCCCAGGCACTTGTTTCTGAACATGCTGCTATCTTGCTGTTACTTTGAGGTTCTGGATTTATACCACTTGTATATTAATATAATAAATATATTTTCTTCTAAAGTGTTATTACAGTGGGCCTTTGGTGTCTACTGGGGTTTGGTTCCAGGACCTCTATAGATACCAAAATCCATGGATGTTTAAGTTCCATTAAATGCAGTGACCTAGTGAAATGGTGTCCCTTATATAATATGGCAAAATCAAGGTTTGCTATTTGGAATTTAGATAATCAAGCCATGGATGGTTGAATTATGGATGAAGAATTTGTGGATAGAGAGGTCCAACTGTGTAATATTATGATAGGTGCAGTGCTAGTCATATGCTCTCAGCCTCAGAGGAAGGCAATGGCAAGCCTCCTCTGAACCAATCTTGTTCAAAAATACCCTTAGGGTCCCCATAGGTTAGAAACAACTTGAAGGCGTGCAACATTAACATGTAGTGCTACATTATTCCGTTTTGAGGCACACTGTCAAGGATGGAAATATCCAAAATAAACAGTAAATAAGCATTTTCCTCTTTTCACTGGAAATGCACAAGAGTATATGTATTTATTCTTTATTTTTGCCAATTCCTTGTTGAAAATGTGTTTATGCTGAAAGGTACCACCGTATATACTCGACTATAAGTCAATCATTTTGATATGATCCATGGATAAGTCAAGGGTAAAACCTAGGGACATGTCACAGAGGATCTAAAGGATGAAGCAAGGAAAACAATGCCAAAGAAGGAACATAACTGTTTGTGCTCATATTAAAGGCAGGATAGATGAGAGAATAGAAGAGGGCCAGTGCTTCCAGGACAAATTACACTCTTGCCTTTCACCAGGGAATAGCCCTATTTTTAATAAGAAGTACAGTACACCTGTAGATAAGTCGACTCACGTTTTGGGGGTCAATTTTTGACTAAAATTTCTAGACTTATACATGAGTATATACAGTAGTTTTGTTACTGGAAGATGAGTTATTTTCTGGGAATAATAATTGGTGTAACAGAAGGAATGCACTTTGCTCCCTCTCCCAGAGTTTGAAACATATGGCATTGTAATTTCAAACAAACAAACAAAAACCTAGCACACTGCCCTGCCTTACTCAGCTCATATTAACATAAACCTATTATAAAATGCTTATTTTTAATGCAGTCCTATGGCCCCACATACATGATCACTACTGACACTTTCCTGAACCTTTTCTAGGCCTTTAGCCAATAAAACGCTGATGCATCATCAGTTTCAAAATCAGTAACTGATTCATCTTGCCAACCTCAAATCTTCTCACCTAACTTATTCCTCATACAGCTTTCAAGTAGCCCCTAGACCAAGGAGCCCTTTTGCTTCACTGTGCTCCAAATGCCTTACGAATCCAATAGTAAGCATGAGCTGATTTGTGCTGAACAGGGGCGGCTTCTAGGAAATTCCAGGGCGCTTTAACCAAGTCTGCCATTAACCACCAGGCATGACTGAACAGCAGACACACACACACTTTGTAACACCACACCCCTGGAGTCCTACATGCAGCACACACCTAACATGGTTTTCTGTGGTGCTTTATCCTTATTATAACAGCTTTGTTAGACAGAAGGGCTGGGATTAATTCTCCTCGAATCTTGAGTTTTCCTGAGTCTATCTTCAAATCTAAAGTTTTTCAAGCAATTCCCAATAATTTTGTTTGGATCAAGTGTTTATACAAGAATGTAGGGATATACAGGAATGCAACTTAATCACACGCCAAAGAATCTCTCTCTCTCTCTCTCTCTCTCTATATATATATATATATATACACACTATCAGACTTTGGAGCGGATCTGTATTCAGCATACTGTGACTTTGTCCACCGAATACAGGGGCATTTAACTCTTTCTGGCTCAAGGCTATGGGATTCTGGGAGGGGGAGTTTGTTGTGGGGACCAGGCCAGATTACGAATGTCTTTGACTACAGCCAGATTTCACAGATGTCCAGATTCTGGATTTGGGGTGAAGTGCGCTGGAGGAGTCCAGCCCCACCAAATGAATTCCCAAGCAGTGCTCTGACTCGGAACAACCCTTGCCACGGGCAGTAATAATAATAATAATAATAATAATAATAATAATAAGAGTAATAATTGTTAAATGTATATCCCGCCTCTTCCTCTTGACTGTGGAAACCCACTGGGTGGCCTTGGGCCAGTCACACTCTCTCAGCCTCCTCAGGGCAAGAAGGGACAAATCTCAGCCGCTGGAGAAATCTTGCATGAACAATATCCCTCCTCTTCCCGTACGATTGAGGTGTTGTGAGTCGGGCAACAACAACCATCAACAGACGAGGGAGCCAGCTTGTTTTCTGCTGCTCCAGAGACTAGGACCCAGAGCAATGGAAGCAAGCTCCAGGGAAAGCGATTCCACCCCAACGTCAGGGCTGTCCTCCAGTGGAAGAGACTCCTTCCTGGGAGTGCAGTGGAGTCTCCCTCCTTGGAGGTCTTTAAGCGGAGGCTGGATGGCCATCTGTCGCAGGGGATGCTTTGACAGAGAGTTCCCGCATGGCAGAAGGGGGCTGGACTGGATCTCTGCGATTCTACATGGGTTAAAATACACTCTCAGCCCCAGGAGCGGGAAGGGCCTGAAGGGACACCGCTCCGCCTTGGCAGCTGCCTGGCTTCTCTCTCTTTCTGAAGGGTGCTTTGTTGGGGAGGGAGCGGGGAGGGCAATCCTGAGTGACCAACTCCATGCTGTTTTTATCGTACTGTAAGCCGCCTCGAGGGGGAAAGAGAATCAAAGGTATCATTATCATTATCATCGACTGCCAGGTACGGCGTGTGCAGCGGAGGCGCCGGCCAGGGACCGGGAGAGGAAGCAGGAAAGGAGCAGAACGGGAAGAAAGAGGCGAAGGAGGAGGAGAAGCAGCAGCAGCAGGGCCTCCCTGCCTCCCTGCCTGCCTGCCTCCCTGCCTGCCTCCCTGTCTGCCAGGTGAGGGCCAAGGCAAGAGCCCCCTCCCTCCCTCCCTCCCTCCTCCCGGAGGCCATCCAGAGGCGAGGAGACTCTCAACCTGCCGGGCGAGGTGAAGGCTCCGGGCGCAGCGCCAGCCCTGCCTCTCTCCTTCTCGGAAGGCGTACTTACAGCGAGTGCGTGAAGGCGCTGAGCGGCCCCTCTGGCGGCACCGCGGACAGACCTCTCCCGGAGCAGTCCACGCCGCCGTCGCCGTCGCAGCTGCAGGGAAGCGGGCACCGAGGGGAGGAGGAGGCGGAGGAGGACCCTCCGCTGGGCCCGGAGAAGCCCCAGGCGAAGGAGAAGGCGAGGGAGGCGGCGAGCAGCGCCGGGCAGAGCATGGCCGGACCCTCCTCCTCGGCGCCCCGCGAGCCCCGGCTCTTCCCTGACAAAGCCCCGCCGGAGCCGCCTCTCCTTCTTCCCAGGCGGCAGGTAAGGATAGCGTGGCTCCGACGAGAGGACGGCTCCCGCTCCCGCTCCCTCTGCGACGGCGAGAGAGAGAGAGAGAGACTCCTCCGTCTGTCTGTCTCTCTCTCCTCAGGACCTTAACCCTTCCGCCGCCGGAGCCCAACTGTCATGCGCCAAGCAAGCGCCCCACGCGGCCAGGGCCGGCATTGCGCCGCCGTTTAAAGGACGCTTGGCTCCTCCCCCGATTAAAATAAAGCACATAGAAATAAACCGCCGCTGCTTCCTCCTCCTCCTCCTCCACAACCGAGGTGTGTATGCTAATGAAGTGGGCCTTGCCCGCCCGATCCCTATTGGTCCCTGAGGATTCCATATGCAAATATATCTGGGCTGCGGGAAAGAGGAGGGGAAGAAACAAGTTCGACGGGGGGGGGGGGGGAATTGGAAAGAGACCGCTGATTGGCTAATAGGGCACTGGGTGGGCGGGGTTAAGGGGAATGATTGACGGGAAAGGCGGAGAGTGTAGTCGGGCGATGCGTCTTCTAAGATGGAGGCGGCTGTTGGAGGCTTCTTGCTCCCAGGGTTTGCATTGAAAGGTGGGAGGGAAGGACTTGGGCACATCCCGCGCAATAAGGCTGCATCCGCACTGCAGAAATAACCCAGTTTGGCCCTGCTTTAACTACCGTGGCTCAATGCTGTGGACTTTTGTAGTTTGTCTGGTGAGGAACCTATACCAAGGACAAGAGGCCACCCTCAGGGCAGGATTCAGGGGGACAGAGAGGTTCCCGACAGGCAGAGGGCCCAGGCGAGGCTGCACCCTGTCTGTCGCCTTCCTTGTTCACCTCATAAGAAAAGCAGAACTAGGATCAGAAAAAGCAGGAGGGGAGGTAGGAGGAAGCAACATTAACACCTAAGACCGGGAATGGGAAGGGCAGCTATGAAAGAACTGGAAAAGCCACTGAAGAGCAAAGACATACAACTGAGCACTGAAGGCAGAACCGTTCAGGCCATTGTATGCCCAATTGCCACGCATGGATGTGAGAAGAGTACTTAGGATCCCATGGACAGCCAATAAGGCAAACAAATGGGTTCTTGAACAGATCAGAACAGGGCTCTCCTTGGAAGCAAAGATGATCAAGTTGAGACTATCGTACTTTGGCCACATAATGCGAAGAAGGCACAGATCACTAGAAGAAACAATAATGCTAGGAAAGGTAGAGGGTAGAAGAAAGAGAGGAAGACTAAAAACCAGATGGATAGACTCAGTCAGGAGGGTTGTGACAAGGGCTTGCATTGGGGGATAGGGATCCTTGGAGATCTCTCATCCACAGGGTCACCATGAGTTGGAATCGACTCCAGGGCAGCTGACAACAACAACGTTTGTTGTGGCACCAGAGCTCTCTCTGTCAGACAAGGCTGAATGTCTCACAAAACTACAGTTCCCAGAATTCCATAACATTGAGCAATGGCAGTTAAAGTGCAGTCAAACCGGGTTGTTTCTGCAGTGCGGATGGCGCCTCGGCCTGCTCCTGTCCCTGTCAAGCAAGCAGGGGCTCTGGGTATGATATAAGGTTCAGCAAATGTCAGTAAAAGTCTCTGCCAGAAGGACTTGGGGCTTGGTTCCATTTTTTTTACCATTATTATTTTATTCAGTTTGTTGTTTTTAGTTGTCCTTCATTGCAGGTCAAAGCTGTGCCACTGTGACGTGACAAATACATTACTGACTGTGTCGTCTCCTGTATCTGAAATGCTTGGGACCAGAAGTGTTTGGGATTTTTTCAGATTTTGGAATATCCATATAATGAGATATTTTAGAGATGGGACCCAAGTGTAAACTTTAAATTCATTTATGTTTCCTATACACCTTATACACATAACCTCAAGGCAATTGTATATACAGTATTTGTAATAATTTTGTGCATGAAACAAAGTTTGTGTACATTGAAACATTGGAAAGCAAGGATGTGACTATCTCAGACATCCATGCAGACAATTTTGGATTTTTGACTATCTCAGATATTGGAAATCCAGATAAGAGTGACTCAACCTTTATTAGACACTGAGTATTATAAATGTATGAAATACACATTGTTATAGAAATGTAAATACACGTTATTACATCTTGAGGCCCTGTGCTTTTCCAAATTTTATTTTCTGACCGTTGTTTTCTAATGATTATGATTTCAGACAAGACTTCCATTCTGGGGTGTCACAAAAGCAAATGGGAATAACTAGATGCAGTTGATGAAGAAGCCAGTAGAGCTTCGAAAGCTTGCAACATGTATATTGTGCATTTTGGTTCACCCAAGAAAGATATCACCGGTGGATTTTTAATGTTATTAGATCCTGTTGTGTGGAAATTGTCACCTGTAGTGCTACAGGAGTGATGGTGAGGAAAATGCTTTGGTCTAAGACTGTATTTTTGCCATGGCTATTGAATTTTCATAAATACATCCCATCCCACAACATTATATTCCTATGTCAGTGAATTTTAACCTTTGAATCCCTTTTAAAGAAACAGAAATTGGCAATCTCACAACAAGCATTTCGCCCTCACATTTTACTACTTGAGGTTATAATACCAGCTAAATAGGAGGAATATTCTTGGAAACAAATCCAAGACGCAGCAGACTCCCCAGCCATGCAATACCAGTGAAGACCAGTTCTGCAACTAGGCTGGAGGCACTAGCAGGAGTTTATTTAACTCTTTCAAACGTCTGCCATGAGGTGACTTGTGTGACCAGTTTAAAATTTTATTTCACTTTCTCCAGAAAATGTGATTATGCGAGGGAACCACTTTTCACAATTGTTTAATATGTTACTTTGCTATTAACAGAAACTGAAATACCATGAATGAAGAAGAAAACTGTAGATATTCTGATAATAATTAGTGTTGCCTTGTGTTTTAGATTGAGATGATTCAAACAGAAATTGAGAAGAAACACCATGAAACTGTGCAGATAAACTCAGGTAGGTAGAGTTGACAGACTGAAAACCAGAGATGGCCCCTGTATCTTTAATGGTTGCACAGAAGTAGGAATTACAGGAGGTATTGCTTGTCACACAACCAAGTAACACCAGATAAAATGTCATCCTCTACCCAAAAGTTTAAAGGCACAGGAGCTGTTGCCAGTTTTCACTCTGGGAACTCTGTAAGTATGACTATATGCTCATTTATGTCTTACAGGATTAACCTGTTCATTTGTGTATTACAAGAGAAGCTGATCTTTTTTTGTATGTTTCAACTCGTCAGTTGAGCTAATATACTTGAAAGAGAGACAGTGGTCCAATACACACTGCAGAAATAATCCAGTTTGACACAATTTTAACTGTCTTGGCTCAATGCTAGGGAAATCTGGAAACTGTAGTTTTGTGAGATATTTAGCCTTCTCTGACAGAGAGCTGTGGTGCCACAATAAACTACAATTCCCACTATTCCCTAGCATTGAGCCAGGGCAGTTAAAGCAGTCTCAAACTGGATTATTTCTACAGTGTGTTTTGGCCCAGAGTTATAGGATCAGGAGATAAACTAGATCATCGCCTGGAAATGATTTTAATATAGTACTTGGTGGGTTGAAGAAAGATGCCTGAAAACTGCCAGGTGAGTCTGGCCAGGCACACCATCTAGTTGGATGCATTTTATTACTAGGCCTTTAGTTCCTAGATGTTTCAGACTTCAGATCCAGAATCCCTGACTATTGGCCATGTTTTCTGTGTGTTCTGGAAGAGAAGAAACATCTGGAGGACCATATTTTGAGAATAATTGAATTAAATTAATATTTGTCATAGTAGTTTGAGTGTTGGACTACAACTTTGGAGACCATGATTTGAATCCCTGCTTGGCAATGGAAAACTATGGGTGACCTTGGGCAAGTCAAATTCTCTCAGCCTCAGAGGAGGACAAAGACAAACCCCTTCTGAGCAAATCTTGCCACATAGACTCTGTAATAGGTTCACCTTAAGGGGTTGCCAGAAATCAGAAACAACTTGAAGGCACAGAATAACAACAAGGTGATCCTATCATAGTGTTTTTTGGATAAAATTTGTTTGGGGGATGGGGGTTGCCATTGCCTTCCTCTGAGGCTGAGAGAGTGTGGCTTGCTCAAGGTCACCCAGTAGGTTTCCATGTCTGAGCAGGTCTTCCAGTGCCCTACTACCACACTCAAACCACTACACGGTGCCCTACTACCACACTCAAACCACTACCTACATTTTAGTGACTAAAGACATTTTATCAAAAAATTATCCAATATAGGCACTATTCAGCAACTCATAACATATTTTATTTTATCTCATTCAAATCAGGTGGAACATAAAGCTACTTAACTTTGACTGGGTTGTAGCATCACCACCAACATGACCTGTTAGGTTTTGTCCACGAGAAAGCAGGCTAAGACATGGCTTATTTGTTTTTTCTTTCTAACAGAAGGTTGAGTAAATCTGTTGAAATTGCACTCTAACATAAATTCTGTAATAAGCCTTAATCATCTTAAATAGCTGAACTTGACTGGATGATTGACACTAAAAAGAATATTATTGCATGCAATATTCCCTAAAAGATTTCATTGTGCACTTTGCATCACACAAAAAAGAAAGGGTGATAATAAGGTAAGAGGATGAAAAAGACTGCCAACTAAATCTTATTTGTAAGGATGAAAAATGTTTGGGCATGTCTGGATATTACCTAACAACTTTCTGAAGTTTGGAAAAGAGGGTTGTCCCTTTCAACAAGCTATTTCTTTAATTCTGAATGCTGCATGTAAAGCACAGCAGAGGGAGACTTTTAAAGAAACCGAGAGAGAGAGAGAGAAGACCAAAAGCTTGCTGAGTTTGGAAACCATGGAAAGGAAAAATATCAAGGAAAAAAATTACAAAAATCTGCAAATGAAAGTCATCCTCCCCTACCACAAACTCTGCAGCAACAAACCACTTCCTGGACTAAGTGAAAGCTTAACTTAAACTGTTCATTCATTTGGATTTAGAGACAGTGTAAATGTCACTCTGTAAGCAGTTTATAGACCTATGAGGAAAGGAGCAAAAATCAAGACCATCAGATTTCTGAGAGCTCATTGATAAAAGTAGAAAAGATTTGATTGTACTGAAGGATTAACATTTTTTAATGATCCAAAGCAACATTACTTCTTTCATATCTTCTCTTCTTCCCCAGTTGTGCAGTATACTAATAATTTCAGGACTTAATGCAAAGGATTGTTTTTATTCCATACTGTAGGCATATTCAGGATATTTTGGGTCTAACTGATTATCATAACACAATACAGTTGCCCCTCCATGGATTTCCGCTATTAATAGGGTGTGTGACAGTAGCGTGTGGTGCACATGCCCCATTCAAGCCTATGGAATATGTGCATGATTTTGAACTCGCAGGGGGTCTGGAATGGATCTTCCATGAGTTCAAAGGGGCAACTATAGAGCTTGGTTCTGGTTGTGAGCCTATAAACATTTTCTTACAAGAAAATATAGTTGAACTTAACAGAGGCCTGTTACAGACAGCCAAAATAAAGCTGCTTCGAGTCACAGTAGAGATATGGTGTTTCAATGATGCATGCGTCCTAAGAGTCCAGAAGTCGCACCAAAGCCACACTCCAGCCCTAAGGACTAGAGCGTGGCTTTGGTGTGGCTTCTGGACTCTTAGGACGCATGCATCATTGAAACACCATACCTCCATTGTGACTTGAAGCAGCTGTCTGTAACAGGCCACAGTTTGTTTCTTAGTAGTCATACCCAGGACTTCATTATCTGTGGTTCATGAAACCATAGAAGGCCTTCTTCATTAGCTCTGGTTCCTCCCTGATCAACACTTCTTGCACTTGTAGACATACATTAAACCCCCTTCACTTTCTGACCACCATCCTCTTTAGCTCCCTTACGCCACCTATTACTGGTGTTTGTTTTTTTTAAATAGCATCCAGGAATATAGAATATAAGTGATATATCAGTAAGTATACTCTTCCTCCTATCTGTTTCTTCTCCTCTTTCTCATTCTCCCTTTCTAATTTGTTTGGCTAAATCTCTTTCTATCTCATCATCCTATCTCATCAACTTCCTTCTTCATAGTCATTGTTGTCATCATGTTTCCCTCTTCAAAATATATGGTGATTATTAGTAGCATTATTTTTATTAAAGTGATTATTATTTTGTGGATGAGGGAGGATTCCAGAATCTAGCTGTAAGAAAAAGTTAATGGGAACAATCCATTAAAATTAGGATAGGAAATTTTATTTATTTTTATTTTTTTGCTTTGAAAAGTTTTTCAGGTTGCACAACACTAATTTATTCAAAACAGTGCTTGGAAAAATGTTAAAACCAGGACTGGGAAGTTTGTTCTATTTATTTTTTTTCTATTTAAAGAAGAACTCAGAATATCTTAATTTTTTGAACTACACCTCCAATGTGTTCTTAGCATCAGTCAGGATCGTCCAAACTACTGTATTCCCATCACTATCTATGGATGTGAGGGCAGGATAGTGAAGAAAGCAGGCAAAGAAAATCAACTCATTTGAGATATGATGCTATAGAAGTCTGCTGAGGATACTGTGGATGGCCAAAAAGACCAACAAATGTTTCCTAGACCAGATCAAGCCCGAACTTGAACTCTCCCTGAAAGACAGGATGACTAAATTGAGGTTGTTTATGTATTTATTTATTATATTTATTTGTATCCCACCCTTTTCCCAGGACTGGGACTCAGAGCGGCCAATAGGTTGTTGTACTTTGGTCACACCAAGAAAAGGAAAGACTCATTAGAAAAGGCAATGATGCTAGGAAAAGTGGAAGGCAGCAGAAAGAGTGGAAGACCACAAGCCAGAGGACTAGATTCAATCAGTCCACGGGCCTGAGCTTGCAGGACCTGAGCAGAAAAGTAAGGGGGTCTTGGAGATGTCTTATCCACAGGGTCACCATGGGTCAAAGTTGACACGAGGGCAGCTAACAACAATATCTGAAATAAACCTAATAGTAGTGTCAACACTGATTCCAGACATTGGAAAAAGTATTTTTGAATGGCACCTAAAGGTTAAAAAAAAAAACCATTCATACGCACATATAACCCTCTGGAAGTGTAAACATCGCTAAAGAGGAAAGTTCAGACAGTCCAGTGCTAAAGCATATTACATTACAGAGATGTAAAAATAAGGGCCTGGGCTGGGTCTGCAGCCAAAGTTGGGGTGAAGCCAAGCTAGTAAACAGGAGATTGGGATCAGTGTGGGAGCCATGGGCAGGCTGTAGTCCATGCCTCAAGTATCACGGCACAGCAAGAATTAGGACAGAAGCATCATGCAGGCAAAGCCAAAGAACTGAGCCAGAAACTAGGTCAAGAAGTCATATCAACAGCCAAAAGGCCTGAGCCAGACTAAGGTAATGCTTGGAGCAGAAACAAGGCAGGAAGAGGGAAGGGAGAGTAGGACACCCCACAGTAAGGCTGGAAACATATTCTTCCTAGGGCATGCATTTAATTAAGCAGGCACTTCCTGCTAAAACACTATATAGGTGTGGCGATGTTGTTAGCCAGAAAATAAATGAACCAGAAAATTTGTTTGCCCAAAAGCTGTGGGTTATGCAGGCTATAGCTTCTGACTTTTCAGTGGAGTACAGCATAAATCTCTGGGCTGTTTCACATGTTGCCCACGTATTTAACTCATCAGTTCTTCGTAGCATATAGAGAGGCAGAGTTTATGCACAAGATGAACAAACATTTAGGGCCTCACATTGTGAGGGGATCCTAAATACAAAAAGATTGCTCAATTGAAAGTTTTACATAATTGTTGGACTAATATACATTTTAATAATACAAAGAGGCCTCTTAAACTTGATGGGTTTAGGGCCTCAGCATGTATGAATTCAGCCCTGGGCATTTTTCCCCCCAGCGGATCCACCACGTGCAGTTCTCATGAAAGAAATGAAAGGCTGATTTGTTTTAGAAAAAACCCTCCTCTGGTGACCTAAGGACCAGAGGCACTGGACCTAGATTCTGTTATCAGAAGGAAAACAGAAACACTCCTTCATTGGAGATCTTTAAATAGAGGTTGGATGGCCATCTCAGGAGTGCTTTAGCTGTCTTTACATGCATGACAGGGGGTTGGAGTAAATGGTGCTTGGGGTGCCTTCCAACTCTGAACCAGAAATGCAGCAGCTAAAAAAAAAGGGGGGGGGAGTAGGCAGCAAGGTGAGGTCAAACTACTTATAAAAGAAATGTAGGATATCTTTTTGCAATTTTGTGGATTGTTTGTAGCAGCCATCACAGGAACACTAGCAGCATGGAAACCATGGAAAATGACGAGTAGATATCCATAGCCAGGCATGGTCAAATAGAAACAACTATTTTCTGAACAGTGGCTTAAGAAGCTGCCCCGAAAGTCCCTACCAAATGAGTGGGCTCTGGAAGCAGGCAATCTACAAACTCCAGTGGAAAAGAACAGGGTAAAATGAAAATTGGAAGGAATCCTCTCGCCTTTTAAAATATTTTCTAGGCACATACACACACATCTGGCGATAGTTCAAATGCAGAAGAACTTCTGCTGACAAACCTTAGGGTTGGAGGATTCTTGGCTAGATAATTGTTCAAAAACACTATCAAATACTGTAAGCAAAGTCTGTGCTGGCTTTGATCTTGCATGATCAACTTCTTTTGTTTTGGGTTTGAAGTTCAATCTGGTACCGTATTTAGATTTCAAATGCAAAAAGGTGCCTTGACCATGTATTTCTCACTGGAACACCTTAGTCTGCAAAGTGTGCGTTTATGTATAAAATCACAGTTTATTTTTCCTATTACTACTCGCCTGTCAATGCTTTAAATGAAGAATTATGTCTTATGACTTACCTAATTCCCTTCTGGAATCATAGTGATTAGTAGATCTATCCCTTTACTAAGAGTGTACAAAAATGGAATGGCTGAGTTAAACCAAAGATGCCTCTTTGCTTGGTAAATAAAGAAGAGCTGGCAATTCCATAGCTTCAGTGAGTATAATCCTATATTTTGTTGCCCTGGTACATGGATATATTAAAATTTATTTTAATGCATTGGACTGATTTGCAAAAAGGACTGTCAATATTGGGAGTTTTAAGGTAGTAGGGATTTGAACCCACACTGACTCCTCAGTCTGTTCTGGTTCAGTACTTTAACCACTACCACATACTGCCATTTAGTTCTATGTGAATGAAGCCACCTTTATCTGGCAGCTAAAACTCAAAAGACTAGGGGCAAAGTTCACAACATGAAGAGAGTGTTGCAAAGTCATGGAAACATGACTTTAAAATCCTGTTGTCTGATCACCATCCACTTCATTTTGGCAGGGATGAGCACGTAATGACAGACTTGCCCAGGCCATCTTAAAGTCCAGACAGGTTCACACACTATCAGACAGCTCTCTGCTTCAGAATCTGAAAACAATCCCATAGCTGCTTCTGTGAAATCTGTGTCCTAGAGTGCTCTAGGAACACCTGTGTCTCCTGGAAACCTGCCGAGAAGGAGGTGAGACGGAGAGCATCATCCTACAAATACTGGCTCCAAGCACCATTACTCCGGAACACCTGCAACCACCATTACTCCAGAACAGGGACATAGCCAGGATTTTAGGAAGGGAGGGTTCAGACTAAGTGACACCATTATAATGGGGCTTGGGCCCAGTGGCGCAGCAGCATGCACCATTCATTGTATCTAACGGAAGGGGGGATCTGGACCTTATGGACCCCCCCCCCTTGGCTACATCTCTGCCTGGAAGCCTACCAAGAAGGATGTGAGACGGAGATTGGTGTCCTACAGATGCTGGCTCCAACTACCTTTACTCCAAAATACCTGCAGCCCCTGGAAGCCTGCCAAGAAGGAGGTGAGACGGAGAGCAGCGTCCTACAAGTGCCACTCCAGCCACCACTCCTCCGTAACTCCTGCGGCCCCTGGAAGCCTGTTGAGAGGGAGACGGACGTAGAGATGGAGGGCGGCACTCTGCTGGTTTTGAACTGTCCTAATTGCTTAACTATTTTAAACCGAGATGAATGCTATTATTATACAATGCTTGTGGGAATAAAAGGGACTATGTTCTCTTCTTGTTGCTGTATTTATTGCTGTATTGTATCATTGTATTACATTTCTGTTATTTTGCTGCTAGTGGAGTATTGGTAATTGCCGTCTAGATGTTATGTCTTAATTATTACTATGTTAGGTAATTTTGGGATTTTGTACCTTGTATTTATATTAGCCATTATGCTATGTTATGTACTTTGGAGTATATTTGTTGTATTTTTATTATTGATTTTTGCTTTTTTGTATAATTAATTTATTGTTGTTATGATTTGTTATGTGACAATTTGGTGAGGGGGGTATAAGTTTCTTTTTTGTATTTGATACTTTTTGTATTTGTATTTGATACTTTACTTTTGTAATCTGCCTTGATTCTGCAAGGAAAAGGCAGAATATTATTACAGTATTATTATTATTATTATTATTATTATTATTATTATTATTATTATTATTATTATTATATGCTCTTAATATCCAAATTCAAGATTTTACTTTAATGCCAATATTTTGTTATTTTTTAAACACTATTTTATTGTAATAATCTAAAAGAATGATGAAAATGCAAACCAGCAGAAGTGTTAGATTTACTCTCACAGTGCATAAAGCAAGGAGGGTCAAATTTAATGGAACAGCAAGTAAGTGATTTCATTCTCTCTCCCCCAATTCAGTTTTCTTTCCACTTTTCTCCATTTCAGTTTCTTCCTTCTTTTAGGGTTTAAGATGCCACAAAAATGTAGGTCTGTGTGATTTTGCTGTAGCAGAGTCTGGCATCTGGACTTTCTCCCAGCCTTTGTCCCATTCCTAAAAGTTTCCAACTCCATAAGTCCCTGCATGATCTCTGTCTTACCTCTTAATCTAGGTGATCCACAGGAATGCTCTTCCCCAGCTGAGAAAACCTTTTCCTGGCATTCTTTACTTCAGCTTGCTTCTGCCTCCTCAGCAGCTCCCTCCACCTCCTCAGCCTGGCAGACACAGACTATGGCTGGACTGGTCTAAACAGACACTGGAGTGGAGGCTATGGCCTAAGTCCAGCTGCTAGTCACAGCCACAGCAGAACTATTTAATGGTATAGCATTTGTGTAAATCCTATTGATTCAACTGACCTTCCCTTACTGGAACTACCAACTGGATGCAGGTCTGTAGAACAATACTTTTTATCATTCATTATTTTATTAAACACAAAAACACAAATATACATGTATACATATTCACACATACAGTCAGCCCTCCATATGCACAGATTCTGCATCCATGGATTCACCCATCCATAGCTTGAAAATATCACACATACACCAAATATTTCAAAAAGTAAACCTTGATTTTGCCATTTTATATAAGGAAATCATTTTACCATGCCACTATATAATAGAACTTTAGCATCCTTGGATTTTGATATCCATGAGGGGTCTTAGAACCAAACCCAGCAGATACTATGGGCCCACTGTGTGTGTGTGTGTGTGTGTGTATTCTACCAACCAAAACTTTTAAAAAAATCTAACAAATGAACATTGAAACACAAACACCACTAACTTTCTCCTCCATAACTGATGGTTACACCCCCCTATTAAGTATACTTTCTTTAAACAATTACAGTGGGCTCTCCTTATATGCGGACTTGCTATCTGTGGATTTGAGCATCCACCGATTGCAAGCCCATGGGGGGGGGGGGGGGACAAAAGAAGAGGAGGAAGGCACACAGCACAGCAGAAGAGAGGAGGAGGAGAAGGAAGATACAGAGGTAGAGTGGGAAAAGGAGGAGGTGGGAGGAAGAAGAGGCATCAGGAAAGAAGAGGAGGAGGAGGCCGCCGACTGGGGAACATAACCTAGAGAAGGAGCTTCTCCCCAGCCTCCCAAAACCTACCTTGCTTTCCTCTCCTCCTCCTCCAACTCTTTCTCCTTCTGTCAGTCAGGAGCATGGTGAGGCCTAGAGGGGAGGAAGCATAGCGGTGGAGCCTCAGCACACCTCGAGCTGAAACAGGCCACAAGGTTATCCAGCCAGGCCGCAGAGCACAAGTGTGTGACCACTGGGGCAGTCGGAGGGACTCGTCCAGGCCTGACAGAGGCAGCAGGAACCATGCTTGGGTGTCCCTTGGCTGGAAAGAAGACCTGGATGGAAGGAAGCTCCGAGGGCAACAGCGCTCCAGAGTGCATTCGTGCTCTGGGAGGAAATAAATTTTATTTGGAGGAAGTGTGCACATTTAAGTAGTACACCTCATGTATTCAAAGTATATCACACGTGTCATCTCAGTAATCCCTCCAACAGTCCTTGAAGCAATCATGACACTGATGTAACCCTCCAGATATTGTTGGACTGCAACTCCCAAGTCCCAACATGCCTCACCTTAGGCTATGCCAGTTAGAGCCACTGGGATTTGAAGCTTGACAACATTTTGAGCGCTGCATGATTCCCACCCCATCTTAAAGCCAGACCCTGATCTCTACATATGGAAACTACATACAACAAAATATTGCAGTACTGAGTGCTCTTGTTCATTGCTCCGACCAACTACCCATGTCCTCCCTCTAAGACACTGCATTCCATTCCCCTCTGCCATCGTTTAACAGTCAACAAGCTTTCTCTGGCCACTAAGCAGATAATTGCAATAGGGCTGTTTTCCCAAACTTACTGATGCCGCCCTTCTTGTGTGGGGGTGGTACTTTTATTTTGCAACACAAGCAACAACATTCATTTCTGAACATCAAAAACAAAGTGCCTAACATTTCTGCTGGGAGGCTGAGATGAAAGTGGCTTGTCTATGGTCACTTAGGGCCCTTTCACACTACAGAATTTAGCATTATGTTTCTGCTATTCTATAGAATCCTGGAATTTGTAATTTTTGGAGGAACATTCAGAATTCTCAGTCAGAGATCTCCCATACTGCCTCACCAAACTACACATCCCAGGATTCCATAGGAGGTAGCCATGGCAGTTAAAGAGGAATCATATCACTGTGATGATTGTACAGTGGTCCCTCCATATTCACTGGGGTTAGGGGTAAAGGACCCCTATGAATGTGGAAAAATGCAAATAAAAAACACTGGTCTGTTACAGACAGCCAAAATAAAGCTGCTTCGAGTCACAGTGGAGGTATGGTGTTTCAATGATGCGTGCGTCCTAAGAGTCCAGAAGTCACACCAAAGCCACACTGCAGCCCTGGAGCGTGGCTTTGGTGTGGCTTCTGGACTCTTAGACGCACGCATCATTGAAACACCATACCTCCACTGTGACTCGAAGCAGCTTTATTTTGGCTGTCTGTAACAGGCCACTATCTTTTATAATATTTAATAATATTTATTATTTATCCCCCGCTCTTCAGTCAAAAGGCTATCAGAGCGGCTTACAATGTTAATTAGACATTTCCCAGCCCAGGCTTACAATCTAAAAAGACAAGATCCAAAAGGAGAAGAGAATGGCAGTGGGGGTGGGGGAAAGTCCAGCAGATCTCTCTCCCCCGAGGCCTGGACCATGACAGATGGACGGAGGAAGGACCTTCTTCTTACCCTGATTAGGCCCAATGGAGCTGGCTTGCCTTTCTGTCCCTTTGGATGATCGAGATGGAGGAAGGGCCTTCTTCTTTTCAGGCAAGGCCGGATGGAGGCTGGAGCTGGGCTTGCTTTCTCTCCCTTTGGATGGTGGGGGAAGGAGAGCCTTCTTCTTTTCAGACAAGGCTTGATGGAGCTGGCTGCCTTCTCTTTTTACTTAAGAGAACACCTCTTAGGAATCTCCAGGTCCTTCAGTGCAACTTTATGGTTAAAATCTGCAAGAAGTTAATCATAGAATCATGCTGAGGACCTACAGATGCCCAGAAACTTATAGGTTCTCCGGGAAACTCCATTGGTCAACCTCCAGCAGAATGGTGCTGGAGGCTTAGAGATTCCTGGAGATAACATATTAATCAAAACACACAATAACGAAATCTGCAAAGTCAAATCTGCAAATGTGGGAGGCCAACTGCAGTGTGAAAGGGCCCATAAATCAATGCAGCTGTGAAATTTGCAAAAAACTTTTGGTTGATTACTCACATTCATTACCACATATCAGATCTCAAAGCTGTAGGTCATTATGAGCAATTATTTCTGCCCTTCCAGTTATGTCGGTTCTCCTAATGGCAATTAATTTATATAGGTTGTAATTGTTTTATTACTATGAATGACCTTGAATGACTTCTTTGTAAAAACACATGAACAAGTCTGTGTTTTTGCATGTCACATCCATAATTATCCTGTGCGGTAACCATAATTATCCCCCACAAGAATCCACATCAGCATTCACACTTTTTTTTTTCCTTCACTGTAAATGCAAAGTGATATCTAGCTGCACAGTTTTTTTTAAAAAAATGCAAGAAAGAAATATTAATGTCAGAACATTGGAACAGCCGTATAGCTCAGTACTATGTACATGGTATGTAAATAGTCCCAGTTTCTGAAAATATTGTCCAACTGTCCCAGTTTAGCAGGGAAAGTCCTGATTCTGTTATTCCATTTTCAGATGCTTTTTAAGTATCCTGGTTTGCGCTCCTCCTCCCATTCTGTCTTACTTCCATTTATGCAAACTTTGGCGGGTTACAGACGGCCTATTTGGGGCGGGCTGTACCCATCCCTTTCCCCGGTGTATCGGGCCTCAGCTGTCAGAACGGCAGCCGGAGGCCCCGATCCACCGCTTTTCAGGCTGCGCGGGAAGCGGCAAAACACCGCTTCCCCGCAGCCTGAAAGGGATGTCCTTGGGGCTTCAAGCCTCAAGGACACCCCCGCGGCAGGGGGAGGAGAATGGGGCCACTTGGCCTTTTCTCCCTTGCTTCGCTGGGCGCAGCCGTCTGAAGGCTGCACCCAGCGAAGCAAAGTGGCGCCACAAACCAGGAAGGAGCTCCGAAATGTAGCCTCCTTCCTGTTTTGCGCTAAGGGCGCCCTAGGCGCCCTGGCGCAGAGCGAGGACGTCATGTCCTGCTGCCCCGTATAGAGGTGGCGTGGCCGTGACGTCCTCATGGCAGCGGCCGTCTGGAACGTCCACTGTTATTTTTACGTGCAGAGCGCGTATTAGGGTTAGGGAGTGTGCGGAAGCACCGCACCTCCCTAACCCTAGTACGCGCTCCGCGCGTACTTTCATGGCGGTGTGTAACCCGCCTAGTTCAAAATACAAAGGTAGTTTACTCTCAATTAATTTAGCAGGGAAAAGGAGGGGTAGAAGATTGCTCTCGCTAGTAGATGTACACAAAACAAACTGCTGCAGCCTTTTCTTGCTTGGCTCTACTCCCTCGTTAACTTGCTCCTCACTGTGATGTTGCTTAACCACCTATGTCTCATCTGTGAATTGTTTGAGGGTAGGATTCAGTCCCTGGAATTTCGAAGTAAATCGAAAAGACTACTCTGAGGCCCTGGTGAGCTGTTGCAAGAAATTACTGAGTTGGATGGAACCGAGATGGAAATAGAACAACATATTCAAATCAGAAGTAAGTTCAGTGGAGACCATAGATTCACATGCACAAAGGCATGAAATGTTGCAGGTTTTGAATGCTACATAACTGCTTTGGCTCCCGGGGGGAAAATCATGCAAATTTCATTCAGAATGAGTATTAACATGCAGCAAAGCACTTTGGCAGCACCTAGTGGTGTACGCTAAGGATGCATTTTGGAAGACATGAAGGGAAGGAGAGCGGTTGTATCTCTCTGGAAGCCAAGCAGGACATCTGCCAGCAATCCTGCACCCCTTACGTTACGTGGGAATATCAATGTATTTATACTGTTATGCTATAGCTAGAGAGGGTGTGGCTTTACAGATATTGTTGAATTCCAAATTCTATCAACCCTACGCAGAGGAGATGTGAGAGTTGCACACATCAACACCAGATTGCCTCCCCCTAGTACTGTCATCATCAGCAATACTTGTCTCAGAGTGGAGGGTAAAATAGTGGTCCTGTGCTTCTTTTTGCTTTTCTTTTAGGCTGCAGCCATACTGCAGAAATAATCCACTTTAACTGCCATGGCTCAGTGCTGTGGAATCTGGGAACTGTAGTTTGTTGTGGCAACAGAGTGCTCCAAAAGAGAAAGCTAAATGTTCACAGAGCTACAAATCCCAGAATTCCATACGATGAGAACATGGCAGTTAAAGTGGTGTCAAACTGGATGATTTCTGTAGTGCGGATGCAGCCTAAGTCTGGTTTCTCATTGCCACCGCTAAATGTTTTTTGTTTCTCTGGCAATCCCACCTAACGAGATCCAAACCAGTGATTCTTAGACTTTTTCCCCTTGTGACCCCCCCCCTTACATCTACATGTGGATGTCATGCCCACCCCATTGACATAGTACATGACTAAAATATTTTGTTTAGTGTGTGTATTCATTCTTACATTAGGTGTAAAATATTTTAACATTTATATGGAAATAAATCTCCTATTCTTCCTTCTCCTCCTCCTTCAGGCAGAGGTTCCAAGCACCCTCCTTGCCTTTCTCTTCCCCATCCTCCCAGGACAGGGACGTAGCCAGGATTTTTGGGAAGGGGGGGTCCAGACTAAGTGCCACCATTTTGAGATGCTAAGAGCCCCCCCAAGACACAAATGTAGGAAAATGTAGGACATGATCAAACAACAAATGTAGGACAAATTGTAGGATGTTCAAAAATGGAGAACACACCCACAATAGCCAAAAACATATAAAAAACAATATAAAATCAGTTTCTCAGTCATGCTCAAAATGGAAAATTTTGACATTCTTCCTGGATAGGAGGTTGGGATATAGCTTTGTGTTGTGACAGGAGGAACTTCCGAGAGAGTAAGGGCTTCAACCGTGAAACACACTCCTTCCTCGGAGTGCAGCAGAGTCTCCTTCTTTGGAGGTCTTTAAGCAGAGGCTGGATGGCCATCTGTCAATGGGATGTTTTGATTGAGAGTTCCTGCAATGCAGAATAAAGGAGTTGGCCTGGGTGGCCCTGCAGTCTCTTCCAACTCGGATCTATGACTCTGGAGACCAGGATTCAATGAAATCTGATTTCTCCAACAGAGAAGGCTAAATATCTTACATGGGGTACATGTCGATGAATGGCTTATGCATCATGTCCAAATTGTGCGGCGCACAAGGGACATCACAGCGCTTGTCACACTCTCTCAGCCTTAAGGGAAGGTGAAGGCAAATCCCCCCCAAAACCACTGGGCAAGTCACATTCCTCAGCCTCAGAGGATGGCAATCAAACCCTCTGAACAAACCTCCGAAGAAAACTTCTCGAAGGCACACACTCCACACACCCAAGTCACCAAAGGCAGGCTCCGAACAAACCAGAAGACCCACTAGGCAAGGAAGTCACACACTCTCACCTCAGCAAGGAAAGGCTGGCAAAGGCAAACTCCTGAACAAACCAAGAAGACCCACTAGGTAAGAAGTCACACACTCTCAGCCTCAAGGAAAGGCTGGCAAAGGCAAACTCTCTGAACAAACCAAGAAGACCATTAGGCAAGGAAGTCACAACCTCTCAGCCTCAAGAAGGCTGGCAAAGGCAAACTCTCTGAACAAACAAAGAAGACCCACTAGGCAAGAAGTCACACACTCTCAGCTTCAAGGAAAGGCTGGCAAAGCAGGATGTTTTGAAATTCCTCCGGGGCAGAAATGTAGACGTTCCTGGATAAAGGATGATGTCTGGTCACCCTGAAAATGGAGGATGTTTTGACATTGCTCCTGGGCTGAAATGTGTGCCGTATCCTGGATAAAGGAGGACGGTTGTCATCCTACCAAAAATGGAAGACATTTTTACATTCATCCAGCCAGAAGGTTGAAACATAGGACACGTCCTATAAAAGGAGGACATCTTACAAAAAATGAGGACTTTTGAAATTCCTTCTAGGCAGAACCGAAATGTAGGATGTGTCCTATAGCCATGAGCCAGAAAAGAGCCAAGCCTCAAATCTGGACCCCAGAAACTCTAACTCCCAGAATTCCATACATGAGCCAGAAGGAGCCAAGCCTCGATATCTGGACCCCAGAACATACCTAACTCCCAGAATTCCATAGCAAGAGCCAGAAAGGAGCCAAACCTCAATATCTGGACCCCAGAACATACTCCAACTCCCAGAATTCCATAGCAATGAGCCAGAAAGGAGCCAAGCCTTGATATCTGGACCCCAGAACATACTCCAACTCCCAGAATTCCATAGACATGATCCAGAATAGTCCAAGTCCATCATATCTGGACACCAGAACATACTCTAACTCCCAGAATTACATAGCAATGAGCCAGAAAAGAGCCAAGCCTCGATATCTGGACCCCAGAACATACTCCAACTCCCAGAATTCCATAGCAATGAGCCAGAATAGAGCCAAGCCTCAATATCTGGACCATAGAACATACTCCCAGAATTCCATAGCCATGAGCCACAAAAGAGTTAAGTCGCTGCCAAAATGGTTATTTCTTGAGTGTGGATGCAGCTTGAGGCAGCCTCTTGTCCCTCCCTCCATCTCCTCCAGAGCTTTTTGGCTCCTCCCCCTCAGGCTCCGCAAAAAGTTTAGGGGCGGCACTTGCGTTCCTCCTGGCTTTGCCAGGGCCGGGAAGATAGAAAAGGATACTTGTTGGAGCGCGCATGTGCACGCGCACAGCCCCCAAAAAACGCCAGGGAGAGCGCCACTTCTGTTCCTCCTGAAGCCTAGAGGAGAGCAAGTGGCGCTCTCCCCGGCAGGGACGTAACTAGGATTTTAGGAAGGGGGGGGTCCAGACTAAGTACCACCATTATAATGGGGCTTGAGTGTGGCGGCGCAGCAGCACACACCATTCATTTTTCTAATGGAAGGGGGGGTCCGGACCCCCAGATCCCCCCCCCGGCTACATCCCTGTCCCCGGCGTTTGTTTGGGGCTGTGTGCGTGCACGCGCAGGCTCCAACAAGCACCCCTTTCTCTCCTGCTGAAGGGGGGGGGGCCGGGCCCCCCGACCCCCCCCCCCCCGGCTACATCCCTGCCCAGGAGAAAAGAGTTTGGGGAGAAGGATCAGGACCTCCAAATCTCATCCCCCCCAAGCAATTCTCATGCTTCTTTGGGGGTCCTGTGGCAATGACCATTAGATACTGGTGAGTACTAACAGAAGGAGAGACCACAACATTGTCCATAACAAGTTTTAAACCTTAACTGGAAAATATCAAGAGGATACATTTTAAAATCTGAATGGATACATATACATACAATGAACAGCCACACCTGAAATGAACATGGTAATAAAACAACCAGAAACGCCTCCTGCTAACCTATCTAGACTGTGCCCTTCTTTTAACTAGGTCCCTTATTCATGCAGTACTTTCCACTCCCTGCTTTCTTCTTTACAAGCTTTCCTCCTAGAGGAATGTGATCTTGTGCCTCCTTTATCATATTGCTTGCCTTTTTTTTTTTTTTGGCACCTATTCCAGTATTGTTTTCTGCAACTGCAATATACTTCTCTAAAGGTAAAGGTAGTCCCTTGACATGAATGTCTAGTCACAACCATGATATGGCCAAAGTAGCCTCGGTTACCACTTTTGGCTTCTGGGAACAGGTGAGGCTTGGTTTCCCTTAAGACCCATTTACAGTATTTATACACGTTGGCATTTCATGGTATCCATAGAACTTTAGTACATGTCAAATGTGCTGTTTTCCTGTCAGCTTTCTTCAGCATCCAGTTTTAACCATATATAGAAATAGGAAACACGATGGCATGAATGATCCTGACTTTGCTAGTCAATATTTTTATACTTGAGTGTCTTACCTAGTTCCTTCATAGCTGCCCTTCTATGTCCTAATCTTCTTCAGATTTGACTGTAGTCTCCATTCTAATTCTGTTTTTATTGTTCATCATTTTATATCATTATTGTCCTTTTTTAGCTGTTAATTTTATGACTGGGAAGGGGATGGGAGTACGGGATTGTCTCGAAATGTGATTTTATTGTTATTTGTATTTTATTATCATTTCTGCTATAATCCGCCTTGATTCCTCCGGGAAATGGCAGAATACAAATATTATTATTATTATTATTATTATTATTATTATTATTATTATTATTTGTGACTGACCCAAAGTACAGGACAGGATTTTCAAGGTAAAAAGCCTTCAAGAGTGGTTTACCATTGCCTTCTTCCGCACAGTACTAACAAATGTTAGCTAAAGTATCACTCCATTTCTTCTATTGTAATTTCCAAAATAAGACACTGTTTAATCATCTGATTGAAAATGTCCTATTCCTAATTTTTATAGCTTGTTCACCCCAAGTTTTGCTATGTTTGTTCTTTCCATTTCTCATTTTATGATTTCTAGCTTTCCCTGATTTGTGTATATTATATGCATTGTACATCTTCCGACTTTCCTTTCCAAGCATTTTAGCAGCTGAACATCTTTTCAGTTTGAGTCTAGATGTGTCATATGTATTCATACATGTTCCCTGCTCTTCCCTAGCAACTGGTTGAATAGCTTCTAACCTAGCAGTCCTCTTTCTTAATTTCCCCCCTATTTTATCAGCATAGCATTTTCAATGTACAAACCATTCAGAAGTGGTTCTCGATAGCCTTCTTCCTTATAGTAACTAACTCCTTTAGAACTCCATGTTTTTTCTGCCTGATACCAGATTTTCTGTTAAAGAAAAATAACATTCAGAAACACACCTACTGAAGTATACTTGTATCAGCATACCTGCAAGAGCAATTATTCAATATTTGGTATTTAAACAGCCTTCCTCTTTCAGAACTATTCGCTTTTTCACACACTCTTCATATTTCAGGACATTCTCCCCTCCTCTTATCCTCAGAACAAACTTGAGTCCCCAAGTTAGCCTGGTGTAGTGATGGAAGTTGTTCAGCACAGAGCCTGAAAGAAAATTCAACTACCAGTTCAAGTGCATTTTGTTATGTCAAATGAGATATCATCTTTTCTTTTCTTTCCATTTTTTCTGTAGGCAAAAACCCCTTTGGGGTTAATCCTGGCTACCATACTATCACAGCAAAACAAGAGAGCAACAGGAACTATGTGGTGCAGGTGAACCCTGCAGGAAGTCAGTGTCAACAGCCAGTTTCTACTATCATAGATAGGCTAGAAACACAGCAACTTTCAGGCACGTGTTGGAGAGCACAATTAAATTAGACAGATATATTCTTTTGAAGCTGCGGTGTGCCAAGAAAGGAAAAAGCGGGATCCTAGTCAGCTTCCAGTGTCACATTAAAATAGGCAGACAATGGTCAGTTTAAGCTATTTCACCTATTTTGGCCCCATTCAGTTGAATGATTAGCCGCACCTTTTATTAATTCATTGAGGCAGAAAACAAATAAGTGATTTATTACCAGTCCTCAGACATGCAGTCTCCACATCCAAGGTGAAACCAAGTTGTGATTAGATAAGTAAAAGCACCTGCTTCCATCTCTTAAATAGCACCCCAGAAAGAAACATAAAGTTTAAGTTTACATATAGAAACATAAGGCATCTATGTTCCTAAGTCAAGCTTGTTCAGAATGTCAGTTTCCAAACCTCAAGTTGTACATTACAGTGCTTGTGTCTTACTCACTTTCAATTTGTGACTCTTCTGTGACAGCAGTTTGAGCTCCAACAGTTGGCAGGTGATGTTGGCATAGACTACAAAGAGCCCTACATCAGTGGTGGAGCACATTGCTCTGTGTGCAAAAGGTCCCCGGTTCAAGCACTGCAATCTAAGGCCGGTTACAGACCGGAGTTTTAGTGCGTGACGAGCACACACTAGGGTTACAAAAGGGCAGTGCTTCCGCACCACCCTAACCCTAGTGCGTGCTCGTCACGCACTAAATGGCGGCGGCCCTTCCATATGGCCGCCGCCATGAGGACGTCACGGCCGCGCCGCCTCTAGACGGGGTGGCGCGGATGTGATGTCCTCAATCCGCGGCAGGGCGCCTAGGGCGCCCTTTCCGCAGACCAGGAAGGAGCTCCGTTTCGGAGCTCCTTCCTGGTCCGCGGCGCTGCTTTGCTTTGCTGGGCGCAGCCTTCAGATGGCTGCGCCCAGCGAAGCAAGGGAGAAAGGGGCCAAGCGGCCCCTTTCTCCCCCTTCCCGCCGCCGCGGGGTGTCCTTGCTGCTTGAAGCCCCAAGGACACCCCTTTTCAGGCTGCGGGGAAGCGGCGTTTTGCTGCTTCCCTGCAGCCTGAAAAGCGGCGGATCGGGGCCTCAGCGGCTGCCGGTGTAGCCACTGAAGCCCCGATACTCTGGGGAAAGGGGCGGGTCCAGACCGCCCCAAATGGGCGGTCTATAACCCGCCTAAGTTTTCTCTCAGTTCCATCACCCTCACAGCTCTGTTTGGTGAGGACACAGGAGAGAGTTAGCCTTCTCAGAGGCTGCTCCATGTAGAGTTTCCTCTCATAGAAGAGTAGTTTGGCCTGCTCTCTGCTTTTTCTAACAGATGAAGACCTTTCTGTTTACCGAGGCCTTTGAATGTTAATTGTCCACTAACTGTTTTAAATTGTTTTAATATGTTAACTTTGCTGAATGTCAACTGTCATAATATCCATTGTTTTAACTATAGTATTTCTTTTTACTTATACAGTGGTACCCCGGGATACGAATGCGCCGCCTTACGAAATTTCCGGGTTACGAAAAAAATCCATTTTAAAAAACTGTTCCAGGTTACGAAGGTTATTTCGGGTTACGAAATTTTTTTTGGTGCTTTTCGGCGCTATTTCGCATGAAATCGCGGCTTTTCCCCATTAGCGCCTATGGCTTTTTCGCCTTACGAAGATTTTCGGGTTACGAAAGCGGCGGCGGAACGAATTAATTTCGTAACCCAGGGTACCCCTGTATTGTGAGCTGCCTCAAGTTCCATATTAAGAAGGGCAGGACATAGATTAAATGTAAATACTTGACCTAGCTTGAATCATGTATGACTTGATACAAAGAAACTTCCTATTTGCATATGAAGGAGTCCAGTAGCATCTGTGAGACTAGCATAAACTTTCATGGACTAGTTTACTTCTGATGAATTTGTACTAGCAATGAACTTATGCTAGAACCCCCCCTCCCCGCCCCATTATGCTTAAAATTGCTATCAGATTCCTTTATGCTAAAACTAAGACACCTCTGAATACACTGTGAATGCAGGGTGCCAGAATGCCTCTCAGCCCAACAATTCATGCTTTAATTTTATAAAAGGTGAACTGTTGTCAAAGGAGCAGCACAGTCATACCTGCAGTCATTGTATAGGTCTTCTCCACCCCATGTGCATGTATTCTTTGTGGTGACTTCATATGTAAAGTCTTCATATGTGTTCTCAGTGCAAAGTCTGCCAGATTTTGGCACTGTAATGAATGTTGCAGTGAATATGCTTTTCCCCTGCCTAACCCATGAGAGGCGCTATGCTTTCCCACACATTTACACTCTTTACATTAACAAACCTTAAATCTTACACCATTTACCCAACGGCATGATTTAAGTAAAATGGACATGACTAGGAATGAGAAACATTCCCTTTGTTTCCCCCAAGTAGCAGCATTTGATTCTTTCACTTTTGAGTAGAATTATTATGAAATGAAAATAGCTACTATTGATGCTATTACCACTCTTTAAGCACTATGCCAACTCGGAAGAAACAGATATAACTTGAAGCCCATGGCTTTCTTATGAGTTTCTCATGTACCTTAATTCATACATGAGAACCTTTATTCAGACACATTAGTGGATTATGGATCTATTAACAACTCAATTTAAGTTTTAGAAACAAACGAAGAAAAAGCACTACCAAGCTGCATTTATTGGGGGAAGAGAGGGACATTTCTATCTATACAGACATTGAAATGTCTGCTAGATAAGTACTGTACTCCACTGTGGAAATTTGCTGGTAAGAATAGTATGGACGTTTTACATACAAAGCACTATACACACCAAGAAATATGAAGGTTCAATTCTTTATTTTCCCATTCCAAAAACAAAATCAGAATCACCACAGGGCCCTCAAGCAGCAATAAGAACATAGAGACTACACACACAGTATTAATTTGAATCTGCTGGTTATTAATTATTGCTTATGTGCACACGCCAATACAATATAGAACTGCACCTGCTCAGTAGTATTACTTATGTTCATTTCTTAATTCTGTAAAGAATTTAATCTTACTTTAAAATATTGGCTTTCAACCTGGTCTCAAGATCCACTTACGAAATTTCATGGACTGGAGCAACAAACAAAAAAGACTGAATATACATAAGACTCTTTTTGACTCTTTCAGAGTTTCTAGTGATCTGATGGCACACAAAATTAATTCAGCCCCAATCTCACTCCGGTTCTAAGCAATGATTATGGCTATTTTGTAAGACTGGAGGCAACAAATACTTTCCTACTATCTGTCATCCTCCCTATCATAACTTAAATCCAATAGGTTCTGGAGGTTTGCTGAATCCAAAAGGTGGACTTGAGAATAAAAATCCCTAACTGGGAAAACCTGTACATGTCTATTGAGAAGTAAAGTCTTAAAGGGAAGAATTGAATGGGATTTACCGTCACATAACTCTAAGTCTGTACTCAATTTACTTTTCTACAGCAGCCCTGGCTAGCCCAAACTACTTTTTAGAGTAATGGAACACATCGCTATATCCATTAAACATTAGGAGAACAAACTCTATAGTAGTCTTTAATTGATCCTATTTCATTCTTTAAAAAATATAGAAATAGAGGAAGCTCCAACACAAATCTATTATCATACAATTAAAATACTTCATGATTGGCCCAACTATTTTTGGTCTCAATACTTTAAATATCAATTGCTCCATAAAAAATATACAATTCAATAACATGATTCTACTTCTTGCCTCCTGCAGCAGGCTACAAGGTTAAACGATGCAGTTCAGTGCTCAGTCATAATTAAAAGACTAAAGAAACTCATACAGTTGTTGAGTTTCTAACATTCTAACTAACATTCTGCTGTTACAGGAAGGCTTGTGATAGCTAAATGTTCAGAAAATTTGTACCAACCCTACTAGGTCTCTTCATTTTTCAACATGATCATCCTGACTAATAATTTTTATTCTGTGATTAGAAAGCAAAAATCTACTGATATTTGCTTATATTTGACTGCATGTACTGTAATTCTAGTTCTTCAGACATTTGTTACAGGACACTTGCTCATAACGACTCAAATGCATTTCCAGCTGAATACTGACATCTAGTGGACAATTAAAATAATGCTATGTAGGGCTTTGATTCTTGGTTTTTAATCCATAGGGGACATAAGTGCAAGAATACTTGGGAAAAGGACAGAAGCAGGGATCTACTGCCTAATGGAAATGTTCTTTACAGGGGTTCTGTGGAAAGGAAAACAAGTACTCTCTTACTTATCACTAGGATATTGCTATGTTAGAAGAGATAAACACACTGACCTGAAGCTGAATTAAAACATAACAGGGTAATGGAAGAAAAACAAAATGACGAAAACTGGTTGATATTGTCAAGCATGGGCTGTTTCCAAAGTTGTCTGCCTACCAGCAAACCAGATTCCTCGTTCATGCTTGCATCCTCCTACATTTGCTTCAGAGAAGGGGAGGTTTTAATGCCTGAGTGGATATTCACTCATGTGTTACTGGATGCAGCCCTGAGGCTACCATTCTCAGCACAATTATTCAGAAATAAATCCCAGCAAAACCCATGTTGCTTATTTCTGAATAACACAGTAAAGACTGGGTTGCAGGCTCAGTTTTATACCACTGAACCATCCACTTTTTTAATGGCTGAAACCCCAGCAAAATGTTGTCATGGCTCAAAACATCTGCTGTAAGAATTCTAGATTGGCAGCTAGTTTTAAACAGCTGTAAGTAGCTGACAAGCCCCCATAGTTAAACAGTAGAGCTCCCTCTAGCTAAGCAGTGCTCAGTTTAAATAAGGTTCAAATGTCTAATCCTTGATTATGACATGGGAATTTCAAGAACACAGCTTAAAATGGAACAGGACACCATATCCATCACCAGTTTTCGGCTAGCTCATATCCAGAATTCTACAGCAAACACAGGCCTGACAAGCTTCCTGACTTTTTAGTAACCAGATTAGTAGCAACAGCCAGGAGATAAAACTGCTTCAGCTGCTGACATATTTCCGATAGCCCATATATGCGTTTCTACTGGCCAGGGCTCAGCTGAAAATCATGACGCAAAATGTTTTTTGTTTGCCAGTGCAATCTACAAAAGCAGAGGTAAGTGCAGACTGAGTTCGGTGTTTTGAGGTAGAGCACCTTCTAGCTAGAGGTTGGGGTACTACACAGTCGAGAATAATATTGTCCATTTCTACACTGCTTAATAGCCAGAGATCTATGAGAAATTCAGAAAATATGAGCAGTTGATAGGGGTCAATATAAACTATTTTTCAGTTTGAATAATCAAAGCAAAATCCATACCTTAATTGAACAGACTGTCTGCAAAAAAGTACTTCTGAGGTCTACTTTGGATCCTAGAATCCTGAAAGGATTTTGTAATAAACTGGGAATTTTCTAACACCCCACCCATTTGCCAATTTTTCATCCGTTACTATGGTGCACTGATAGTCAATTCCCAAATTCTTTACAGGACTGCAAGAGTAGCCCAGGCGAAAAACTATGTTTCAGAATTCTACGCATTTGAGCTAGGAGTGTCCTCCTTTCTTACAGAGTGTCTTGCTTGCTTTGAACTTTTACAAAAGAATGCCTGAAATCTATTAGTGTTTCTATGTCACTATAAAAATAGCAAAAAAGCATATTCATAGAACTTATGCTCTGACAAGGAATAAACAAGAGACATGATGTAGGCCACATCTACCATCACTGGAAACATAAGAGCAGCCCTGGATCAGACCAAAGGCATATCTGATCCAGCATTCTGTTCCCAAAATGGCCAACCTGGTCTGTAAGGGAAATCTAGAATCAGGAAGCTGTGTGCAATGGTATCCTTTGGCCTGTGCTCTCCAAGCTCCTCTGCTGCCAATAATATATAGCCATCATCATTACTAGCTTTTGATGGCCTAATCCTCCATGAACGATACAAGCAGACACGGTTAAAGTAAATTACAAGACAAGAGAAATTCAGGAATAAGTATAAACTTTTTTTTCTACACTGCATGCAACCTTTCGCTTACTAAATATAAATACACAGTTTTGATATTTCTTCAGTTGTTGAGAGGTTACTACAAATGTATGTATAAATAACAGGAATGATTGCTGCTCAGTTGTCAGTCACTGAAACATTAAATAAAAGCCTGCTACAAATTATTCACAAAAGAGGTAAGAAAGTGTTTAAGATGTCATTAACAGTATAAAGTTATGATCTAGAACATGCATAGAAACTTGTTCATCAAAAGTACAAATTGTACTTAACTATAAAATTATGACTACCTGCATGGAGATGATACATGTTTCAGAGCCAAGAAGAATAAGACCTGCTTTATATCTGTACCCAAAAATAAAGATTTCCAGTTTTAAACAATACCTAATGGGAAAAATACTAGAAAAACAGATGTTACAAATGCTGAAAATAGCTTATTAAAGTGTATTTTTTAAAAAATCAGTTTACTAATTTCTTTTGATGATTACAGGTTTGAACTGTAAAGAAGCATCTGTAAAAACGACATAGTTTCAAATGCCCGTGTAAACTTTTCTTCTGAGGAAGCATTAGGATGTTCAAGACAAACTTGTAAAAGATTTAAGGATTAACAAAATTAACATCTTTTAAACTACAAAATCATTTTCCATGAGTGGAGCAGACAAAAGTCATGCTTATCCATAAGTTATATGTACAATATTAATTCTGTTGCCTGCGCTTTGCTGATCTCATTTTTTCAAACCGTGACTCCATCTCTTCCAGGACTTTGGGTGTGTATCGTACAACCAGTTTAACTTTCCCTTGAGCTGCTTTCAGCAGTTCCACAGCTTTTTCATGGTGTTCCCCTTCTACACTCTGAAACAAATAGAAATATTAACCATTCAGTTAGTAAATAGCAAAATGCACTCCAGGATTCCAGCACTTTGTTATAAGGTACATAAGAGTGGAATCATGGTTATTTTTAAAAACACAGATTATGCTTGAGAAGTTACCACTAAATTTTTGAGTTATTTTATCAGCCATTATCTGTAGTAATGAATTGCTTAAGCATATAATTAAGATAAAGCAACTTTTAGATAAAGATAATTTTACATTTCACTTAAGACTTTAATTATCAGTTTGGGTTGTGGTCCATGCCTGGGTCCTAATACATTTCTGCACTGGCCAAAGCCTCCCCCGTTAAAATTTCTTGACTTGCTACTTTCTGATTTTTCTTTTATTATTATTTTGTTTCCCTTGAAATCATGTGTTTTTTTCTCTATGTAAAAATGTTTCCATATAGAATATTGCAGTCCATTCCTGCCACAATGAAGTTCTCCCCACCCCATCAGATACCTATCTGGCTCCCTTGTCATGTAATAAATAAGGCCCACATTATGGGTGAATGAGCTAGGAAAAGGGTCCTACAACTCTGCCCACCAGTTGGAAGGCTGGGTGGCCACCACTTGAATCTCAATATTAAAGAGTACTTTGGTCAGCAAGGACAACTATACTGATATAGAGATAGATGTAAAGTGGTATTGCTTGGGATGAACTGGTTCAGCTAAATATTCTGAGGTTATGTGCCACAGAGCAATCAAGCAGACAAGTGGGCATGGACAAATTTCTGATCCACAACACCTTTGCATGTGTTCAGCCAAATACACTTCATTTCCATATTAATCTAATGGCAGGGAATCTTGCCTCCAGGTACACAAATATATATTTCTAAACATATTTTCTGTCAAAATAATATTTTAAAATGCATTTTGATACACTGAGCAAACAATGCCAGGAAGCATGGAAGTCAAGTGGCAACTAAATTCCAAGCTGCAGGTTAGTCTAGGAGATGTGAATCAAGTAAGTTCATACTTGACTAAACTTGACTTCTTATCCAGATCTAAAAAGATCAAATTATTCACGTGTCCCTAACTTACAACCCAATTATTACCTTCAAACAGTCCCTTTAAACAATTAAAGGTATACCTTTAATCCTTCACTATTTATTTAATATCAAGTGCTAGCTTGCCTAGAATTCAAGGAACTTAGGTTAGACTAAGAAGTAACAATGGGAAAGTAAAATGGGGAAATAATAAATATCAGCATTATCATTTAAAATTCTAAGGTACAAAGGATATCACTAAACTGGATTAACTGATACTCTGGCTCACTGGCATCAACGGGACTTGAAAAGCCATGACTACAGTGGACCCTTGGTATCCACTGAGGTTTGGTTCCAGGACCCCTGTGGATACCAACAATCTGTGGATGCTCAAGTCCCACTAAATACAATAGAGTATTAAAATGGTGTCCCTTATATGAAATGGAAAATCAAGGATTGCTTTTTGGAATGTATATACTAAAAACATTTTCAAGCTGTGGATGGTTGAATCTGTGGATATGGAACCCTGACTGTAACTTGCTCCCTTTGATGTGACTAAGCCATGCTCTTAATTCTCCTCACAGTATGTAGCTCCTGCCTTATTAATTCAGACATTTCTTCATTAAATCGGAGGTTTTCATTAGCACTAGTGAATTTATAAATGACTGTCGACTCCATAATAATTTCTTAGACTTAATCATAATTGGTAGAAATAAACTGGAAACGACACTTTCCAAAGCATACATAAGATCAAATGATCAGTGTTTCTCATGGCCCTCAAGCGGTCACAAGTAGCTACTACAAGTGGAAGTTAAATTCCATCCCTACCACTCCGTTTACAGAAAGAAGCTGGTCTCCACGCTTCAATCCCCCGTGTCTATCAGCAATACCACCTGGGATAATTCGGGATATATAGATTGGAGAATTTTGCTCTTTGCCGCCCATGATGTTGAATCCAAGCCCTTCTTCTGTTTTTGGTAGTTCAACAACTCTAGGATGGGAGTGACCTTCACTGGCAGCAAAGGCAGCAACAGTGGCCTGTAAAACACAGAGAAACCCATTTCCTCCCCATTAATGCATAAAGATTTAGAGTTTTATCAATTATACATGTTACTGGAAAGTATTTCACAACATCCTGCTAAACACTAACACAAGCGTAATTAAAATTCCTTCAGATATACTTCAAAATATTCTCAGTGTCAGGGCTGCTTCTCAGGTGACTAGTACCTTGACTGACAGGCTGTACAGACTGGCCATAAAGACTGGCACGGGGGCGGAGTGGGGAATGGCGTCAGCATGACACATGTCCCGACTCCATTCCCATACCGGTGTGACACTGCACTACACGGCGGGCAGCATCATAATCTTCTCGTGCTGTGTCCAGATGACACAGCGCCAAAGGAGTGCCCAAAATCTGCAGTGCCAGCGGCTACAGCACCCTTTCCGTGGCACAGAAAGGAACCGCTTTTTGAAGCTCCTTTTTGCACTGCGCAAAAAGCCAAATCAGGGCCATGGCATGCAGTTGCCACGGCCTTGATCTGGTGAAGAAAGGTGGCTGGTGTAGTCTGTACAGCCCCTAAGAATGCAAAATGGTGTTAAAGCAAAACAAACTGATCAAAAGTGAATTTGCTTATATGCAGAAGAGCAATCTCTTCCCACTTGTACATATTTTTATACAGTTAATACATGCAAATTCTTTGTAACAGACACAATACCATGTATTTTTAACTTGTTTCCTGGAACCGTACAATTTATTTCGTAAGAAGCAGCCTCAAATGAAGATTTCGCTGCACAAAAAATGTATCTTGACCCAGATCTCTGGGTACAGACTCGCCTATAACCCAAATGCTGACAGGGCACTTCCTTTACATTCCTGCACTGTGGGAAGACCAGGTACTAATCCAATACATCAGTGGTGAGGAACAAGAATTGTTTTAGCAATCAGCATTCCATACATACAGGTGGGAAGGTGGTCAGTACACATGCAGTACATTCATGAATATTAGCTACCTCATTAAATTAATTTCAAAGACCAAGTAATAGAAGCGTGCTTTGGGAAACTGTCTTCTTTGGTTAGAAGTCATTTTTGCATTCCTCTCCAGTTTAATAAGTTTCTAATTCCTTAAAAAAAACTTTCACATTAATTCCCAAACCTACTATCATCAGCTCTGATATGCTCACAATATGCTACAGGCACAGATCAACCCTAATACCATTAAGGACCAAAGTTCTTAAAACCAAACACTGAAGTATCTTAATTATTTTCATAGCCCAGTTTTATAGACTGTGATTTCAGATGAATTTTGTTACCACAAGCTAATAAGGCCCTTACCTTGGCTGTAGCATTAGCTCTCACTTCTGGGCTACTGCTGATGTCCACAGTCTCATATACATGTTCATATACCTTTAGAAAAAATATATATTCAAATACATGGTTGATCAGGTCAGGGTGACTGAAGTAAACCAGAAGAACAACACTGTGCATTGACCAACATTTCGCAAATCAAACTGAATCCTAATCAACATAGATTTTTTTTTACAGCTCCTGCCCTTTTCTCTGCTTAAGAGTAAATTTACATTTTAATAACATACTTATGTTACAGCTCACATAGGGAATATGTATTTGCATCATGCACTATACGTGTTTTCAGAATTAAACTTACCTCCCTTACTGCATTACAGAACTCACTTTGAAGGACTCTTTGCAAAGCCTGTAGTTTTTGTGGGGGCACCTCTCCACTCCTCTGCAACTTTTCTAGCAACTCAATAGCCCGACAGATGTCTGGAGAAAGACATGAAGGGAAATTACATGAGCAACTGAATTTAACATAGAGGAAATTAGTATCCTTGAGATGGCAATGAAGAATATCTCTTACTATTCACAACAGGGGAACCATAATTACTTTTAGATGCTCCCTCTATGGAGGATATATCAGTACTTTCCATTTCATACCAAGCTGACTGATTGATACTGCCTTTTTCAAAGAAGCATTAATACCACACATCCGCTCCCAAGGTGGCTGGAGTGCACATGTCATGACCATGCAGTGCAGCTTCAAGCCACGCTCCTGGGTACTTTTTTTTTTTTTTTTACTGTTCCTTCCACCATCCCTGAGCACATTTGGATGGCTGTCCCTGTGTACCTGCACATATTCGCATGTGCAGCACGTCACCAGAACAGGGCACTGGAGCAGAGATGTGCCCATGCAGATGCCAGCAAGGTACAATCATGTCCCCTCTTTGACTGTCTGTTTTGTGTATGTTGGACTCATCTTCATGAGAGGTTTTATACTTTCTCTTTTGGGCATTGCCACCCCCAGCGCTTGGGTACAGTAGCTCTTAAATACACGTCCACACAACTTGGATAATGTTTAAATACTCTACAGGAGCTGAGCTAGTCACATGAGTCCTGAACACAAAATAAAGCAATAAAGACCATGTGATCACTTCCTGACCATATACTTCTACTAAGAGTGGTTCCCCAATGACTGGGTTAAGAGGTAAGGAGATTTCATATCTGCACTGGGGGTGGTGGTGGAAGGGGGAGATAAAAATCTTGAGCTTATTTTAGTTTCTCACAGTTTGTTTTGTGAATGATGAACACCTGGCTAAGAAACTTGTCAACTAAATCCCAAGGATAGCATACTGGATTTCCAAAAACCAAAGGTTCATTTGGATTTTCATATGAAGGTTTAAAGGGAACAGGAGAATGATAACTATTTTTAAATTAAATTAAGATAGTAAACTCTATAAGACTCTAGTTAGATTTTTATTTTCTCCCTATTAGCTCTATATGGTTGAAGAACTGAGAATCTAAAAATTATCCTCATCCAATGAGTTGCTGCAAAAACAGAAGCTAACAACCTTGATCTGTGGTGCAGCCCAACAGAATATAGGTGCAACAAAAGACACCTGATAGTGAAAAACAGTGAACAGATATAATTTTTCCCTGCAAATTACTGTCATATTCACTAAAACTGCAACATAAATCCCTGCTTCTATATATTATGCTGAGAGTCATTTTAGGAGGGAAAGACTTCATAAAGCCTAAACAAAAGGGCAGGATACCACAGGCCAACCCCATGGTGTCTTGCCTGTGGTTCCAACCCAGGTCAGTCCCTGGGCTGGAGTGGAAACAGGCAGGTATTCACATGCCTTCCCTCCACTGTGCCATTGGTCAGTTATCGCCATACATCCCTTACCATCACATCCTCTATGAAGGCCAAGGGTGGAAATGGGGCACCTGACTACATTCATGTGACCAGGCACCCCCTTCTGCCATTACAGACCATGCCTGGGGCCTTTGAAAAGGATGTGGGGGCAGGTAAGGGGTGTGTGCAGTTTGCCAGTTCTTGTGGCAGTTTCAGAGAAACTCTGCCACAAACAACTGGCCTTTTCAGACCAGATTAAGGGCCTTTTGGGCTGGGATCAGCAGGGATCCACTGAATCCACATTCACTGTCTGATCCCAGCACGGGACTAATGGCTTGTGTCTTCTGGACAGGATGATGCTAGGTTAGGGGGGACACAGGCCTTTTGGCCTGTGCGTAGAGCCCCATAATCACAGGGCTCCTGCATTCTCCAATTCTAACATTTTCCTTATTCACTCAAATATTTGCTACTATCATCAGGTTCTTGCTTGGACAGACACCTAGCTATGCTTTAAGCATTTAGTTCCTTTCTTTACTAGAATATAAATGATGTCCTATTTCATGTTACAAAACAAGAGCTTTCATGCAAAGTACATAATAATAATAACTTATAGTATACTAACTCTTGCCATTCAGTTTAAGTTCATACTTTCATTCTAAGAGCTATTGTGGTATATGCCATGGTTCTCATCTTCCAGAACAGTGAATTGGTCTATGGAATAAAAATGGGCTGGAGAAAAGCATTTTTATATTACAGAGCTCTATGTTTTCTTCTGCTATGCTCATACTCCAACACAAAATGATATGCAAGCCATTGCCAAAAGTTTTCTAGTGGGCATGGAAATCATTAAGTCCTCTGCTGTCGTCTCTTTTACCCATCAAAACAAACAAATAAGAATAACATTTCTCAAAGCTCAGTCTTTGAAGATGGGAACGTAAAATACAGAGACTTGCATGACAAAAGGCAGAGCCAGAGGTTCTTGCAAATATTGTTTAATTTGCCTTGAGTGACTTAACAGCAAACTATGAAACATGGTCCAGTATAAATATGAAGGCTATAATAAGCAACTGTAACAATAACTATAAATTCAAAATAAAGAACAATGTAGTGCCTTTGCAAAATTAGAATATGACAGTTATTCATCTCCAATTCCCCAAGGCACCAGGTCCCATCTGATCTTGGGACAGATCAGTCAGTCCTGGTTAGTATTTGGATGGCAGACTGCAAATGAATGCCAGGTACTACATTTCAAAGGAAGAAACTGGTATAACCACCTCTGAGTATTAAGAAAACCCAATGAAATTCATTGATCACAGTAAGTCAACAGGCGACTTGAAAGACACACACACACACATTAAATGCCACTGAGTTAACTTAAACTTATAGTGACCCTATGGGGGACCTCCAAGTCTATATTATTACTCCCTATGTTACTGCCCTCTATTTCACTAGAAAATAACAATCATAAAGAAAACATTTTCGTGGGAGAATACCGTAAGGACTCATTTATAAATGTCCTGTCTGATTTTGAGAATTACAATGTGCAACATTAACAGCCAGGTGTCATCTAGAATTACCATTTAAGTTTTGAAAATTCAAAAGTTTTATTACAGAAGATCAAAGTAGACATTTCAGTAAGATTAGCAGAGTTTCTTAGAAATCACTGGGAAGTTGTGAATTCAGTGGGAGTTTTTGAAACTACACATCAGTATTGGTAGTCACAAATCCATTTTAAAAAAGAGATGCTTCTAGGGTTTGAGATTTTACACAGGGGATTTATAGAATAAATAGCTGGTGCCCACCACTTCTTTGGAGTGTGTTTGAATGGAGTACAATTGTTCATTCTCTTTAAATACTGTGTACCAAGCTAGCAATCTCCTACAGGTTTCAGCATTAAAAATGCAGATATAAACAAAGATGATGGTTCAGACCTCATTCCATAACAAATAAAGAGGTCAGTAATCAGTGCTACTAAATATCATTCTTTGCCACAGCTTAATACACATCAGATATCAGTCAATGATATGTTTGCTTTTCTTTTTCAGAACTGGTTTGTATTTTAGGTGTTTTAGTAAAATACAAGGGATTTCTAAGGAACTGAAACATCTCTCCAATGAACACAAAGACCCAGAATGACCCACTTGAAATACTGTGTTCAAGTTATACATTACTTTGTGAACATGATTTCTGTTCAAAAGATGTTACAATGTTGTGTTAACATAATTTGCCGTCGCAAAATTGCAGCTCTCTCTTCCAAAAATCATTATTTTCCATATTTCTATAAAAACATTTCTATAAAATTAAATTATTTTCATTTTCTGAATTATTTACAGCTTTAAAATAAAGCTGAATGGTTGCCTAGAAGTCTACCATTTATTGTTGTTTTTGTTATGGAACTGCAAATAATTTATTTTAAAGCTCAAGGAGCTGAAAGGAGAATTAGATTTATCACTCATAAATAAGATTCTGTTTCGCAGATGATGCGACACACTCTTTGCTAGCAAACTGCTATGACTGCCATTGCTCTGGTCTCTGAGGGAAGAGAAGAGCTGCCAGCATCTGCTGGACTTAATCTGCTCCCTTGCTGACATCCCCCTTTCCTTGTGTGTTGTGAAAGCCTGTGGGAGGAAATTGTTAAATTAACTATTTGTAAGCTGTAAGCCATTCTGGGAGCCTCTTTGGTTGAAGGGCAAATAAATAAATATTTGACTATTGGAGAAAAATACTTGTTACATTGTCCTAAATCCGATGTCATACTAGCAGACATTCACCAGTACAGCAGGGCTTTGCCCCCTTCCCACCTGCAGCCCTCTACACCGCCACCTGAGCACCTGCTCCAAAGAGCTTACCAGCCTTCCAGAGCCCACAGGGGCTGCTGCAGTGGGAAGCTTTCTGATTCAGATGGTGAAAATAATCCAGGTAGAATCTAGGTTGAATCTTTGTTGTTCACATGCACTTTGAATGTATCCAATGAAGTTGGGGCGGGGCTGCCAGAAGACCCACTTAACCTGGGATAATCAAAGTCAGGGTTTTTCCCAAGTTTTTCTAAAAGATTCACATTCTCGACTGTGTGAATAACCTGGGACAAAACAGGGTAAAACTCTGTATGCCTTGAATGTGCTTTGAATACATGTGCATCATCAACTTTATCTTTATTCAAGTGCTGACACGTGTGAGCAACCAAACTAGTAAGGATGCACATACAGTAGATGCGGTTCCACAGTGTGAGCAACAAACCTGGAATGCATGAGTGAGATTATTTGCATAGTCATCCTAAAAAACCCAACATGTCAATGACCTCAGATGAAGCTCCTCTTCCTGATTCTGCTGAATGAAGCAAGAATTGTCAGCACAATCACCCCCTTAGAATATGGCTAGCGTTTCAACACTCCAATTGTTTATAATGGAATCAAAACCCTGCTATAGTTTCTTTTTGCAAAGAGAACTCTTTCCTTGAAAGATGCATGTTCAAAGTTATAAATAAAACAACAGATAAAATATTGCCTTTCCCCCACATAACTGAGTTATCCTGTACAGGTCTGGCTTCACACAAGGGGGAGTGACAAGAAAATGATGAAAAGAGAATCATGTTGAATTGCTTGCTTTCTATGAAACCTGACCCAGTAAGGGTAATTCAGCTAATTTCAGCAAATTCACTGGAAAACAACAACAACAACCAGCTGTAGTGATAAACAGACATGGGGGGGATGCACAAAGGGAGGGGAGTGAGGCCTTGGTAAGTTTCTGTTGTAGACCCTTCATATCCATTGGGGTTTGGTTCCAAGACTCCCCCTATGGTTAATAAAATTAAGACAGTCCAGACTTCATTTGCGATTTTGGTCCTATGTCATGTAAGTAGAATGCAGCAAGCCTGGGGCAAATTCAAAATAAATCACCATGTAGGCCAGCTCACAGTATGACTCTGGACCAGTCAATCTCTCTTAGCTCAACCTAGCTCACAGAGCTGTTGTGAGGATAAAAGGGTGCGGACAATGATGACCACCAACGAATACCGGGTGCTGTAGACCACTACGTCATTAGGAGGAATGTGGAGAGTGCAGATCACACCAAGTGACCCCACTGAAGTAGGGTGACATCACAGAATGGGTGGTGACACCCGGTGAGTGCCCCCACCAGCCGCGGCATGCTGCAGGGAGGAAGAAGGCCTGGCTCCCACACATCTCTGCCCCACATGGCTTTACCCTGAAGTAAAGCTGCATGGGACAGGGAGTTGGGAGCAGGCACTTTTGGCTCCACCCCTGCACCAGATGATAACTTGGTGCAGAACGCCACTGCTGTAGACTATGTTTCAGAAGAAGGAACACGCAAAACCCACCCCTCTGAGTATTCCTTGCCTAAGAAAATCCTTCATGGGACTGCCTTGACAGCAGCATGAAGGAATATACACACTGAGAGAGAACCACGAACTCTTGGGAGGAAAGACAATATGTAAATGTAACAACAGAGATATCAGGCTATTAACAACATATGCTTTCCAAACTGTAAATTTAGAAAGCCATGCCAACTGAAAAATTACTAAAACAAAGCTATACAAATAGGGTTGAACCAGAATCATCCAATATCTTTGCCTAATGTGAACTCGGTAGTTCACTTAATACATGCCTTTACTAGATTGTCACACAGTAAGGGCTTTAATCTAAGCCAATTTTCTTCCAGTGACTTCAGCAGAACTAAGTAGTCTTAAATCCAAGTACTTTAGCTTAACTACTCTGTTGACCAGCTTCTTCTGTACAGTATATTGAGGTACCATTACTTTACCATTAAATGAAGCTGTTCTTCTAGTTTGTATCCTGATTTCTAATACTTCATTTCAACTCCAATGCAGTAATGATTTTTTCAAACCTGGTCATTTTATTTGTGGAAAACTGGCATATGCTTTTAAGTATATGCCAGTTGGGATAAGCATTTTCAAAAGAAATGGTTTTCATAAACTGCGTTATACCTTGATTCACACCATACAATGCTTGTCCTACAAAGAAGTGCAGTTCCTCCACCTTAAAGACACTTTTAAAAGTGTTCTCTTATACTTGCATGTTCTTTAATATGAATCACAATTTGTATCAACAGGGCTAGACACCCCCAGGTTCTTAAGTAGTATTTCCTTACCCTATTATTCACTATAGCCTATCTATCTCTGTAGCAGCTTATGTTTTAAATGAGATACAAATATCTGAAGTAAAGCTTTATAAACTCAAAATCCTGTACTTAAGAGTCCAGAAGTATCCCTACATTCTTCCAAGACCAAACTGACCTTTCATAAGTCATGGGTGTATGTATGCACCTTCCAGTCACCTGTGGACATGTAGTGACCCCATGAATTTCACAGGCAAGGGAATCAGAGGAAGTTGCCATTATCTTCCTTGAATATAGATTACATCACCTGGTATTCCTTGGTACTCCCTTCCAAGTAGTAGTCCTTCAAGTACTGACTCTGATTAGCTTCCAAGACCAGATAGGATTGGGATCCTTCGTGTTATTTCAGCCCTGATTCATCAGCCTTCTTTAGCCTCTTCTTGGATGAGATAAGTGGTCAAGGTGGTGCTCTCTTGGGCTACAATTCACATTAATCCTACCCAGCATGACTAGGGATTATGGGGGGTGTAGTCCAAACTGTTTGGAAGTTTCCAGTTTGCCTTAACTCTGCTTGGAGGATACCAAAATTCAAAGATATAGCCGTGTTAGTCTGTAGAATCAGTATGTAGTGAGATCTTATAGCACCTTTGAGACTAACTGAAAAAAAGAAGTTAGCAGCATGAGCTTTTGTAGACTTATGTCTACTTCTTCAGATGCATTTAAAGGATACCAAGTAAGGAGAGTGAGAGGGCGATAGCTCTAGCAGCACCTGGCTCACATCCCCTGGCTGAGCAAAGAAACACAAGAGTAGCTTGTTTTGACAGGCTGCTGAGGAGCCAGAAGTGGAGTGCCTGGCAAGGAGAGGAGGGCCTCTGGGTGGAGATATTGGGGGGGGGGGCGGCTTTGCAGAGTCATATAAGGGGAGCCTCCCGGTCCCTGACAAATATTTGTGGAGCAAGTAGGGTATATTCCCCCACTCACAGGTTAAGGATGCACTCTGCAGCTGGGGTTGCCTGGTGTCCCTTATTGTAAGTTGCTGGTGTGTATACAGTGACCCTAAAGCAAACCTATCACAGGGTTTTCGTAGCAAGATTTGTTCAGAGGAGATTTGCCTTTTCCTTCCTCTGAAGCTAAGAGAGTGTGATTTGCCCAAGATCACCCAGTGGGTTTCCATGGCTGAGCAGTGATTCAAGCTCTGGTCTCCAAGATGGTAGTCCAACACCCCACACCACTAGACCAGGCTGGCTCTCCTTAATGTAAGGGATGGCCCTTATCTGAGGGTTGGAAAACTGAACAAGGTACCAAAAAACCCCATATATCAACTAGGACACTGGGAGATCAGGGTTCAAATCCCAGCTCAGCCATGGAAAACCACTTGGGCAATTCACACTTTCTCAGCCTCTGAGGATGGCACTGGTAAAATCTTCCCAAGAAAACCCATGGCAGGTTCCTTTTAGGATTGCCCTAAATTGAAATGGTCTTGAAGGCACACAACAACAACGAATTTTGGATTTGGGTGGGGAGGTCTTCACAAAGACACGTCTGATCTGCACTGCAAAAATAATACTGTTTGACACCGGTTTACCTGGCATGGATCAGTGCTATGGAATCCTGGGATTTGTAGTTTGTTCTTGCTCCAACACTCTGTGACAGAGAAGGCGAAATATCTCACAAAACTACATATCCCAGAATTCCATAGTATTGAGCTGTGCCAGTTAAAGCGGTATCAGACCACATTATTTCTGCAGTGCAGATGAGACCAGAAACGTGTGCAACGTGTCATTTATCAATGTGGGCAGTATGTTCCTTTCACAGGGCGAAAGCCATACTTTCACTTGAATTCGACAGGAACACAAACGTATTCGTAGCTACTAACACGCCTACTATAAAGTGAAAGCTGTTTATAGTTTACTAATCATAGCAACAGGAGCCAGGGTGGCATAATAGTGGGCCTGAGTGCTGGACTATGACTCTGGAGACCAGGGTTGAGTCCCTGCTGGGCCACGGAAACCCCCTGGGAGACCTTGGGCCAGTCGCACTCTCTCAGCCTCCTCAGGGGAAGGCCATGGCAAACCCTCTCTAGAACCACAGAACCAGAGAGTTTGCAAAGACCCCAAGGGGCCATCCAGCCCAACCCCCCCCCCTTTGTGCCATGCAGGAACTCACAATCAAAGCAATCTAAATCTGGCCAAGAAGACCCCATGGGAGGAGATGATTCCCAGCTTGTTGCTGCTTGAAACCCTGGCCAAGGATACCAGAGCCTCAACTCTGGCTCTCTCCCTCTGGCCCCCGAGGCTGCTCTGCAGTGGGTCTCCTCAGCACCCAGGCCCTCCCTCTGAAGCCCCTTGCGACCCCTCCTCCTCCTCCTCCTCTGCTTTCACCTCTCTCCAAGCGCACAGGCTCCCCCAGCGCCGCCATCTTCTCTCCTCCTCCTCCTCCTCCTCTTCCTCCTCCTTCCCTCCCTGGAAGTGACGCTGGGCCCAAGGCGGGGCTGCTGCTGTTTGTGAAAGGAAGGACTGAGGAGGAAGGGGATGGACGGTGGCTCAATGCCTGGGTTGAGCTCGCCGCCTTCCACACACACTGCAGAAACATTCCCTTTGGACCCCGCTTTAACTGCCATGGCTCCATGCTATGGAATCCTGGGAATGGCAGTTTGTTGTGGCACCAAAGCTCTCTGACAGGGAAGACTCAATGTCTCACAAAACTACACTTGAACTATATAGAAGTGTGTGTGTGTGAGTGAGAGAGAGAGAGAGAGGTTGCACCTACACTGCAGAAATAATCCAGTTTTACCCCCATGTTTAATTGCCATGGCTCCATGCTAATGCTATGGAATCCTGGGAACTGTAGTGTGTTGTGGCACCAGAGTTCTCTGACAGAGAAGGCTGAATGTCTCACAACAAAACTACACTTCCCAGGATTCCATAGCGTTGAGCTATACAGTTAAAGCGGGGTCAAACAGCATACATTCTACAGCGTAGATGCAGCCTCAAGTGTAGTTTTGTGAGACATTTAGCCTTTTCTGTCAGACAGCTCTGGTGCCACAATAAACTGCCATTCCCAGGATTCCATAGCACTGAGCCATGGTAGTTAAAAGCGGTGTCAAACTGGATTATTTAGGCAGTGTGCATGCAAAGCCTGAAGGTGCTCATTGGCCAGGATTTAGCTGCTGCTCCACTTTCAGATGCAGGGTGACCAGACATGTCCTCCTTTTTCCAGGACACATCCTCCATTTCCACTTCTGTCCAGGAGGATGCCCCCCATTCTGAGCATGACTCAGAAGCATGGATTTACATTCATAGGAATGGGTTTTTTAGCCTTTATTTGGTCATGTCCTACATTTTTCTGGCACGTCCTACATTAGGGCCTTTGGTCAGATAGGAACATCAGAGGGAATTTTTTAATAAAGAAAAAGGGCAAAGGTCATTCTTTTCCTGCCAAGCCAGTGCAAGGGAGGAACAAGTGGCGCTGCTATGCTGGGCATACATACAAATGAAAATGAAACAGGGGTTCTAATTCGCTCTTCATCGATAATGCAGTTTGGCACCCCTTGAACTGCTATGGCTCAATGCTGTGGAATCCTGGGGTTTGGAGTTTGTTATGGGCAATGCCAGAGTTCTCTGACAGAGAGGACTAAATTTCTCACAAAATTACAAACCCCAGAATTCTATAGTATTGAGTCATGACGGTTAAAGTATTGTCAAACTGCATTATTTCCAGACCAGCGATGGGGAACCCATGATTCTGCAGTTATTTATGGACTGCGGGTCCCCTGATAGCTCACAGCTTGCCTGGCTGGGGAATGCAGTCCAGGAATACATGGCTACCTGTTGCACTGTGGAGAAAAAGATCTATGTCACGTGGCCAATTTTACTTCCCACTGGGCAACCACACGTCTTCCTTTTCAGGGACCTGTCCTACATTACAACTTTCTGTCCAGGAGGCATTTCAACATATCCTCTATGTTGAGCATAGGTAGCATGAATTTACATTTCTACAAGTGTTTTTAGCTTTCATTTTGGTCATGACCCCCTTTTTTCTTGAATGTCCTACATTTTGTGGTGACTTGTCCTTGTTTGTGGTTATGACATCTGGTCGCCCTGCTGGTAAAGAGATAGTAGAGCAAAAATGCTGGACCACCTTGCTTCTTCACACTAAAGGCCTTATCTAATCTGGAACTGTGTATTCCACAATAGCCAGCCAAGTACCACACAAGCAGGACAAGAAAGGAATAGATCTGTTTTTCTAGTATCCAGAGCTGTTCTGAATTCAAGTGCTGGTAATAACATTAAAAGATGTAAGTGGCTTGGCACCTTGAAGGAGCTCTTCCTATAAACACCTGCCCAAGGACTGAGTTCTGCTGGAGAGGGCTTTATCTACTGTGGCACCCCAGCTATGAAATACCCTCCCTCATAGAGGCCCAATTGTCATTTCCCCGCCAAATAAAAACAGGTTTGCTGGAGCCTTGCAAGGGGCATGATTTAACTGATATCTGCACATGTTCATGTCTTAAATTGTCTTAAGCTGTTTTAACTGGTTTTAAACTTCTTTTAACTTGTCAGATCATTATGTTGTTAGTCTGTTTAAATTGCTCTTATTATTTTGAAAATGTTGTAAACTGTTAAAATTGATTTTAAGTGCCATCCTGAGATTCATGGACATAGGGTAGGGAATAAAAATTTCAATAAAGAAATAAGATGTATGAGATCATAGACTCAGAGTTTAATCTTAACCCCTGTTGATGTTTATAGTCTACTGCTGAAGCATCCCAGATACATAGTCAATCAGATTTTGTTTGAAAACTTTACAAGGCTGTCTGTTTTACTCTGTAACAGCTAATACATCAAGAAGACCATCCTACTATTTAAGTAAAAGACTTTTATTGCAATTTGGGCCTATTGGTTTGGGCCTGCTCTCTGAAGAAACAAAGAACAAATTTGTTCCATTATCTTTGTGAAAGTTTGGCAAATATTTGGGTAAAAGTGTCTCTTCTTTAGGTCAGCCATATGCAGTTTCCTCAGTCTTTTCTCATTGGAATTGGTTTCAAAGACCCTCAATATCATTGTTGCCCTTCTCTAGCTATGTTCCTTCTGAAATGGTGCACTTTCCCCTTCATCTTCCCACAAATCATATGGAGCATACACACAGCCAGCATAATTGCTCTTGCTGTTCATGTCTGAGAGGCATGGATTCTGGAGTGCGCTACAATGGGGCACTTCCCTCACCTACACCATTGGCAGCTGTCCTCTGCCGGGGCTCCACAGACCCTCTACAGTCTCTTTTTCCCCCACCCACCAGCCTAGTGCTGATCCAGGAAATCTGCTGTGCAGGTGGAGGCTCCAAAAATACAAAAGCATGGGCATGACGTGCATGAATGATTCATCTACTACCTTCAAACTTACACTGTTTGGACATCTGGGTAACATGTTGTGGATGGCTGATGCACCTCCATGGGGCTCTGTGTGAGGAGAGGTTTCTTGGTATTATTGCCAGTGTGGAGGCAAGATTCAACTGGCAAAATTCTCCCCAGATCAAGGGGAGAACAAGAGATCACCTAGAAGTAAGCTTGCCATACCCTGGTTCCAGGCGGGACATTCACGGTTTTTCAACCATCTGGAACATCCTGTCCTGGGTATGGCAGCCGTCCCGGAACTCCCAGTCACCACCTCCTCCCTCTTACTAATGCAAGGCCTAGCTGCCATACTAGACCTTGCTGGGAAGGAGGGCTCGGGGCGGAACCGCAGGGCCTAGCCAGTGGGCTGGGCTCCAGAGGAGGAGGCCACAGCCACGTGGATTCCTCCTCGGGAGCCAAGCCCACTGGCTAGGACCTGTGCAGCTCTGCCTCTGAGAAGGCTTCCTGCCAAGCTGGGCTCTGAGAAGAGAGGCCGCGAGAGTGGCCTCTCTTCTCAGAGCCTTGCTGGGCTTGGGAAACCTTCTCTGAGAAGGCTTCCCGCCGTTTATATTAATGCTTTTTGAATTTATTAATTTTTTGGTTTTTAGTTGTTTGTGTCCTCCATTTACAAAATATGTCCTACATGGGGGGGGAATTTTCTCCTACATTTGTCCTACATTTTTTCCCATTTGTCCCGGTTTGGAGGTAGACAGTTATGGCAACCTTACCTAGAAGTGCCTGGGAACCCTATTACCTGCATCAATTGAGGAAATGTAGCAATCGGGTGCAATTGGCACAGGGAAAGAGGGATAACACCATGCTCATGCCACTGAAATCAAGCTGGTATGGCCAATAAGTCTGCCGCCACACTTTCTTTAATGATTCCATAATTAACATCTGGATGTTATGGATTATAATTAAAAGGATTCTCGATTCTACAGTGACATCATTATCTCTGTAAATTGCCTCCTTCCTGGATTAAGAAGAGGGATTGTAAGGATTATTTTAAAATGCAAAAGGCTTAACTGGATGATGTGATAATTATTTAAATGGACAAAGGATTTAATCATAGTAAAACTGGAAATTGGGTATTTTCTTTTTCCCTTTTTATAGAAATATTTTGGATTATTCGTAAGAGTGAGAGCACCCAGGGGAAAGGGCACTGTTTTTGATGAGGGACATTCTGTAGTTGCTGCTGTAACAAAGTAGCAGATAAGACTGGCAGCTTGACAGTGTAACTACATGCATAGAATTATTGTTGGGATCAACAAAAGAACTCCAACCATCACCCAGGACAAAAAAGAAGCACGATCAAAACACTGGTAGACTGGGCAAAACACATCTGTGAACCCCCTTCTTTGTAGATGAACTGAAGCACCTGGACCGGGCTCTACAGGCTAACGGTTATTCCAGCTCAGACATCAGAAGGGCTGACAGGCCCAGAAAAACCCAGAAGAGTGAAGACAAGCAGCCACCCAAAGGGAAGGTATTTTTACCATACATCAAAGGAGTCACAGACAGAATAGACAAAGTGGTGAGGAAGTGTGACCTTCAAACGGTTTACAAACTGACAAAGAAAATCCAGCAAATGCTACACTCAGCCAAGGACCAGAGAGACCCTCTCACAGCTGCAGGAGCTTACCGCATACCATGCAGCTGCGGACAAGTCTACATAGGGACCACCAAATGCAGTGTGCAAACAAGAATCAAGGACACGAGAGACACTGCAGACTGGGCCAGCCAGAAAAATCAGCAGTAGCAGAACATGCCACAAACCATCCTGGGCATAAAATACTGTTTGAAAACACTGAAGTTCTGGACCCTGGTGGCGCAGTGGTTAAATGCCTGTACTGCAGCCATTCACTCAAAACCACAAGGTTGCGAGTTCAAGACCAGCAAAAGGGCCCAAGCTCGACTCAGGCTTGCATCTTTCCGAGGTCACTAAAATGAGTACCCAGACTGATGGGGGGCAAATTAGCTTACTTGCTGTTCACCGCTATGATCTTTGGAATAGCGGTATATAAATAAAACAAATTATTATTATTATTATTATTATTATTATTATGCCAACCCCTACAGTAGGATTCCCAGCGGAAAGCAGACATTGACAATCCACAAACACCTGGACAATTTCAACCGGAAAGAAGAAACCCTTAAAGTGAACAAAATTTGGCTACCAGTCCTGAGGAATAGCAAAATAAGGACTCAGCAAATGCCAATGGGAAACCATTCAGAGTCAGGAGCTTTCCCAGCAGATAATGATAACCAATTAGCAGACATTAATCCTGTTTTGCATTAGCCTCCCAGACTGAGGCCGGCCATCAGCACAGAACAATACACATGCAAATCACTCCTGCATTCCCAGGCTCACACAGTATATATACACCCAATTTTTCTAGGCAAGCATTCTCTGAAGATGACAGCCATAGATGCTGGCAAAACGTCAGGAAGAAAATCTTCTAGAACAGTGATGGTGAACCTTTTAGAGGCCGAGTGCCCAAACTGCAACCCAAAACCCACTTATTTATTGCAAAGTGCCATCTCCCTCTGGCTTTCCAGTAACAAACCCTAGCAAACTCTGTGCTGGGGTGACAGCACATGTGCCCACAGAGTGGGCTCTGAGTGCCACCTCTGGCACACGTGCCATAGGTTCGCCATCACTGTTCTAGAACATGGCCACATAGCCTGAAAAACCCACAAAAAACCAAGCATACATCTATTCTGTGAACACCTCTGTACTTAAAGCTCCTACAGTAGTTATAAACCACCTAAATATGTATGAATTAGTGTCAAAAGAAATGAAATATTATTATAAAAGTTAAACCTAAAACATTTATGTAAAGCTATTGCTGACATATTTGAAACAATTGCATATAACCCTCCATATTTCAGTGAAAAATTCTACTTCAGTTAATAGATAATGAAACAATAACAGTAATGTGTAAGGGAAAGCCAATAGTACTCCCTCCCTCATACAAATATTGCCAGGAAAACTTTGTGATAGACTCATCTTAGGATCATCATAAGTTGGCAATGACTTGAAGGCATATAAGAACAACATTTATTGTAGAAAAATCAATATTAATCTTATATTTGTCTTTCTAGTAATAATTGAAAGGGTTCTACTGTATTTCAGATCTTAGTTTCTGCTGCCTTCCATCTCTAATTTAACATATATTATTAATTTAGTCAGTTGTACTACTTGCCAAATTCTGCCGATCCATTCTTTTCTTAGTCAAACTATGAGCTATTCAACTGACATCTTCTGCAATTAACTTACAGCATAGTATGCCCAGTGCTACTGTTTCTCACTTCTCCTGCTGTAGCTTGTATTTTTTTAACAGAATGCAATCCTGTGTACATGGACCTAAGAGAAAGTATTAGTGAATTCAGTGGGGCTTACTTCAAGCACTATTGTATTGTGTTGCCACAATTAAAAGAATGACTTCCTTTAATTTAAGGATTGCCAGCCTTTTCCCACAAGAAGACTTAGTGCTTGCCAAAGGTGTGTATCGGGGAGGAAAATGAAAGAAGCCAATTCTTTGGAATGTCATTTCCATGCTGACAAAAGCTTCACAGATTGATTGTTGCCACTGCTGCTGTCAGAAGTGTGATGCTTTTGCCTGTTAACAAATCAAGTCCCCTCTCACATATATATTTTAGGTAGAGAATACTTTTTTTCTCTCCCTACAAGGGGACTATATATAGCCACAGTATTCAGAGTCCTATACAGCAAACATCCTGATTCTCTGTGTGCTAGAAAAGTGAGGCCTTATATACAGTCTAACAGGCTCACAGTGTCGTCAATCTCCTGCAGTCTTCTCCTTCCATCTGAACGCAACAAACCAGGCAGCCAAAATCACCATAGCATAATTATAAAAAACCTGAGATTTAAATCTGCCATCCTATTTATACTTACAAAGGAACAAGACTTATCAAACTCGATGGGACTTGCTTCTCACTACAGGCCTAAGATTGGCTACCATCTGCTCATCCATGCAAGGGATGCCTTCTTCCAGTAGTGGATCAATCCCTCTGTGATGCCTATGTTGTCAGCACATGCAGACTGTTTGCATGTGCCTGTTGGCTGTGTGTGTGATGTGCTCTTTTGTGTTTGAGTCATCTGTCATCAATTTAATCTGCGTGTGGGGTGAGCCTCTTCTGTGTTGTGAAAGCAATCCAAGTGTGGGGTACAAGCAGGAGGAGCCCATTGCATGCCATTGCTTTTTGCAAAAAAGGGTGTGGAGTAGGGTCAGTTACAGGGCATGTACTTGTATGTTCTTAATTTCATCCCAGAATATGTTATTTGAACACTGCTTTTTAAGCAAATCATGCAGTTTAATAGATGACATGACTAAGATGCAGACTACCAGACCTTGTACACAGCAGGATTCCCTGTTTCTGATATTCATTTTATGTTTGTCATTCCTTCAGTTGTGTGATGAAGGATTCTGCTCAATGAGATGTTCAGAAATGCTGGACTATATATCAGGGAACAAAGTCAAATCACAAACATATTCTGAGTCAGAAAATGCTGAGGCTTGAAAGCAGTATAAAATGTCTCTAATCTAATCCAGGTGTTCTGCTGTTTTCAATGTTGTATGAACTAACTGCCATTTTGCCTTGTTACACCATTTTCGGGAACCTACATTTGAACACACATAGTTAGCTGGTAATGTATATCTGAAAAAATCATCTTTGGATGTGGTTCACAAACTGCCAAAATCAAAGTATTTTCCCACAGGTGACTTTCCTCAACAATCTACTACAGGACTAATTTATGATTTAAGTTATGATATGTGAGAAATATTAATTGTGTTTTTTCATATAAATTCACATAATGTAGTAGTAGTATAGCTACATTATCACATGCTTAGTTTACAAGTGTATTTAATTTATTGAGTCACAGACTACTTGGACCACCTTTTGGATGGAATAAGGAATGAGAGTTTGAGCTGTAAACTACAATACATTGTTTGTTAAGAAACATGGGCACATGCTTGGCTGCAACTAAATCTGTTATGAATTCTTAGGCAAGAGTTCGTAACAGGCAGCACTGACTGGGAATGTGAAGAGAATGTGTGAGTATCTCTCTCTTCATTTCATTTTTCCCATACATTCATCTGTAGTATCATTAGAAATTCCCAGTACAGGGGGACTTCTCCATATACCCCAATAGTGCACACTGGTTTAAATACTGTTGACAGAATTCAAATTTGAAGGTTGGGATGATTCTGGACCAGACTCAGATGGTGGCTGGGGTTGGGAATGCTTTTCACATTCAGCTCAGGTGCCAGTTGCACACTTTCCTGGAGACTTCATTCCTTAATTTCTCCTCATTAGACTACTGCAGTGTGCTCCACATGGGCCAGCTCAAGAGAGTTCGGAAACTATAGCTAGTACAATATGTAGTGGCCAAATCACATTCACCTTGCTGGCCATATTGCATTGACTTCTAAACTGCTTGTAGGCACAGTTTAAAGTGTTAGTGCTTACTTTAAAATATTAACTAGTCTGAGGCCAGAAGATGTGAAGAACTGTCACTTCCTCTATGAGTCTTCCTATAGCTTTGCAGTCCTTTTCAGAGGCCCTTGTTTAGTGAACCACTACCAGAGCATAAGAGAAGGCCTTATCTGTGGCCACAATCTGATTATAATATTCCCTCAAAACAGATTACATTGGCTTCTTAATAATAATAATAATAATAATAATAATAACAACAACAACAATAATAAAATTTATTTCTACCCTGCCTCTCCAACAAGATTGAGATGGCTCATAGTTTGAGGCAGGTTGTGAAAATGAGCTTTGAATGGTTTTACATAAATATAATTTTGCTCAACTTCTTTAAACACTTCTTCTCTTGTGTTAATTTGTGTTATGTGCTGTTTGTAATATTGTTAGGTGTGTTAATATGTGGGACATAAAGCTGACAAACAAACGTACAGTATAAATCCATTAGATAAATAGAAATGTTACAATTTTATTCATTTCTGCAAAAATGCAACCCCACTCATTCAGGAAGATGAATATCTTTGGAAACTGAATGTGATATCTTAGAGAAAATGTTTCATAACTGTCTTTGTATGTTGATACAATTTTTTACTTTTTAAATAAACTTGTTTGTGGTTCAACATATGAGCAAACTGCAACCCACTATTTTTCTGGCTCAGCCCTTTTTGTTGGGGTCAGAAAGAGACCCTCCCTTCATTTGGGACACAATCTCAAGACCATTTCATTTACTGGCAAATAAGCAGCTTGTGATTACTACAGCATATCCAAATTTGTGCTTTGTAGGAATTTGGCCTTATCTGTTGGCAGAATCTAGAATAATTTTCAACCTTTGCCTTGCTCTCTCAATGATGAATTGTTGACACCTCTTTGGTAGAGACCCCTGTTTTGTACATGCTTTGGGAAGTGTTCTAGGATTTGTCATGCATGTTTTATGAGGACACCTGGCCTCACATCACATGGCAGATTTCTACACTGGTATGCATCACAGAAAATGCCTTATGATTCATCTCATGCGCCAATTGATTTGCATGTAAGAAAAACCCAGCATTTTGCTATATGTCACAGAATGCTTCTCTTGATTAATTTTGCAGAGATTGACTAGTGCAAGCTCATTTAAAGAGTTTTCAGATTCACTTCTGGCAAGTGTGGGAGTGCACAGCGGACATATGGAAGGACCTTTTTGTGCTTCTGCTGTTGGAATTTATGTCATTATGATGCTTTTCTCCCTTCTGTGCACATGCAAAATGTGATTGATTTGATAAATGTGACTGGTATGATAATACTGACACAGAAGAACTTGCTTTTTTCTTTGGAGAAGCATCCAAGAGCATTTGGGTGGTAAAGCCAATTAACTTTCACTTTCAACTGTGCAGTTTGTTAACTTTTATTTATAGAATCTTAGAATTGAAAGGCTGCCATTGGATACTCTTAGTCAATGCCTCTACACATTGACACTGCGCCAGAATAACAGAAACCGAAATCATCACATTTAGATCCTAATTTTTCTTTAAAACATTGCAGAAGGAAAATATCACATTGTTCCAATGCTGAACTGCTATTAATTTTGTTCTGCCCACATCTCTGGTCCTGAAGATCTTTCCAAATATGTGAGATTATAGTGGAGTTAGTGTAGGAGGAGCATGGTTAACAAAATCATGTCTAAAACATTCTGGCCAAAGCATTTTCTTATGTCTGTACCTACAGTGGTGTCTGATCACCTCCATACTATTTAGGATAGCACTAACTGGTAAATAAAAAGTTTGATTGGCTGGTTAACAATATATGTGCACAAGTGCAGTCATGGTGAACTTTCAGCAAACTCAACATCATAGCTAAATAAAAATGGTGAAGCTATATTTACAGGGGCGCAAGACAGGTCTTTATTCACAAATTAGATTCCCCCCCCCCAAAAAAAAACAATGCCTTATTTCTTTCACTCATTCTGCCCTAGCATTTCTGATGTGGTTCTCCTTTTACAGTAAGGACCAAAGCACACTACAGAAATAATACAGTTTGAGGCCACTTTAACTGCCCTGTCTTAGTACTAGGAAATCCTGGGAATTGTAGTTTATTGTGGCACCAGAGCTCTTTGACAGAAAAGGCTAAATGTATCACAAAACTACAGTTTCCAGAATTCCCTAACACTCAACCAGGGCAGTGAATGCAATCTCAAACTGGATTATTTCTGCAGTGTGTTTTGGACCTAAGAGAATTCTGTATACATTTCTCAGTTAGTTCAACTATATACATATGTATGCAGAAGTAGTTCCAGAAATGGGTTATATTTAGGACTGCAAAGTTTGATGGCAAAAGAATGATAGGCACTGTCAAGTGCTGTGGTCACTATGACATTTTATCTGTTTTCTCCTTGGGAATGCCAAAGGCAATTAGCACTCCCAAGTTTAATTTCTTTTCAGACTGTGCTTCACTAATAAGTCTGAGTATCATGATTCAATTTTGTTTTCATTTGTACTAAATAATAATAATAATAATTGAGAAAGATGGTAAAATTGCCCCCACAAGGGTGTGGAGAACAGTTTTGCAAATAATAAATAAATAAATAAATCCCAATTGTTTTTGTTATTTAGGGTTTTGTGGAGAACCCTGGGGGCCTAAAACGGCTTTGGCAAGTATGTTTCCCTCACACTGATCTTCCATGTTTCTGTAGTGACAGCAAAGTCTTGAAAAGTTAATTTTATCAGATTACAGCTCCAAGAATTCCTATAGGAACACTTGATCACATGTAGCAATATTGCACTAAAACATCCAAATTCTGATAAGAAATTGTTGCATAGCTAAAAAAGAGAGACAAACTAAGCTCTACAATCTAATGAACCTTTATTGATACTGATAATTTTTGAAGGTACAACTGAAAAATTTATCATATAAAGATAGACTCAGTATTATTCAATAAAGCAACAACTGAAATTCTAAAAGAATGAAAGAAACTGGAGGGCCGTTCATTTCATGTGTAAAGATACAGAGATTAGACATCGATCCTAACGGAAAAACTGACTTCGAACCTTCAAAGCAAGAACAGATGTATTAGAGAGGGAAATTTTGAAACTAAATGTTATCTTTTATGACATTTGCTCTAGAAATAAACTTTTCCCAATGGACTTCGATTGAGATATATGTCAGTTTGGATTGACACTTTTTAACCAGTTCTTACTTGTGATGAAGCTTAAGTAGACTGACTTTATATATCTGTGTAATTGATAACAGTACCTGATTATCATATTAAACATTAATAAAAAGAACATTAATAAACATTAATAAAAAGAAGTTCAGAAAACCTAAAAATTTTGCTGTCAGCAATCCATTTGTCAAGTAGACTGGGGGATTTTAGAAGCCATAGTAAAAAAAAGAAGCAGCTTTTCCTAGGTTCTGCAGTATCCTAAACAATGGCATGTGGAACACCATATATAGCCGATGGACCATGTTTAGTAGGCTTTCTTGTATCTGTATTGTTTCCAAATATCTTACAACAACTGCATTTTGCCAGGTTAATGCCAGGCTATGTGTTGCCTCTACAACAATACTATCTAATTTGGAAATGTCACTTACTCCCTAATTCTAGAAATGGTCAGAAGTTCTAGAGTCAGCATTGGGTTTAATTTACATTGAATGAAAAGTCACTGAAGACATATCGGTCTTATGAAACAATTGCTCGATCTACTAATAACTGATGTAGCACATACAGTAAGTGGAGGTCAGTAGGCACTGCTTTGAGGGAAATGTCCAGAAAGTAACTGATAGGGCCAACCCTATCCTTATGCAGAGTGAGGCACCTACCTTGAGCAGCAGAAACAGGGCACCAGAAGAAAAGCTGTGTACCACATGGCCTGCCCTGTGTCCCCTGCTTCAGCTGCAATGTTGCCAAAGATGACCTAAGATGCCATAGCTAGAAAGGGTGAAGCATCATCTTGCTCTTCATCTGAGTAACCAGGCATTTCACCAGACTTTTCTGCCAATTTCCACATTTCCCCTGTCTCCACAAGTGTATTCACCTTTCATGTCCTTCAGCTTGAAGATTTTAATTCTCCAGATCCTTCAGAGGTGCCTATAATGGGAGTTAAGCAACTAATGTTTATATCAGTGGTTCTCAAACAAAGGGTGAAGATGATTTTAAGCTACTGAACTTCAGCCGAGCTAGTCTGGCCTGTGGTGAGGCATAGCTATGATCTCAGGTCTAACAGTATCTTTGATCCCAGGTCTACCAATACTTTTCTTGTTGAGAAACACTGGTTAAATGGTTTGCATTTCTCGTAATGGTGTTTTACTTTGTAATTGAGCTCCCAGTTCTTAAAGGAGGGAGTCAGACTGACTTTGTAAAACGAGAACATTTAATCAAGACAAAACAAACTAAAACAAGCAAAAATGCCCTTTCACACTACAGAATTGTATGATTCAACTTTAACTACTTTGGCTGCATCCTATGGAATTCTGGGGTTTGTAGTTTGATGGAGCACTGGAACTATTGGGCTGAGAATTCTAAATACCCCTTCCATACTGAAAATCCTAGGATTCCATAAGCTGGAACCATGCCAGTTAAGGTGGAATTGTATTTCTATAACCATGCAATGTGAAAGGACCTGTCTTTGCACTAATGGGAGCTGTAGCAAGTGCTTTTGACATCTGGCCACTGGGGGAGTCTGTGACTGTGATAAATTTTCAAAAAAGAAGCAACATATTTAACACATTGCAATACAGCTCAATTCAGAAAACATGTTTTTGTGGATCTCACTGTTTGTTGCATAGTTTGTCTTCTGCTCATTTGGAAAATTCAATTTCTATTTGTCATCGTCTCTTAATACTCTGATAAGATGAATTGTTAGAAATTGCATCAATGACAGAAATGGACTGCTTTGTGATTTTTAATTTTTTAAAAATTCATTATTTGCACTTTGTAATGAACCTAACTACTATTGAGTGTTTTTAATATAGTCAAAACTATTATTAAGCCATTTTGAATGAAGTGTATATACATGAATGAGAATATACACAACCTCCACTGGTTCCTTTTGTTCACTGCTTAGGAAGGATCAAAATTCTGCAACTGGACTGGGCATCAAGGGGTAAGAGAATACATCTACCTCCAGGAAACTTGGGGGTCCACCCCCACATTTTAAAAATCAAATTGCCCCCTAGGGCCATTTTAGTTCCAAGAGAGGCTATTTTAAAAATGTCAGAAAGTGACTAGGAGGTGACTAAGAGTATCTTAGGGAGTTGGGTATGTTCAGCTAGGAAAAGAGGAGGTTAATAGGTGACGTGATAGCCATACTGTTTCCTGTTCCTCCAGAGACTATGATACGGAGCAGTGGATTCAAACTACAGGAAAAGAGATTTCACCTAAACATTAGTAAAAACTTCCTGACAGTAAAAGCTGTTCAATAGTGGAATACACTGCCTCAGAGTGTGGTGGAGTCTCCTTCTTTGGAGGTTTTAAAACAGATGCTGGATGACCATCTCTTGGGAGTACTTTGATTAGGTGTTCCTGCATGGCAGAGGACTTGACTGGATGGTCTTTGAGGTCTCTTCCAATTCCATGATTCTATGAAGTCCAGAATGTCTGTGAATGACAAATTTGCTTCACTAAGATGCAGATTGTAATAGTGAACATAACGCTGAAATTTATGACCTGCTTAAATACAGCACATTATTATGCCTAAGGGATAACCACTGTGTTGCAACGGCCCTTGTCTATTGCCTGACTTCACTTATGATAAGCTACATCCTTTACTGCATGTATGCAAGCACTCCTGTTGATCTTGCTCCATGTTCTGCTTTTCCTAACAACCTCCTGGGTGTGATGCTGCTAATAACCCACACACATGTGTTCTGACTTAACCATTGCGAAACCTGTTGTAATTTGTATTTGCTTCAAAATGCAGTGGAGAGACAAACTGCATTCTTTCTGAGAAGAGTATGACAATTATTAACACATGTATGAGAGGCAGAGGTTTGACCTGACATTTTGATGTTTGCTAATTTTTATTTTTCCTTTCTTCTTTCGTAGCTTGCTTAGCTGCTTGATCTTTCTTTCTTTCTTTCTTTCTTTCTTTCTTTCTTTCTTTCTTTCTTTCAAAGGAAAGGTTCATACAACTGTCCCAGTTTAGCAGAAATAGTCCCACTTAATCCTCTGCCATTCCACATTTTCAAATGCTTATTTGGGTGGGTTACAGGCCACCCGTTTGGGGCGGCGTGCACCCACCCCTTTCCCCGCTGTATCGGGGCCTCAGCTGTCAGACCGGCAGCCTCCAAGGCCCTGATCTGCGGGGAAGCTGCAAAAAGCCGCTTCCCCGCGGCCTGCAAAGGGGTGTCCTTGGGGCTTCAAGCCCCAAGGACACCCGGCGATGGCGGGGAGGAGGAGAAAGGGGCCACTTGGCCCCTTTCTCCTCTGCGTCGCTGGCACAGCCGTCTGAAGGCTGCGCCCAGCGACACAAACCCAGAAGGAGCTCGAAATGGAGCTCCTTCCGGGGTTGCGGAAAGGGCGCCCTAGGCGCCCTGGCGCGGCCCCAATACATCACAACTGTGCCACCTCGTTTGGAGGCAGCGCGGTCGTGACGTAGTGATGGCGGCGGCCGTGTGGAACGGCCACCGCCATTTTCTATGCACAGAGCGCATACTAGGGTTAGGGGGGTGCGGAAGCACCATCCCTTCCTAACCCTAGTACGCGCTCTGCGCGTACTTTAAGGTCCGTTTGTAAGGGGCCATGGTGTCCCACTTTTTGTCTTGTTCCACTTTTCCTTTTTGTCGTCAGTTTACTTTGACTGCTGTAAACTGAGTTCAAAGTGCAAAAGCAATTTGCATTCAATGAATTCAGCAAAGGAGAAAGAAGAAGAGGGAATGGAAACTTGCCCTTTCCAGTAGCAGCAAAAGGAAGTGGCTTCAGTGGTTCTCTTGCCCTGTGTGCTCTTCCTCTATAACAGTGATGGCGAACCTATGGCACACGTGCCAGAAGTGGCACTCAGAGCCCTCTCTGTGGGCACACATGCTGTCGCCCTAGCACAGAGTTTCTTACTAGAAAGCCAGAGGGACGTGTCACTTTGCAATAAATAAGTGGGGTCTGGGTTACAGTTTGGGCACTCGATCTGTAAAAGGTTCACCATCACTGCTCTTTAATAATGTTTGGCATCTTGACCACACTCTAATGTTGCTTGGCTGCATGTGTTCCACTTTTCATCTGTGAAATATTGGTGGGTATGAAGGTTACATTTCTGTAGCTCATCTGCTCATTTCAATTTGATTTACAAGTGAACTGCAGTTCTCAGCACAGGACCTCCAGTGGCTTAAGCAGTGGGATACAGAAGGGTTTATCTCATTCATAAAATTGAAAAGCACTTGGGCAGCAAAGCTTCCAGATAAATTCTTGAATACAATAAATGAACAATAATTAAGGAAGTAATGCTTGAGTCTCACAGCAAGCAAAAAAATAGCAGAAATTAAAGTGAATAATTTTGATTTTAGCACATGCCAACGATGTTTCCGGTTCCCCTTGCCATTGTTCAAACAATTTACTGGTAGTTTTGCAAGGCAAAGATTTCATTTTCACCCATCAAGGATCACCATACAGGAGATCACTGATGCAACATAATAAAAGCTTCCTAACAGCAATGTCACAGAAAGAAGCTGCTTCAACTAATGAACAGCCCTGCACTCAAAATAACCAACAACCCTAAATAAATGGATGTGGACAGTAGAACATCATCCACAGAGTAGGAGAAGATGATTCATTCAGCCAAGGAATTTTGGTATGGATCCTCACCATCTCAGCACTCTTATTTATTTAAAAAAAAATTATATTCTGTCTTTCCTCATAATTATTTCAGAACAAAAAAATCACATTAGACAATATATCATTACAAAACTGATAAAAATCATAATGTGAAATCAAAAAGGGATAAGAAGTCATTACGAAAATCCTATATATGTCATCTACATTGCCTTAATATTTAAGCCAAAATATCTGACCAAAAGGCATATTGCAAAAGGTTTGCCCATTGATAGATTTGAACATCCTTGGGGTACTCTTCTCTCCAGAAAGTTTGAATGATTAGAACATATGAAATAAGGCATTGTGTAAGAACAAGGTGCTTTGGTTTAATAAATGTATTCCAAAGTTGAGAACTAACTACTCCAAGCCAAGGATATTCCACGTTATTTTGTTGCCTGAGCAAAGAACACCTCTTCTGCACCTCTTCTGCAGTGCTACATAAGGAAGTCAAACAGATTGGCAGTTGCATTTGACATATTTTTCAATACATTAACAACAGGATTGCCTAATGCCCTGGATCTCAGGGTCTCAGGTTAGGTTAGGGGGTTTCCGTGCAGACTGTTTTACAGACAGAGCTCTGTACTTCAACTCTCATTCCCTGTCAGACTCCTGGCATCTGCTGCTTTGAGGTATCTACCTCATTCTACTAACAGGAAGGCCAGCTTTGCTTCTAGCTTTGTTTAACCAAAGGAAGAATCTATTGACAAATCCCTTTCCCTCAGGAAATTCACATTCAAGATCCAATATCTAAACATTGTTAGAAAACAACAGCTCTCCTATTCCTCCACCCCCAATATACAGGAGTGGGAATTTCAATGGAACAGCAGCCTTTAAGACCTGCCACCCCACCCCCCCCCACCCCATTCCATTTTTTTTCATATTGGAGAGCCTTGACCACTGAAGAGAAAAGAATCTTGTAAAATGGATGCACCATGAAGTTATGTCTTTCTAGGGAATTTTTAACTTTTACAACTCAGAGGTTGACAGAAAAGCTTAGTCTACTTTTAACCAAAAAGTATGTGTTGCTTGTGTAATCAGGGATGAGGTAATTTCCCTTTCTCTTTCCCCTTTAAATAGGCTGTTACCTAAAAAGGATGGAGAAGGAGCATCATTTGATGAAGTTCAAGCATCTTTTGGGCCCAAACAGACAGGCCAAAATAAAGCTGCTTCGTGTCACTTTGGAGGTATGCTGTTTAAATGACACACACATCTTAAGAGTCCAGAAGCTGTGCCAAATCTGCCCTCCAGTCCTTAGTGCTTGAGCGTGGCTTTGGCATGGCTTCCATCCTCTTAGGACACATGCATCATTTAGACAGCATACCTGCAAGGTGACCCGAAGAGGCTTTATTTTGGCCTGTCTGTTCGGGCCCTTTGACTGCTTCTTGGGTATGATTAGTCAGAGGTAGAGGAAATTACTTTTGACTACAATTTCCAGAATCCTACACCCAGTATGGCTACTGGGGAAGTGATGCATTTAAAAATAACATTTCCAGGCTCTGGGAATTGTAATCATTTCCATCTGTCTGAGTTAAGAGTAATTGTTACATATTCCAAATGAATCAAACTGGAGTCAATGATGTGGGAATGCTGCAATATAATTCAGAGAAAAAAATGATTTTAGACTTGTAGGATCTATATTTGCTTTTTTAAAAAAAACCAACAGATTGAGATTAAGAATTTAAGCTGGATGCACCAGGTTTGTGCATAAGCCCTATTCAAAAGCTTTCATGATGTGTGTGGCACTAGGAGAGGACATCTCATCACCTTGCCTGGTTCCTTGTTGGGTTAACTCAACAAGCAACCAGGTAAGGTACCACCAAAGGGAACAGCTGCTACTAAACCTCAGAGGAGGTGTGTGGTGATAATGGGGGACTCCTTGCTGAGAGGTACAGAAGCAGCGGTATGTAGGCCTGACAAGATGTCTCGGGAGGTGTGCTGTCTCCCTGGGGCAAAGATCCGTGATGTGACAGAGAGGCTGATAAGACTGGTCAAGCCTACTGACCATTACCCTTTCCTTTTGGTCCATGTGGGAACCAATGACACTACAAGACACAACCTTCAGAATATCAGAAAGGATTATGAGGCTCTGGGTAGGAAGCTGAAAGAAATGGATGCACAGGTTGTCATCTCATCTCTTCTCCCAGTTGAAGGGCATGGTCCAGGAAGGGAGAAGAAAATAGCAGATGTAAACAACTGGTTCCGTAGATGGTGCCTCCAAGAACGATTTGGATTCTTGGATCATGGTCTGAGGTTCCATGAGGAGGGATTTCTGGCAAGGGATGGGTTGCATCTCACGCCAATTGGAAGATATGTTTTTGCCAACAGTCTCAAGAATTTAATCAGGGGGGCTTTAAACTAAGTTACAGTATGTCGGGGAGGGAGACAGTATTCTGGAAAGCAAAAGGACTGGAGAAAATAGTCAAACTGACATAGCAGGTACAAGGCAAACAGTGCAAGGACCCAACAGTGGGAGGAAAAAAAACTTGCAGAGGCAGCAAGTAAAGAGGACCATAGTCTGTGTTTCTACACTAATGCACAGAGCATGGGAAATAAAGACGATGAACTTGAACTCCTAGCACAACAAAGCAAATATGATATAATAGGCCTCACTGAAAACTGGTGGGATGAGTCTCATGACTGGAATGTAGTAATAGAGGGGCATAACCTTTTTAAGAGAAATAGGCCAAACAGGAAAGGAGGAGGAATAGCACTATAGTTTTTTGTGGGTATTTCGGGCTATGTAGCCATGTTCTAGCAGAGTTTCTTTCTGACGTTTCGCCAGCATCTGTGGCTGGCATCTTCAGAGAATGCTTTGCCTGGAAAAATTGGGTGTATATATACTGTGTGAGCCTGGGAATGCAGGAGTGATTTACATGTGTATTGTTCTGTGTTGATGGCTGGCCTCAGCCTGGGAGGGTAATGCAAACAAGGATTAATGTCTGCTAATTGGTGATCAATTATCTGCTGGGAAAGTCTCTGACTGGTTTCCCATTTGCATTTGCTGAGTCCTTATTTTGCTATTGCTCAGGACTGGTAGCCAAATTTTGTTCACTTTAAGGGTTTCTTCTTTCTGGTTGAAATTATCCAGATGTTTGTGGATCTCAATGGCTTCCCTGTGCATCCTGACATGGTAGTGGTTGGCATGGTCCAGAACTTCAGTGTTTTCAAACAGTGTTTTATGCCCAGGATGGTTTGTGGCATGTTCTGCTACTGCTGATTTTTCTGGCTGGCCCAGTCTGCAGTGTCTCTTGTATTCCTTGATTCTTGTTTGCACACTGCGTTTGGTGGTTCCTATGTAGACTTTTCCGCAGCTGCATGGTATGCAGTAAACTCCTGCGGCTGTGAGAGGGTCTCTCTGGTCCTTGGCTGAGCGAAGCATTTGCTGGGTATTCTTCATTGGTTTGCACAACCTTCAAATGGAGCGTGTCCAAAGGAGGGCGACTAAAATGGTGAAGGGTCTGGAAACCATACCCTATGAGGAACTACTTAGGGAGCTGGGGATGTTTAGCCTGGAGAAAAGAAGATTAAGAGGTGATATGATAGCCCTGTTTAAATATTTGAAGGGGTGTCACATCGAGGGGGGAACAAGCTTGTTTTCTGCTGCTCCAGAGAAAAGGCCAGGAACAATGGATCCAAGCTGCAGGAAAAGAGATTCCACCTCAACATTAGGAGGAACTTCCTGATAGTAAGGGCTGTTCGACAGTGGAACAAACTTCCTCATAGTGTGGTGGAGTCTCCTTCTTTGGAGGTCTTTAAACAGAGGCTGGATGGCCATCTGTCGGGGATGCTTTGATATGGATTTCCTGTATGGCAGGGGGTTGGACTGGATGGCTCTTGTGGTCTCTTCCAACTCTACGATTCTATGATTCTATGACTCTATGACTTAATGGGGTACAAGTGGTGGGATCCTTAGGTAGACATGACCATGTTCTCCTGGAGTTTGTTATACAGTGGAAAGGAGAAGCCAGGCATAGTTAGACACACATTCTAGACTTTAGGAGAGTGGATTTCAGTAAACTTAGAGAAATATTGAGGGTGATCCCATGGTGAGAAATACTAAAAGAAAAAGGAGTTCAGGACAGATGGGTGTTTCTCAAAAGGAAGCTACTGAAAGCACAATTTCAAACAGTTCCAATGAGGAAGAAAAATGGGAGACGTCTCAAGAAACCAGGATGGATGACTAAGGAACTTTCAACAGAGCTAAGTTTTAAACGGAACATGTATAAGAAATGGAAAAAGGGGGAAATCACCAAAGAGGAATTCAAACAAATAGCAAGCACGTGTAGGGGTAAAGTCAGAAAAACTAAAGCACAGAATGAACTCAGGCTTGCTAGAGAGGTTAAGAACAACAAAAAGAGCTTTTTTGGATATGTCCGCAACAAAAGGAAGAAGAAGGAAATGGTAGGGCTACTGCATGGAGAAGATGGCAAAATGCTAACAGGGGACAGAGAAAAGGCAGAATTACTCAACATCTTCTTTGCCTCAGTCTTCTCAGAAAAGGCAAAGGGTGCCCAACCTGAGGATAATGGAGCAGAGGACAGAATAGGGGAATTTCAGCACAGAATAAGTAAAGAGATAGTACAGGAATATCTGGTTAATAAACTAATATAAGTCTCCAGGACCAGATGAGCTACATCCAAGGGTATTAAAAGAACTGGCAAATGTAATATCGGAGCCATTGGCAATAATCTTTAAGAACTCCTGGAGAACAGGAGAAGTCCCAGCAGACTGGAGGAGGGCAAACGTTGTTCCCATCTTCAAAAAGGGAAAAAAAGAGGATCCCAACAATTATCATCCAGTTAGTCTTACCTCAATACCAGGAAAGATTCTGTAGCAGATCATTAAACAGAGAGTCTGTGAACATCTAAATGGCAATTCCATAATCGCAAAAAGTCATTACCAGCTTGGTAGATGAAGGGAATGCTGTGGATATAGTATATAGAAAAGGTTTCCCATGACATTCTTGCAAACAAGCTTGTAAAAGGTGGGATAGACAAGGCAACTGTTACATGGATTTGTAATTTGTTGACTGGCTGAACCCAAAGGGTGCTCAACAGTGGCTCCTTTTCGTCCTGGAGAGAAGTAACCAATGGGGTTCCACAGGGTTCTGTCCTGGGGCCAGTGCTATTCAACATCTTTATCAATGATTTGGATGACAAAATTGGAGGCCTACTTATCAAATTTGCAGATGACACCAAATTAGGGGGAGTAGCTAATACCCCAGAGGACAGGATCAAAATTCAAAATGACCTGAATAGACTAGAAAGCTGGGCTAAAGCTAACAAAATGAAATTCAACACGGAGAAATGTAAAGTACTGCACTTAGGGCGGAAAAAAGGAATGCACAGATATAGGATGGGGAACACCTGGTTGAATGAAACTACGTGTGAAAGGGATCTTGGAGTCCAAGTAGACCACAAGTTGAACATGAGTCAACAGTGCAATGCCGCAGCTAAAAAGGCCAATGCAGTTTTAGGCTGCATCAATAGAAGTATAGTGTCTAGATCAAGAGAAGTAATAGTTCCACTCTAGTCTGCTCTGGCCAGGGCCCACCATGGAATATTGTGTCCAGTTCTGGGCACCACAATTAAAAAAGGATGTGGAGAAGCTGGAGTGTGTCCAAAGGAGGGCAATTAAGATGGTGAAGGATCTGGAAACCATGGCCTATGAGGAACGCCTTAGGGAGCTGGGTACGTTTAGCCTGGAGAAGAGAAGGTTACAGGGTGATATGACAGCCTTGTTTAAATATTTGAAAGGATTTCATATTGAGGAGGGAGCAAGCCTTGTTTTCTGCTAGAGACTAGAATGCAGAACAATGGGTGCAAGCTACAGATTCCATCTCAACATTAGGAGGAACTTCCTGACATTGAGGGCTGTTTGACAGTGGAATGCACTCCCTCGGAGGGTGATAGAGTCTCCTTCCTTGGAGGTCTTTAAACGGAGGCTGGATGGCCATTTGTTGGGGATGCTTCGATTTGGATTTCCTGCATGGCAGGGGGTTGGACTGGATGGCCCTTTCGGTCTCTTCCAATTTTATGAGTCCATGATTCTAAGGTGCTGAGTTGTCCGTTCCTAACGCCACACATATCATTGTAGGTAGGATTGCCATAATTTGCTACCACTAAACCTGGACAAAACATAGAAAAATGTAGGACAAAATTTGCCCCCAAATGTAGGACATTAAAGAAAAATGGAGGACACAACCAATGAAAAGTCAGAAACATTAATAATTTTTAAAAAATAATATAAATAATTATTTACAAAACATTTACAAAAAACAAAACAAAACAAAAAAATTACCAGCCTGTGAGACGCATCTGCCGCTGCTGGAGGAGGCTGCTGGAGCAGGAGGATCTGTAGAGGGTACAGCAGGCCAGCTAGGCCCCTTCGCTCCCTTGTGGACAGCGGCGGAGCCGTGGAAGGAGGCCTCGCCACGGTGAGGCCTCTTTTTTGGGGGCCTAGCCAGCTGGCTACACCTCCCTCGGCTCTGTCGCGGGTGGCGGAGCTGCGGAAGGAGACATCGCTGCAGCAAGGCCTCCTTCTTTGGGGCCTAGCTGGCTGGCCAGGCCTCCCTCAACTCCGTCGTGGGCAGCGAAGCCGTATAAGGAGGCCTCACCACGGCAAGGCCTCCTTCTTTGGGGCCTAGCCAGCAAGGGGCCTAGCCTTTGCTCCAGCATGGGCAGCGGAGCCGCAGAAGGAGGCCTTGCCGTGGTAAGGCTTCCTCCTTTGGGGTCCCATGCTGCTTTGCCCCAAGCGCCGCCCTGCCCCCGAGCCCTCCTCCCAGCAAGGCCTAGCCGCTAGGCTTTGCCGAGACTGTTGCCAACCCATGACGGGACATTCCAAATGCTTAAAAAAAGGAAATGTCCCACCAAAAAGCGGGATATGGCAACTCTAATTGTAGGCCCTCTTCTTGATGGCTACAAAACCTATATGAGGGGGCTTCCATATAAAATGGAGCCTGTTCTACTATGGTTCTAGAAGCCTCCATACATGCAGATGTCACATGACCTCCTTCTTGCAGCCCCTTTTCTGCTGTACATTCAGTTATAATAAGGAAAGGTTATGCAATGTATGTGTAATGGGACAGAGCAAGTTCTCACAACTGCTAGTGTGTTGGGAGAATGAGATTGAATAATTTCTGAAGTGGGTTCTCAAATGAATGAATTCTGAGCATTTGTTCTGAGCACCAAAAATAAAGAGCTCACTCACAATCCTTCCACACAAAAATCTACCCAATTTACTGTATTCCCTCACCCCCATTTCAGCAGGATAATTTGAAGCAGCAGGGGAGAGAAACTACTGTTTGTTGCTAGCAGTTTGATTGTATTTGTGAGATTTATATCTAGCCTTCTGCTCCTCAATGGCATTCAAGAGAGCAAAATAAATGGATTTCAAAAATCCTTGCTGATCTACTGCAAATGAAATCATCCACACATCTGCCAGTAAATTTGGATCTAGCCTCTGTCTACCACAGTGCCTTTCATTTACTATATGTACATTTATCTTCTATTGCTAAACATAAGCTCTTATAGATTGTCTTAAAGAAGTATGAGTTCTTAAGAGTATAGCTCCATGGGTTTTGCTTGATTTTGTTGGTTATTGTCCATTTTGCAGGGTGAGGATGGGGGCTTCTTTGTAGGACCTTCTTCAATCTGCACAAGGGCTGTTCCAGAGATGGCTCATTTGTGTGTTTGTTTGCTTGCTTGCTTGTTTTTAACCAGGGCAGTTTGCTGGGATCATGCTCTGGTCTGAAGAACAAATTTTGTCTCCCCTTAATTGTATTTCCTTAGTTCTAGTGTTATACTGCGAAAGTACCACTTCACTGATGCAATATAGTACTATAACTCGTTTTAAAAGTTTTTTTTTTTAAAAGAGAGACCAGAGGGGACATTCTTTGTTCTGATATCTCTCTGAATTAAAAAGAAACCTACCTGGAGGTGGAAATACAATCTTGCAATTGGTGCAGGAACTGCTGGAAAATAGTCTGGGATGACAGAACCATCTATTTTTTAAAAAAGAAACACCCCCTCCTCAAATACATCAACAAATATTTCAACATACAGCGACCTCCTGACACATGTGTTTAATCTTGAAGCGTCCATTATCTACTGTGAATCAATCCCAAATATATTTTCTTTGTCTTGAACAAATGTAGATAATAATGGTCCTATGTTCCATGAGGAACCAGCAAAAGTTACTTTCTTTCTTTAGGGTGCTCAGTCTAAAAATGATCCAGGATAATGTAGTGATTTGTGTGTTGAAGTAGTACTCTGGGGGGAAAGGGTTCAAATATCTACTTTGTTTGGAAACCAACTGGATGGCCTTAGGTAAATTACAGTCTTGCAGCAATGACAAACTCTCTCTGAACAAATCTTGCCATGAAAATGTTATGATAGGGTCACAATAAGTCAGAAATGACTTGAAAGCACACAATTATAATCACCACCACCACCCACCATGGTTTAAGGTTGCACCTTCACTGCAGAATTAATGCAGTCTGACATTGCTTTAACTGCCATGGCTCAATGCTATGGAATTCTGTGAGTAGTTGTTTTGTGCAATACTTAGCTTTCCCTGTCAGAGAGCTCTGGTACCACAACAAACTACAAATTCCAGGATTCTATAGGATGGAGTCATGACAGAATGGTGTCAAACTGTACTAATTCTGCAATGTGGCAGCAGCCAAAGAAGGCTTCTTGTTTTCCTGCTGTTTCTTCCTCTTCCTGAATATAAAACACCATAGAGTCAACCCCCAGCAGAAAAATTAATTCTCTGTGTTCCTAAATTTCTCAGCTGGCTTCTCTTGTCTGTTTTGCTCATATATCTTTAATAGATGATATGCAGGAATTAGCAGGCAAAGCTTTCTACAGCATTAGGGTGAGCATTATAAAGTCACCACATCATTCTATTGTTAGAAGCTAGAAGCCTGTTAAACAAGATGGTGATTGTGCTCTTTGATGGGTCTTTATTTTTCCTGTGCAGCTACTTGGCCTAAATACCCCAAAGGCACCATATCCCCTCTGATCTTGAAAGCTAAGTAGTGTCAGCCCTGGTTAATAGTTGGAAAGGAGACAGCCAACAAATACCACTTGCTGTAGGATTTATTTCAGTGGAAGGAACTGGTAAAACCACCTCTAAATGTTTCTTTGCCTAAGAAAACCCTATGGAATTCATGGCATTGCCATATGTCAACAGAATGCACATATACACATGCAATGCACATACACACAGAATAAATTGATGGGATGAAGACCGGAGCACGGCAGAGGAAACAAATACGTGCACTATACACAATCTGCAAAGTTTTCTGTGTTAATTAAAATAAGATTTATAAAACTTGAGTTGTTAGATCAAAGCAGAAATCCTCTAAACGTCTGGATGATTACATGAGGATAAATGTAAGTAAATGTAGAACAATTACAAATTACAATTACAAATAAAGCATAGAAAAAAAATAAAATTTATTTAAATTTAAAGACAACTTTACACTTCAACACCAAAAAGGCTACCAGAGTGATTTGCAAATATCAGAAATGAGATTGCTCTTGGTTATCAGCAAGATGAGAGAGAATGCAGGGAATAAATGAGTCAGTTTCTTAGAGTGGGCAGTTGTGGAGACATTGAGGCCAATAATGAAAGATTTTGGGGGGCAGGGGAAGAGTTGCCAGCATTAATTTTATATCTTATGTTTTTATTGTTTTATTGGTGTACCTACATGATTCCTGTTAATTCTAAATATTCTGTTTTATCCTGATAGTCCTAAATATTTTTATTATATTGTTAGTAAAATAAACTAATTTTCTGAATGATAAATATTCTGTCATTCCTTCTGGATATGTGAATGTTGGGCAAAAAGTATGCAAAATTTTTGTTTTTGTGTAATTTTTCCTGAGTGAGTTTCCTGAGTATCAAAGAAACAGACTTTTTTTTTTTTTTAGCAAACAAATAACAAATATTCTTTCCATTGCCATCTTAGAATTGCCACCATTTGGTGACTAGCTGTCTTTACCTACTACTGTTTTCTGGATGGTTGTATTGCAAACACTTTCAGCTCCCTCATATCGGCCCTAAATTGGAAAACCGTATGACAGCCCGTGATGTAGAATGTAATAATAATAAAGCCAAGATCACATGTTCTGTCACCATATAGGTTAAAAAGTTTGGGATTTGTTAAGTCTGTTATTTTGCCTATCCTTTGACCTAAGTTTTAATTAAAATAAATTCATATGGACAGAAACCAGAGGCTAATTTTTCAGAGGACAAATTCTACTTTGGTCAGACCTCACCAGGAATACTGTGTCTAGTTCTGTGCACCACAATTCAAGAAGGATACGGAGAAGCTGGAATGTGTACAGAGGAGGGCAACCCAAAATGGTAAAAGGTCTGGAAGCCATGGCCTATGAGGAGCAATTTAAGGAGTTGGATTTGCTTCATCTGGGAAGAGAAGGTGAAGGGGTGACAAGATAGCTCCATACTGTCTTGGATGAAGCCAATTATCTAGACCCATTTCAAACTGGCTTCAGGACAGGATATGGAGTTGAGACTGCCATGGTCACCTTAGTCGATGATCTCTATCTGGGCATCAACAGGGGAAATATAACCCTGTTGGTGCTCTTGGACATCTCAGAGGCCTTTGATACCATCGGCCATGGTATCCTTCTGGAACACCTGAGGGAGTTAGGAATTGGAGGCACTGCGCTCTAGATTCCAGATGGTGAGCCTAGAGGACAGCTGCTCTTCTAAAAGAGAGCTAACATTAGGTGTCCCCCAGGGCATCATTCTGTCCCCCATGCTGTTTAACATTTACATGAAGCCACTGAGTGAGATCATCTGGAGACATGGAGCATGGTGTTATCGGTACGCTGATGACACCCAAACCTATCTGTCTATGTCTCTGACTGATACAGTGACTAGGGATGGCACCTCTCCTCTGGATGCCTGCCTTGAGTCAGTAATGGGCTGGATGAGGGAAAACAAACTCAAGTTGAATCCAGAGAAAATGAGGTACTAGCGATAGGTACTTCAGGCCCGGGGAAGGAGATTTGTCAACTAGTCTTGGACGGGGTCACATTTCCCTAAAGGACGAAGTCTGCAGTTTGGGAGTACTCCTGGATCCATCTCTACAGTTGTCATCTCAAGTAGATGTGATGGCCAGGAGTGCTTGGTACCAACTTTGGTTGATATGCCAACTGTGTCCCTACCTGGATCAAAAGGACCTTGAAGCAGTGGTACATGCACTGGTAATCTCTCGTTTAGATTTCTGTAATGTGCTCTACTTGGGGCTACCCTTGTAACAGGTTCAGAAGCTTCAATTGGTTCAAAATGCTGCAGCCAGACTGGTCACTAATAGACCTAGGTCTGACTGATGTTGAAATCTCTTCACTGGCTACCAATTAGCTTCTGGGTACAGTACAAGGTGATGGTTATGACCTTTAAAGCCCTACATGGTTCGGGCCCAAGTTACTTGCAGAAATGCCTGTCCCTAAATAATCTGCCCCACACGCTCAGAACATCTGGGAATAATTTAATGGAACACTATAACACCAGGTTAATAACAACTTCCCATAGAACATTTATAGCCACAGCCCCTAAATTGTGGAACAGTCTACTGTCTTATTACTACCTTAGATGCCTTTAAGAAGGCACTTAAGACCGATATCTTCCAGCGGGCGTACCCGCCTGATTCTGTATAAAACCATAATAAATGCTTCGCCCTGATGACGATTATAGGATTCTTGATAATTAGATATTTTAAGGAACTAATAAAAATGTTGTAATTCGTATTTTATAGTTTGCATCTGTATTAGTATTGCATTTTTAATGATGTAATCCTGCTTCAATCCTTGGGAGAAGCGGGATATATAAATAAAATTATTATTATTATTATTATTATTATTATTATTATTATTATTATTATTATTATTATTATTAAATTTGAAAGGATAGCAATAGCAATAGCAACAGCAAGTACATTTCTATGCTACTTATCAGTGAACTAGCACTCCCCAAGCGGTTTACAGTGTGTAAGCCAATTGCTCTCAACAAGCTAGGTACTCATATTACCAAACTAAGAATGCTTGGAAGATTAAGTGGAGTTTGGAGCCCGCCTCTAGGATTAAATTTACAACATTGTGGTTGCAGTACCAGCATTTAACCACTGCACCACCGAGGCTTCTTTGTCATATTGAGGATGGAGCAAACTTGTTTTCTGCTGCTCCAGAGACTAGGACATGGAACAATGGATTCAAATTACAAGAAAGGAGATTCTAGCTAAACGTTAGGAAGAACTGTCCAACAGTGGAACATGCTGCTTCATAGAGTGGTGGAGTCTCCTTCTTGGGAGGTTTTTAAAGAGAGGCTGGATGGTCATTTGTCAGGAAATTCTTTGACTATGTCTTCCTGCAGGACAGTGGGTTGGACTGTGGTCTTTTTCAACTCTTTGATTCTATGGCGGGATACAGACGGGCAGGGGAAGACGTCTTGGAGGTGTACTCTGCTGAATACGGAGCCTCCAGACCGCCCGCCCCGGGGGCGTGGCTCAGGTGTATGGGGCTTCCACATGGGGGGCAGTGAAGACGCCTCACCTGGGGCCGTTTCTGACCCGCAGTTTCCATACCGCCGCCTCGGAGGACGCCGCAAAGAGAGAGGTAGCTTCCTCACGGGCGGCCAAAAACGGGGCTTTTTTTCTTTTGCCAGCTGGCAAAAGCGCTCAGCACCGGCGGCAGAAAGCATATGTGCACATTTAAAGCACCCAAGCCCCTTTAAACTTTTCCCCCCGCCCTGGCCAAGAACAAAGGTGGTCTCCTGCCAGCTGGTGATCAGCTGGTGTTGGCATCCTTGTCCACTTACACGTTGCCAATGTCACCAGCATCATGGATGCCTCCTCTCCTTTGGTCCCTGCGCTCTTGCTGAATCTGCAATGCAGAGCCACAGCTGTCGCCGCTGCCACCGCTGTCCCCCTGCCATCCCCCATCACCTCCCTTGTACATATGTAAATATTTAAAGTTTTAGCGTTTTTTAATTGTTAGGTGAAAATGGCGCAGGAATGTGTGTAGGGGTGCACTTTAAATTCCAAACTTTCCACGATTCTAGCAGCGCATGCGTACATGCAGCTCTAGGGTTAGGGTTAGGGTTAGGGTTACGAGTCTTAAAATGCGCTGCAGCTGTGCTGCAGCTTCCACACCTGCATGGCAGCTGACGCTGCAATTAAAGCCTGACTGCAAACTGCGCATGTTCCAGGACCCTGACTCATTATGCGACACAGCAGACACGGAGCTTTTAAATGGGCAACTTAAATTAGCCGTGTAGCAATTCTGGTGTACCGGTGCAGCAGCTTACAGACGGAGATGCGCAGCTGCGCACTATATAGAAAAGAAGCGGGGAAAAGCAGCACCTTTTTAATGCCGTTTCTTCCTGCTTGGGGCGTGCGGGCGGCGTGTTCATGGTGGCATTCAGGTAAGGGCCGTCTGAAGGCTATACCTTCATGACGTCATGAACACACCCCTTTTTGCCTCTCTGTATCCCGCCTTTGAAATTTAAAAAGGTCTACTAGACAAGTGTATGCACATGGCTTTAGGCACATGCAAAATGGTTCTCTGAAAATTGCCCATAATAATGATAAACATATCTTCTCTTCACTTTTCTGAGTTTCTCTTGCTCAGGCATGGGTTGCTATTTTCAGTTTAGGGGTCAAATTGTAGTCTGGGTAGGGTTTGAAGGAGGACCACACTCCAGTTGCCTTTCCTGCCTCCAAAGAACAATGCATTCTGTGCAACTGCTTTGCTACCTGCAAAACATCTCGATGGTTTACTCTTTTCTTGCTGCAGGGCATGCAGTTTTTTTCTAATGTACATTCATATGACTCATAAAACTATGCAACCAAGCAGGCTGGCAATATTCCTATTTCTGTTAGAAAACAAATATTTGGGTGTGTACAGATATAACCAACTACAAGAAGCAAAGGGAGATGGTTGCTTTTACTTTGCTTCAGGGCAATTTCTGCTTCCCGCCGCCTTCATTCCACCTCTGATGTATAGCCTTGGATTTGAATCTACACCCCATGCTGATTTTTGCCCTTTCCTTGTGCTTCAGGCAGACCTTTGGCTTCAGGTGTCTGGCAACTTTATTTGATTCTATATAGCAGTTTTTTAAAATGGTTCTTTTTCAGAAAAATTGAAAAGCCACTCCACCAGGAAACATTGCTCTTGGCTGGCTTTTAGACTGCTTAATGCTAAGGTGGAAAAAGAGCAGCACTAGAGCTGCATGTGGCTCCCAAGGCTGTTTTTGCCACCCTCACCTCTTGACCCCCATGGAGCACTTTTTATTGAGAAAGAAGGGGGGATGATTAATAGCCTTTCTTTGAAGACTCCTAGTGTGGTGATTCACATTTAAACAGGTGGCACCCCTATACAATTTATCATTGGTACATGTTTTGAAGTTGACTTTGACTTGTGTTAACCCTATCCTAGAAGGTTTTTTTTGTATGATTTATTCAGAGTGTTTTGCCATTACAGTATCTTCTTCTTAGGCTGAGGGAGTGGGACCTGCCTAAGGTCACCCAGTGAGTTTCTGTGGCCGAGTGGGAATCAATACCTAGGTCTCCCAAACTCCTAGTTCAACACTCAGACCACACCACACTGAAGACACATCATTTAACTTTTTAAAACCCTGTTTCTGAAAATCCAGAAGTGAACTTCTTGTCACTTTCATTTCCCCACCCACATTCTGAGGCATTTGGGGTAGTCTAGCAGCCCTTGGAAGGTCCCAGTGGCACAAAACTGCCTTCCCAGATGCACTAAAGATACACATTTGTGCTGCAACAGCTGACCAATCAGTTAGTTTCTGATGAAAATGGGAAGGAGCTGTTGCTTTTGCAATCAGTTCTTTTAAGGATGTTGTATAACTTGATAAAAAAGGAATGAGTGTGGATATACTATAGGCTGACCATGCAAACTATGAATATATATCAATAGCTGCTACATTTCTGTACCACTTTGTACTGAACTAAGCAGTCTCTAAGTAGTTTACAAAATGTGCATGCATACAACCTTGTAATGTTTCAGAAAGTGGTAAAGCGAAGTGGCATTGCACACTAGAAGTCCTTAATCTGGACATTATTAAGCCTTTTTCAGGTGGTAACTTGCTAAGCTAGCTGTAGGTTTGTTTTTGTAAGAAGATAACATGCTCACCACATATTGCTATGAGGCAATAGATTACTTTTCTACAATGTTCACCATGACACAGCAATGGCATTTAGGGGCTATACAAACAGCTCTGAAGGAGCAGCATCTAGCTGCCCCTTCTTCAGCTGGATCAGGACCATGGCAACCACATGCTGTGGCCCCAATCTGGTCTTTCCAGGGCATGAAAAAGAGCTGCAAAAAGTGGCTCCTTTTTGCACCCTGGAAAGGGTGCCACAGCCGCAGCTATGTGGCGCTCCTTCAGTGCTGCATTGTATGCATGCAGTGTCAGAGGAGCGCTGTGACGCTGCGCACCGTGTGGAGTGGTGCACAGTGTCATGGTGCCCTGGGGTAGAGCTGGAGCATGTGTCATGGAGATGCTGTGCCTCAACTCCACCCTGCAGCTGGCAAAAAGTGCCGGTCTGTACAGGGCCTCAGTGAGACAGTGAATTTGCTATCGGTTTTAGTCTGAAAACCAAAGATGTATTCAAGGTGCTGAGCCTGTTTTAATGATAGAGTTCAGCGCACTGGATGGCATCTTTAAAGTTCAGAGTAAACACCAGAGTGGACTTACCATCCTGCAGTGGCATGGAAGCCACTATTATCCACCAGTGGCATTTTGATTTTTAACTCTATTGTTTTGATTTTTAACACTATTGTAATTGATGTATTTTATTGTTGTAACCCACCCGGATTCTTTGTGATTGGGTGGGCTAATAATAATAATATTATTATTATTATTATTATTATTATTATTATTATTATTATTTATTAAAACAAAAGAAGAAATAGACTGGCCCTTGCTCATGGCCTGCCGTGGTCTCTGGTAGTAACAAAGGCTCACATCTCACAGCTGATCAAGAAGCAGCAGTTGCAACTACCAACTAAGACACTCTTCTTTTTATGTCATTGACTGTAACTTGGTTAAGGTTTATTTTTTATTAGACAGGTGACTAAAAACTTCATGGAAATAATATTCAAATTCTTTCCTGAACATAAGTTTTTCATATTAGAGGGATGAAGTAATTATGATTTTGCTGGATATGCCAAGGCCTTGGAGGGGCCACAATGCTAACCATAACCAAATGCTAGCTCTAAATCAGGAATGGAAATTATGTGGCCCTCCAGAGGTTATTAGGCTACAAATTCTAGAAGCCGCAGCTGCCATAGCCTATGGTGAGGAATGTTGGGAGGTGTAGTCCAACAATATCTGAAGAACTGTATGATCCCCATCCCTCTCTCAACAGAGGTTGCTGATTTTTTAGTCATTCATTGTTAATGAGGGTTCTAGTCAGCATAAACTCCTGCTTAGAGTCTTCCACACCACAGTGAGGACATTCTTTATACAGAGAGCACTTTGCTTAGTACATTGTGTTCTATAGACATACAAACAGCACTGGAACACCTGCTGGCCATTAGAAGAGGCACGAAGCTGCCTTTTAAAGTCTGTGGCAAGTCTGGCCATGCTGGGAAGAAGAGGATGGGGCCTTTGCCAAAGATTGTTTGTGTTTTCTGGTGTAGTCACGCTTTATACCTTAGAAGCATGAGTGTTATCAGGAAGACCTGAGGCTAGGTTTTCCAAAGAAATATGCCCTAGTTGCTGTTGTTGATAAGAAAGAAGAAAAACTTAATTCCTCTTCGAAGCTTTTCTCCAAGTTCTATAAAGGGATGCTCAGTATTCTTTACAATTCATCCCCACCTGATACTATTTGTTTCTCTAAGACATGATGGAAATCATATCAACATAGGTAGGAATTTTTCTACAGTCAAATGCTTTGGCACCTGATCAAAGCCTATTTTTAAAAAACCCTTTCAAAGAAGAGGGACAAAAGGACACACTTAGACTTGCAGAGCTATAAATTCATCAAAGCAAAATGCTGGGATTTCCCTCTCGCACTCTTAGGTTGCACATCCACAGCAGATTTGTTAAATTTCCAACTGTTGAACAGCCACATTGCCTTTTATTTTGTCCTACAGGTGTATCTCAGAAACACAGAGTCCTGTGTATTTTGTTTGGCAGCTTCTGTATTTTTAAAGACTCAGTATGTATGAATGAGAAGACAGGTGTTAGGTTTGATATGCAAATACATGGGTTATGTAGGCCTGTATTTGTATCTAAGCAGTGAAGCTATATGTATTTATCATATTTTTATCTCATCTTTCAGGATCTTTCTCATATTTCATATACACTCACAATGATTCTATGAGGCAGGCTAAACTGAGCAATACTGGTAAACTCAAAAAGAGGGTGGGGAGAAGAAATGAGGATATCAATAACCTCTTTGCTTACCCCCCCCCATGCAGTTTTATTAAAAGTGCTGCCATATTTTTTCTCTCTTCTCCCTTCCTCTTTTTTATGTTGCAGGAAACAAACATGGCTAATTTTGGTAAATCCAAATCCATCCAGCAAACTTTAGGTCTATGCAGAGATAAGAATTCAAGTCTTCCTACTAGTCCTAAAAGTCAGAAATCTACATTGGCAAGTGTATTGCTCATTTATTCTCAAGTACAGTGATGTATGTGTGCATGTGTGTGTGAATTTCACAGTGTATATTTCAGCATAAAAGCTCTGCATGTATACATATAGTTAAATAATCATGATTTTGAATATATTTGGGGGAAAAATACTTCAGACCTCTGTAGTGAAACTAAGGGCAACCATGGCAAATCTTTTTAACTGCTCAGAAGAGATCTGGAAACTTTTAAAGGAGCCAGAGGTACTGCCAGGCCTACTCTGTCCTGTTGCCAGGTGGGCAGTTTCTGACTTTGCCAGAAGGCTATGGGAACATCTATACTGTAGAAGTAATGCTATTTAATGCCACTGTAAATGTTGTAGCTGCATTCTATGGGATCCTAGCCTTTCTAGTTTTATAAGGTCTTTAACCTTCTCTGCCAGAATGCTGGTGCCTCACAAAACTATAAACCCCAGGATTCTGTAGCATTGTTAGGGTTTGAGGCATGGGCAGCCTGGGCTGAAACCATGGATGATGAATTTAGAAGCTGTATAGACCTGTACTATAAGCTGGTGTCAGGGTGGAATGGGGGCTTGGTGACTGCACTCTATATGCCCCAACTCCAGCCCCAAAGCAGCATCAAACCACCCACCTGACCACACAATAGGCAATGTTGCGGCATTTCTAAGGCACAGTGTTTGCACACATTGCACTGAAGAAACACCAAAAAATGTGGTGGTGATAAGGGCACTAAAGGAGTGGCTTTCTGTTGCTCCTTTTTGTGCCTGGAACTAGTCAGGGTGGCGGCATGGTGTGCAGTTGCTGTGGCTGCAAGCTGGCAAGCAAAGTGTTATCAGCAAGCAGCTCCTTAGCCACTGTCTGTTTATCCCCTCAGAGAGTCCAATGGGTGACAGGGAGCAGGTATGGTCAGGAAACAGACTGAGGTCTAAGCACAGCAAGGCAGGAATCCAATGGGCCAGAGGCCGGAGGCAGAGGTAGGAGACAAACCAAGGTCTAAGCACAGCAAGGCTAGCAAGACAAATCAAAATGCAATCAGACAGCACAGAACACCATGTTGCTATGGCAAGGTTTGAGAAGCTAATGCAGCCCTTAAATGGCTGTACCTCCAGGTGCTCCAGCTGCATGATTAGAGCTGGTTGTGCCTGTTGGCTTAGCCCTGATCCTTCAAAGACTTGGTGGCAGGACTCCAGCAGCCAGAGGTCCTATCCTGTGACGATTTACATGGGCGGCCCTTGCAAGGATGAAGCCGTGGCAGTTAACATGGTGTCAAACTGCATTATCATATACAGTTGGCCCTCCTTATTAACAGATTTTTTATCCATGGATTCAAGCATCCATGGCTTGAAAATATTCCAAAAAAGTATAAATTCCAAATATCAAACCTTGATTTTCTATTGTGTTTAAGGGACACAATGTAAGCCACTCTGATAGCCTTTTGGCTGAAGAGCAGGGTATAAATACTATAAATAAATAAATAAATAAATAAATAATTTTTTTTGGCCATTTTATTTAATGGGGCTTCAGCATCCATGGATTTTGTTATCCACAAGGGGGCCTGGAACCAAACCGCAGCAGATAACAAGGGCCTACTATATACTCAACTATAAGTTGACCTCATGTATAAATCGAGGTGAGATTTTGGGGCCAGAGTATGCATTTTTGCCATGACCTGTGGAGAGGTTGAGAGTAAAACTTGGAGGCTCCTTTAGTGTGTGTATGTGTGCATATGCCAAGAAAGACTCTCAATGAGACTTTTTGCTTCATCATTTTAAGTTTTCATTTCAGCCAGACACACGGGTGAGAGATGGACTCTTAAATAAACAGCAATATCAATCACCCAGAACTCTTTCTGCTTGGCTCCAGAGAGAAATAAACTCTCTTCACTGCATAGGGAACTCTGAAAGGGCTGCTATCACATTACCATAGTGACCTGTAAATAAGTTGACCTGGGATTTTGGGGGTCAATTTTTGGGCATACATTTTTAGACTTATAGACAAGTATATACGGTAGTTCTACAGTGTAGAAGCACCCTATGTGGAGGTATCCTGACATCCCTCTTATTTACCTAATTCACCATCCTGAGAAAAATCTTTTTTTTCCCCAGCATAGTCCTGGGAATCCAATGTTGCTTAAATACAAATCCCTTTGGCAATAGGACTTGCTCTTCTCCAGAGCTTTGGAAAGTTACTTTGTGGACAGGACAACTGGGGGGATTCTGTACGTTGTAGTCCAAAAAAGTAATGTCACCAAGTTATGCATTCCTCTTCTTCATTTTCTCTCTCCTTGTCCCCAAACTGCTTAAGGAAGTTCCCAGTCCACTAGAGCAGATTTTGAGGGCATGCTCAAAAGGACGGTAGGTGAAAGGGAAGTTAGGGGACTTATCCCCTTCTTGTTCTACTGATGAAAGCAGTTCTGTCAGCAGATTGTTCCAAAACTCTGTCTGTGAAACAGCTGTTTGTAGCTGAAGGATAACTTTCATTAATTAATAGCATAGCTTTTCCTTGGAATACAACCAGCTGCTTCTGAGTTGGGATTTTTGTCCAGAACATGGCAGTCGAGACTAAGGGCCTGAAAAGATAGGCCAAAATAAAGCTGCTTTGGGTCACTTTGGAGGTATGCTGTTTAAATGATCCATGTGTCCTAAGAGGATGGAAGCCATGCCAAAGCCAGTCCTTAGGACTGGAGCACATCTTTGGCGCAGCTTCTGGCCTATTAAGATTTTTGTGTCATTTAACCTTGTACCTCCAAAGTGACCGGAAGCAGCTTTATTTTGGCCTGTTTGTTCGGGCAGTTACATTTTAAACCAGATATGGGCAAAATGCAGCCTATGAGCCAGATGCAGCCCCTAAAGCTGTTTTTGGTGCCTCCAAGGGAGGCATTTGTTTTTGTCCTACAATGCCTCTAAATACCCTGTAAGTGGCATAGGGGTAATTTTTGCCTCTCTGGGGGTCCTTCTGGGACATTTTAGTCCCAAGGGAGGCCTTTATTTTAAATTGAAAGTGAACAGGAAGTGTCTTCCAGTTCCTCTCCTGAGCTTATAATGATCAAGGTTGGGGGTGAAAATGCCCCCTAGACCGCCTTCTGAGCATTTTGGGGGGGAAGATCTCCTGAAGCCCCCTACCTCTTAACAGTGCCTACGCTTTTCTCAACCCTCTATTTTTTTGCAGAGGGTGCTCCATTTTCCCAGCTTTATTTAATGAAAAAACCTGTATGATGATGGCATTTGTGCAATTAACCTCAGATCTATTTTTAACACTTATATGTTTTCAAAGGAAACGGAAGAGGGTTGTGTGTAGGGTTGCCATAACCCGGCTGGGGGTGGGACAATCCCAGGTTTTGACAACTAGGGGGCATCCCTGCACGGTTTCCTCCTTGTCACGGGTCAAGGAGGTTGCCTTTGCAGAGCTGCGTGCAGGGCTAATGAGGAGGACTTCCTCCTCCTGAGGCTGGGGCTGAACAGCCCGCCCCTTCTCCAGGCCTGAGCCTGTGAGGGCTGGCAGGGGGCGCGGCTGTTCCTGCCCCAGTCTGCCCCCATTGGTCAGCCAGGCTCCAGAGGAGGAGCTTCTCCTCTGTTGGGCTGGGCTGCAGCCAGAGGGGAAAAGAAAGGGCCATTTCCTTTGCCCTTTTTTGGCGCCAGGGAGGAGGAGGAACAGGAGGAGGAGGAAGTACTGTATGTATTTTTAAAGTGCATTTTTAAAGTGCATTTTTAAAAATGCATTTTTAAAGTGCCTTTTCTGTGTATTTTTGGTGCTTTTAATGCTAACAATTCTCCCTTGCTTTGACAATGATAATGTGGTGGTGATGATGATGATGTGATATGAGTCAGCTTCTGAAGCTGAGAGAGTGTCACCTTCCAAAGTGTGGTTTTGGTGTATTTTTTGTGCTTTTAATGCTAACAAGTCTCCCTTGTTGTGACAATTATGGTGATGATGATGATGGTGATATTGATATCAGCAAGCCTCTCATGCATGGCCAATGTTAGTTGCTCTGATTTTTACAAACTCATGCGCAGTGAAGAAAAACCAAAGTCTCTTGACCAAGTACACACTTCTGAGAAGTAAACTTGGTGCAAGAAACCTGAAACGGCAAATCCACTTCTTATGAAACCACCTTGACATGTTCAATATGCATAGCCATGTTAAACCATGCTAAGTGTTAAACCCAAGGGGTTTGGTTATGCAATAAGCCTCTGAAATATGCAACAGGCCATGTTCATTAAGGCCATGTGAAATGCCCAAATGTGCTGTCCTGTGTGTTTTGGAATGGAGGAGGTGGTTTGGGCAGAAAGGGAAGTCCATTTCTGCCATCTGTCTAGGAATAATGCCCAAATGTCCTCCATTTTGAGCATGCCTAAGAAACATGCATTTATATTAACATTTTTAAAAAAAGCATCAATTTTTTTCATGTGTCCTCCATTTAAAAAAACAACTGTGTCCTACATTTGAAAATGTTGTCCTACATTTGTCCCGGTTTGGAGGTCCTGACTTATGGAAACCCTAGTTGTGTGGGGATAAAAAGAAAGGAAAATAGCTTGGCCGGAGTAACAGCAAAGCATGATCGGAAGTATTGTATGTGTTAAATTGTAACCTTCTCCAACTTGGTGTCCTTCACCACTCCTATAAGTCCAGCTAAAGAAAGAGAAGTTGAGTGTAAATGGAATATTGTTCTATACGTTTAAGGTTGAAGTCACAGAGTCTATCTTCTCTTTCTTTAATCATAGTTTTATAGGCATTTTGAAGAGAAGATGCTATTGCTGTTCCACAAGGAAGCCTAAATTAACAAAGGGTTGCTTAATTCTCATCAGAGGCAACTTCAACAAAAGAAGCAAGAAAATGAATAACTCTCAACAGCGAATAATGCAGATGTTGAGGCCCCCCACAGACAATTCATGGCAATACTACAATTTCCGCCAAAGAGACACACATCTATTTCTAGTCATAGTGGACTTGTTCTCTACATGCTAATCCTTATGCAGACCAAAAGGCACTGTAGCCAAAATCTTTGTAGGGGAATTTTACTTAGCTCAAATTGAAGGGAGTTGGCTACAAGGACCTTACGAAATCATCTCCCACCTGTATACTGGGGGGCTGGTGGATCTCAGAAATGATGCAGAGGCAGAAGTCTCCAATTAAAGTATGTTTTATTTAAAGGGGGGAAATCACACAGCAATTCACTATCATACACTTGTTCATTCAAGGCTCAGGAAATCAGGGGTGAGTTTGGAAAAGATTTGAGGCAGCACTACAGATGATGCTTACTATAGATGAGGCTTGCTTCTGGACTCCAATTGGGTGAAACAGGGTGAGACACAGTCGTTCCAAAAATGTTGGTTGAACGGAAGTTCTGGTAGTTAGATTAGAGATCAGTGACATAGAATCCCCATGAAATCCAAAGTAGCACACTGAGAGAAGATTTCTAGGGATTTTAAGGGCTAAAATTATCCACCTGACAAAGGTGTTGGATTGTCTGGGGTGAGGTAATCTGGTCTGGCAATAATCAAGAGAATGGGAAGGGAGTTAAGTCATTAGCTGGTTCATCAAGTAAGATGATGGCCCATTGCCCATTAGTGACTCCCAAACTACCTGTTGGGCTAGTTTGAGGGGTATTGTTCCCAAGAGCTCCCATGAGGCTGACTTCACCTAGGTGTAGTGTGTACATGTCCCATTGCTTTGGGGATTATGGCGGACTGCAGGGCAGAGTCCATCTGGGGTCATGTGGAATACCACACACACCAAAATTCAGAAAAATGCACTATAGCTAATAGCACCACTCCCCTCAAGAGGGAGTTATCCCTGGTGGAGCAGTGGTTAAATGCCTGTACTGCAGCCACTCACTCACAACCCACAATATCAGCCAGAGGCTCAGGTAATTAAAATGAAATATAGCACTATGATTGTGTAGTCTGAAAGGGTCCCTGGAGGACTACATTATCCCCACCTCTGCTTTAATGGGACCCCTCCCTGCCAAAAAGAAACACCCCAATAAAGACTGAACATGCTCAGGGTTTACAGAGTACTGATTGACTGTTGGAGAATGGGAAAGAAGGAACTAAAAACGGAAAAGAATGCGATGAAAGATTCTGGAAGACTTTATTGTTTGGTTGGCTGAACAGATGAACTGTGTACTGTAACATTTTGTTGCATGCTCGACTTACTTCACACATATGGGCTAACTCTAAATGTATTTATTGGGAAGCAGCCCCCACTTTGTTTGAGTTTACAGCCACTAAAAAGATTCTGCCTCTGCTAATGGTAGGAAAGAGAAATAAAGAGGCATACTTTCCCCATAGTTAATCATTGTTATTATGATGATACTGATAATGATGGTGCCATCAATGTACATGGCATTTTACAAAATAAAACAGCAGCAACAAAAACCAGCCAGTCCTTCCAAGAACACACACACACACACACACATACACGCGGGAAGGAAAAACAAATATGACATTAAATATGACATTAACGAGATACAATTTTTGAACAAATCATCCCGGCAAAAATGCAACAACCAAAGCAATATAACCACTTCCTCATGGACAGAACATACGCAAAGCATGTTCATTCTCTCTCCACCATCCCACATTATGTCTATTTTGTAGAGGACAGATGCTGACAGATTGTGAAAGGCTTTAAAAAACAGTTTAGGGCCCATGGCCCCTCACCTTTCATACTAGAGAATTATAACACAGTGATTCCACTTTAAATGCCATGGCTGCATCCTAGGGAATTCTAGAATTTGCAGTGTGGTGATGCACTCTCTGGTTGAGAATTTTAAATATCTCTCCCTAAACTGAATATTCCTGAATTCAAAAGGATGGAATTATGGCCCGATTTAGACGGGCCTTTGCGGCGCCCCCATCACGTGCTAGGGGTTGGCCAAGGATGCACCGTCTATATTGGCCTCACCCCTAGCACATGAGGGGGGTGTCAAAATGGAGGTGCCCTGTACACACGGGCACCGCCATTTTGACATGATGGACGCATAGCATCTGCACGTCTCGGCGCCTTTGTGATGCTGCAAGTGTGCCATTGGTGCATTGCGATGTCACAAAGGTGGCGCAAGAAGAACTCACCTTTTGCAGGTTCTTTTTGTTCTGCAGTGGAGCCGCACAGTTTAGCCGCTGCAGCTCCCTCACGGAGCAAACCAGGGCGGCAGGAGACCGCCCTTTTAGGGTGGTCTGTATCCTGCCAATGTTAGTTAAAGTGGAACCATAGCACTATAACTGTGTGCTGTGTCTCTAGTCATCCCATGGTTATAAGAACAGTGCTGTTAGATTGTAAATCACATAGGACAGAACCAGCCCTTCCATTAGGGATAGGCAGGTGATCACCTTCTCAGGCACTTCTGAGAGGCAGCAGTGGCAGTTATTCTTTCTGAGTTTTGTGGGTAGTCTCTTCTTTTGCAAGACAAAGCCGTCGGTTCCACAAAGCCTGTTACACATCCTCAGACTTCAACTGCTACGCTACAGATAGCATGAAGAGTAGGTTTTCCCCTTAAAGTTTTCTTGCCTTTAAAAGGAGCCATCTCACACCTCCATCGCTGCTTCTTCTCATAAAATGATAGAATCCCAGAGCTGGAAGAGGGCCATTCAGTCCAATCCACTGCCATGCAGGAATACACAATCAATGCAGTTCTGACAGATGGCCATCTAGCCTCTGTTTAAAAACCTAGAAAGAAGGAAATTCCACCACTCTCTTAGTGTGTTCCACTGCCGAACAGCTCTTACTGCCAGAAAGTTCTTCCTAATGTTGAGATTAAATCTCTATTCCTGCAGTTTGAATCCATTGTTCCATGTCCAAGTCTTTGGAGCAGCTGAAAACAAGCTTGCTCCATCCTCAATATAACATTGGCGCACTATAGACCATCCTTAAAGGACGGTCTGGCAGCGGTGCCGTTTATGCTGCCGGCAAGCCGCAGTGGATATACTGTGTGGCTTGGCAGTGGCAAGAAAAAGAAGCCGCAAAAAGCGGCTTTTTGCAGTGTGCCAGTGACGCCATAGCGCACCATTGGTACACTTGCAACATCACCTGGGCGCCATGACGTGTGGACGCTAGGCGTCCATTACGTCAAAATGGCGGTGCCTGTGTGAACAGGGTGCCACCATTTTGTACGTACTCCGTACGTACTAGGGTTGCGGGTGTCCAAAAGAGACGCCCCCAGGCAACCCTAGTACGTACAGAATACGTACTTGGGTGCCTGTCTGTAGCGCGCCATTATTTCAAATATTTAAGCATGGCTATCATGTCACCCCTTAACCTTCTTTTTTCCCAGCTAAACATACCCAGCTAACCATACCTTAAGTCACTTGCCGTATTGCATCGTTTCCATACCTTTAATCGTTTTTATTGCCTTCTTTTCGACATATTCCAGCTTCAATATCCTTCTTGAATTGTTGTGGTGCCCAGAACATACAGTATACCACGTGAGGTCTGACCAAAGCAGAATAGAGTGGTACTATTACTTCACTTGATTTGTTGCCCAAATTATTCATCTCTTTAAAGTACTGTGACCCTGCAGCTCTGACCCTTCTATTAAAGCTAAATGGACATTAAACAATAGTGGCCTTTTAAAAAAGAAATATAATGGAAGCTGTCAAATGCTGCTACACCGGGATTAGTTTGAAGGCATCATTTTATTTATATCCTTGATAGCCTTTTAATCCAGACATTTTAAGCAGGGCTGTAACCTTGTTGTGATGTCCTGGTTCCATCCCACCCTCTCACTCCTCAGCATTTGTTTATGGCTGTCTCTCAGTGTGGTGTTCCTTCTCCACCTGATTCCCAATTTGTTTTTCATTTGAACAGTAGTTGCTTGAAAGATAATGTCAAAAGCAATCAGTGCAGAAACAAGCATTGCTTTTTGCTTTGCATAAAAGATAGTCTCTGTTGAACATTTTGCGTGGGAAATCTTGATGTGGCAACACCGAGAGAAGGAGGTAGGAATACAAAAGCATTCCAGAATGCAGACCCTGTGTGCCACCATTTGTCTCCTCTGTAATCAGATAGCTGCGACATGTGCAAGTAACTAAAGGGGGGAGGGAAGCAATAGCTAAATGTCATGTTTGTCACTAGCAGATTGGACTTAGATCTGCTGGTGCTTGTATGGCAGGAGACAAGAGTCTGCAGCAGGCTGGCAGACCTTGTGAGATGTCAAGCCTAAGACCATCCATCAGCAATGGAGGGCTCTCCTTGGGCATCCCTCCAGGATCTCCAGCAATGTGTTCTGCCTGCTTTGCATTTCAGAAACAGAAATGTTATTGAAAGAACATGATAAAATGCCCGTGAGTTGCATTTGCCTTAAAAGCCAGGGGTTTGTACAGGTTTGTTCCATATTTTTCAAGATTTTATAAATGAAAACTGGGACACAAGTGGCCAAGTGACATTAGAGTGTCACAAAGAAGGCAAAATTTATTAAAGCGAGAGAACAGACAAGCTAGAAGAGGTTGCAACAGTTTGCTTTTGTTTGAGTGTACTGGAAGGGCAAAGTTTCTCTCCCTCTTCTTCTTCTGCCCTATTAAGTTAAATGAGTGCAAAGTACTAGTGCACTCTGAACTAATGGGCTGAACAGACTGCCTGTAAGGGGTGGCCTGCAACCACCCCTTTCAGCACTGGATTGGGGCAATGGCAATTACATGCTGCAGCCCCAATCTGGCCTTTCCGTGGCATAAAAAGGAGCCACAAAAAGCTACTCCTTTTTGCACCGCAGAAAGGGCACCATAATGGCTGGTGCTGCAGCTTTTCTGTGCTCCTTTGGCACTGTGTCATCTGGACATAGTGCCAGAGGAGCGCTGTGATGCTGCCTGCTGTGTGGTGGGGTGCATGGCATCACACTGGCATGGGGGCGGAGTTGGGGCATGCATCGTGCAGACACCATGCCCCCACTCCGCCCTCACACCAGCCTTTATGACCAGTCTGTAAGTCTGCAGCAATTGAAGTAAGCCAGGATGAAGCGAGGGTACGGGGAATGGGAGCAGGAGAGAGAAATGGGGACTTCTAAAAGCAAATGAAAAAGAAGTGAGTTATTTAGTGCTTGATTCTGTAAATCTCTTGATGCTAGATGCAGGGATGAGCATTGTGTGCCTGTTGTTGAACTGCAGTCCCCAGAATTCTCCAGCATTGACTATGATGACTAGAACATTCCCATTCTGACTAGAGCATTCCCATTCTATACTTTTGTAGACACCGACTTAGAAGTTTCAGCTAGCTATTCTCATCTCTTCCCCTATTTTTTTTTTTTTTTGGGTGCATGCAACATGGCTTCTTAAACGAAAAATTTGGGGAGTTTATATTATTGTCTTTTAGAGGAGAATCAGGGCCTGACTGGTTATAGACACCAATTACTCAGTTTCCAACCTGTCGATCCAGTGTTTTAAATGAGTGCAAAGTAAGTTACTGTATATACTCATACATGTCTAGAAATTTTAGTTAAAAAATTGACCCAAAAAACCTGAGTCAACTTATCCATGGGTCAATGTAAGTACTATACTTTAACTCTTACAGATATAAAAATAGGACCATTACCTTTTCCTGAATAGAGTGATAAAATGTGAGAGTTTTTTGTGGGTTTTTCAGGCTATGTGGCCATGTTCTAGAAGAGTTTCTTCCTGACGTTTCTCCAGCATCTGTGGCTGGCATCTTCAGAGAATACTTTGCCTGGAAAAAGTGGGTGTATATATACTGTGTGAGCCTGGGAATGCAGGAGTGATTTGCATGTGTATTGTTCTGTGCTGATGGCTGGCCACAGAACAATACACATGCAAATCACTCCTGCATTCCCAGGTTCACTCAGTATATATACACCCAACTTTTTCCAGGCAAAGCATTCTCTGAAGATGCAAGCCACAGATGCTGGTGAAACGTCAGGAAGAAAATTTTCTAGAACATGGCTACATAGCCCCAAAAAACCATGGATGCCAGCCATGAAAGCCTTCAACTGTCCTGGACTGCAGCCAGCACACACAGCCAGCGCTGATAAGGATGTCTCAGCAAGGTAATTAGCAAAGCAAGCAACTGAAACAGTCCACAAACCTTGCCAAGAGTGAAAGAGAAAACAAGCCAAAAGCCGACATCAGAAACACAGACATCACCATAGTCAGTCCAGGGTGAGGGCAGCCAGAAGGTAACAAGGGTCCAGTCCATTCCAAAGTCAAGAGTCAGGACAACAAGGAGTCAGGATACACAGAGGCAGTGCCGGCAGCAATCATACCAAAAGATCATACAATAAACTCTAGCATTAAGTTGGCGTCTCACTGCTTCCTAAATAGGAGACGCCCTCCCCATACCAGGTGAGGCTGGTTAGCTAATTGCCTCTCAGCAATTCTCTGGGATCTGCATCTGCCAGTACTCTCAACCCTGTGTTGTCTATAGGAGGGAACCTCCAAGCCTGGTTCCTCCCCAGAGTCACCACTAGGCTGCTGTACCACCAGAGGAATCCCATCAGCACTAGGACCTGGCTGAGCCTCCTCCTCTGGGGCTGGGAGATCAGGGCTGGTCTCTGGAAGAGCAGGATTAGCACCTGGTGTAGCCTCAGTTACCTCTTGCACTGGAGGAGCCCCATCCTCCTCCTCCGAGACCTGCTCTTGGCTGACCATGACATCGACTTCACAAAATGTGAGAGCTTGGTCCATCCTGGCAGCACCAAAAAAAAAGTATGGATCCCCTCTATCCAGCCTTTAGGATGAGGACAAACAGTTATGCCTGCCAGAATTTTCTAAGTTCTTTGATATCCTTTTCCTTTGCATCATCCTTTGCATCCTTTGTTACGTGCCCCTAAGTTTTACCCTCTCCTTATCCATGGGTCATATCAAAATCCATAATTTTGGCCTCAAAACCTGCCCTCGACTTATACATGAGGTCAACTTATAGTAGAGTATATACGGTAAATGAGTGCGGCTCTACATACAAATTCTGAGTGTGTCTCAAACTCTTCTCTTGTTTGGGTTCTGTCTTTTATCCTCACTCCATGCCCACATCCTGCCCTTTGCATTAGGTGAGTACACATATGTGTTCATGCCCATACTCCTAATGCAGACACAAATGGAAAAACTATATATGTACATCAGGACTCATGCCATGACTTTTATTTTCCCTCATTGCAGTACTGTACATATATAGTTTTTCCATTTGTGTAGTAAACAAAGATTTGAGTTCCTAAACTCAACGAGGGCCCAGCACTATATAATGAGAAACATTTCTTTTACATGGTTAAAATCGGTAACCCTCTTCTCAGTCAATATCTAATTTGTCCACCACCATGACTCTATGAAATGAGATGATGACACATTTCAGGCAAATAAAATATATTATAATCCAATTTAAGACTTGGAAATTCCAACCCTCCATATTTCAAATTATTAAAATTAGATGCCCTCAAAGTGTGTGATTTCTTCTTTTTGTATATCCAGTCGTTTAGAAGCTTCTTCCACATTAATAGAAACATGCCAAGTAGAATTTCTGGAAATAATAAAAAAATATTTGCAAGCACTGGCTCTTTGGTCACTGTAGTCTGCCAAGTCAAGCTAAATCCATTTGGGCATTTTTTCCAGTTGACTGATATTTTAACAATGGACTTATAAACTGAATTTATATAACACAATACTTTTTAAAAACAAGAATGTGTGATTGAAGTTGGGAGGAGTAAACCTGTAACTGCTTCTTTCAGTCCTATCTAGCAAAAGCAGCAGGACCAGCAGGGTGAGATGGCCACCTCAGACAGTAGATCTGGGATGCCATCAAAAGGCAGTAGATTTTAGTTAATTAATTTGTTATTACTCTGTATTTACTGCTGGTGTGTGGGAAAGTACTTGTGGGACTTTCTCCCTCATGTACCTAAATAACTTGCCTATGGATTTTGATTAGGGTGGGTTGTAGGGAAAGTGGCTTTCTCCACTCCACCTTAAGCAACAAAATGTCTTGGGCCATCCTGGAAAACAAGATGCATGACTTCACGTCATTGTGTTGTGAGTTTCCAGACCTCTTGCCAGCAGTAGCCAACAAAGTGGACCTGGGAGAGGGAAACTGCCAGCATGATGACATTCCTTTGCATGCTCTTCCTTTATCTGAAATTATTGGGGAGGTGCAAGCAAAAGATACTTGGCCATGATTTTTGTCCATGTGTCTCTTGAAGATGCTCTTGCATTTAATATCATATGACTGTTACAATATGACTATAATATTTGTGTTTGTTAATGAATTCTTACATCTTCCTAATGATCTAAAGCTAGTGGCATTTTCCATTGTTAGTCTATTTCAAAATTCTCCCCTCCCCAATGAGATAATGTATCACTTACATTAAATTGGTAGAGTGAGCTCTTTTAAACTCATGGTGACTTACTTATGACATTACATGCATCAGGAGAAAGTGCTGGGTATCAAGCTTGATCAAATAATTATTAAATCATAGAATTGGAAGAGACCGCAAGAGCCATCCAGTCCAACCCCCTGCCATGCAAGAATACACAATCAAAGCACTCCTGACAGAGGGCCATCCAGCCTCTGTTTAAAACTTCCAAAGAAGGTCACTCCACCCACTCTCTGAGGTAGTGTTTTCCACTGTTGAACAGCTCTTACCATTAGGAGGTTCTTCCTAATGATTAGTGAAATCTCTTTTCCTGTATTTTGAACCCACTGCTTTATGTCCTAGAAGCTTATTGCACACAGTTTTTTAAACGTTCCGATGTTCAAATGCAAACGGAATGGATTTTATCGCATAGCTTCGTTAGTGAGACGTTTTCACCCGGTTCGCTTTCCGTTCCATTTGCGTGAAATTTTCCCGACAATTGTCTTCCCTTTCCAGTAAATGTTACGAGGCCATAAAATCCATTGTGTGCAATATCTTTGGAGTCCTGGTTGTGCCCCCATCCGATCCCTACTGTTATGGATGTGCCGTGAGACCTCTCTTCCAGACTTCTCCTCCCTTGCTGCTTTTCCTTCCAAGACATGATATCGACTTGATCTCCTCAAAATTATTGAACAGTTTGGATTAAAGACATTGGTTTATATCATCAAGCAGGATTCAGTGTATGCTACCAGAACAAGATTTGAGGATGGGCCACTGGAGAATATATATTTTAATATTGATACGTTCTTCTTTTTCCATCACCCCCTTTTGTAATAACAATATCCTGTTTTGAGGGAAAATAACAATTTGAGGAGGCAACATGGGAAATGCATGGAATGCTGGTGCCACAAACAGAATTCCTCGATTATTTTCTGGGAGACTAAAGGTAAGCTGATTACATGTGAATTGCAAAATATTTTTAGTAATGTCATATTTAATGTTAAAGCATAATGGCATTATATGTGTTTGATTATTGGTACCTAATGAAATTGCCATAGAAAGATATTTTCTTTTTGTACACATTGTAATCACCATTGTTACTAGTTTTATTTTATTTTATTTTTATCTGCATGCAGCATGTGTACAATACAGATATATTTGATGTGTTTAATAATGATATGGAAACTACATTTTTTGTTGGATAAGACACCACAGAATATTGCACAATTGGGGACTGTGGAACTGCCCTAAACTCCCTTTGAAAATCACACCCGATTCTATTTCTCAAGAACGCATGTGCAGAAAAAGGGGATAGACGGGGTGCGCTTGGGATGGGACCTCACAGCCAGGTCCAAGAACAATAACAGGCCATCTTCTCCCTTAACAGTGTACAATAGCAATCGTTCTAATCACATTAATATATCACTAAGAACACTAGATGCAGTAGCATTAGTCCTCATCCAGTTTCACGATCTGTCTGCTTTGTTAACAGGAACGGAATGGGAAAACTGTGAGTGCGATAAGCTTCCTAGTCCAATGATGGAGAATCTTTTAAAAACCAAGTGCCCAAAATATTTAAGATTGCAAGCAGTAGCTCTATACTAATCAATATTAATGAATAATGAATATATTATGCTAATGTACCTCCGTTTGAGACCGAGAAGCTTACAAGATGCAAGGCTTGAAAGTAACCAAGACCCTAGTCTGAACAACAGGGAAACAAAAAGCTGCACAGATTGAACCAGGAAAAGAGCTGTAGGTACTAGTGGCTACAGTTTTTATCTTTTAAGCAAATAGCACCTAGGTCATAAGCAAAAAAAAACCCCAAAACAAAGCCCAAGAGCAAACATTTTTCAAAATCAATCTTTGCCCAGTCACACTGTGCTATTTTGGGTCTCATCTTGAAACAACACCTTGTTTAAATGCAAAACCAAAACACATACATCATGCAGAAGTGAAGTGACATTTGTATGCCTTAAAGCATGTCTGTACAATTTATGACCCATCAGGCCAAATGTCAGCACATTGGTGAAGAGCTAGAAAATATTCCTAGTTTTGGTGTGCTGCTCAAAATGCAAAAACAGGGACTGGGAACAGATTGTCAAGTAGGAGGCTATAAATGGTAAGTAGGCTGTATCACCTGGATTAGCATTATGTAGGCAACCAGCATGGTGTAGTGATTTGAACACTGGAATATGACTTTGGAGACAAGGATTTGAATCTTTGCTCAGTCATGGAAACCCACTGGGTGAGGGTTGCCATAAGTTGGAAATGACTTGAAGGCACACAATGGGTTCATTCCCACTATGATAAAATACGAATCTTGATGCGAGTTATATGGCCCTAGTGCCCACTGGAACTCGAATCTGGTCCTCATTTGTGGGAAAAACCCATGGCAAATGCCAAAAGCTTGGGGTATTTAGATAGCCTGTTTTTAGCAGTTCTTTTCGGAAACTTTGATCCCGACCTGCGTCCATTAAGTGGGAACACCAGATCGAGATTGATTCTTTCAGAGGGGAGAGGCAAATGTCAGAGGGGTGTGTGTCATCCAGCCACAGAGATGTCACAACCCCCCGTGCCACCTTTTTAAAAAAAACTAATCGCAAAATTGATAGATTGGCAAAGCAACTAACTGCAAAAGCGAGTAGCTGCTAAGCCACTCTACTGATTTTGCAATTAATTTTTTTTGGGGGGGGGGAGAAGGCTCCTCCTCCTCCTCCTCCTCCTCATGCCAGGCCCCAAGCCTCTGATCATCTCCCTATTCCTCCTGCCTTCTTCTTCCTTCTCCTTCATCCTCCTCCTCCTCCTCACACCGGGACCCAAGCTCCCCTCGTTTTCCTCTAGAGCCTTCATCCCTCTCTTCCTTTCCCGCCAGGTCACTGATCCTTCCTCCTTCGTCATCCTCTTCCTCCTACCTCCTTCTTCCTCTACCTCCCCCTCGCACTGCTCTGTCCTTCATCATCTCTGAGCATCACACTCTCTCAGCCTCAGGTCACACTCTCTCAGCCTCCAACCCCCCAATCTCCGAGCGAGGCAGCCGCTTAGGTCACGGATGATTGACATGGGATTCTGAAGCTGCGCTGCCAGTGGGGACGACAATTGGGGCAAATTAAATCGCTTGGACTAGGCTAAGCAAAAGATCCCCTTCATAATGGAAACTGGGGGCCTTTTGGATTCGCTTTCAAACCCAAGGCATAAGCGAATCAGGAAGCGATTCATCCTGCCAGTGGAAATGACCCCAACATGTTTCATGTTGTGGCTCTAGGGGGCCTCAGCTACCTTTCTGGATACTGTATATTAGTGGATAACCAAGCACCTAAGAAAGCAATATATGTACCTTATAAAAAAGTTACTACTGTACAGTAGGCCTTATTAATGGAACACACAGATGAAACAGCCTGACAAGTTTTGCAGGCCTACATAAAAATACTGACTTTAAATCTAAAACCCATTTCTCTCTTTCTGTTTTTTTTTAAAAAGCCATTCTTTCTTAGCTAGAGATAAATGTGACTCTGTGATGGTGACTGCTGGCTATGTGTATGTATGTATGTGCTTGCAAGAGAGAGAGAGAGAGAGAGAGAGAGAGAGAGAGAGAGAATAAAATTATTGAATCCCCATTTACTAAAATGGGACATTTCATCCCCATAGAGTCAGGTTCTGTTGAAGAATCTAGGCAGTCTACAGCATTGTCACTTCACAGCTGCAAACAGTATTCCCAAACTCCATCCCCTTGTCATGTAAGGCTCCCCTGCAATAATAAGAGAAATGACCTGGAGAAAAATTGGCCTGCCAAAGCTTTTTGATTTCTGCTATGGAGGTAATGGCTGGTGTAATATATGGGGGCATGATGTGGGGGGCAAACCTTGCTTCAACAAAGCAGAGGTTATATGTGCTGGTTGATAGTAGGTTGGCTTCATTTTTGAAAAATTTAAATTTCTCACATGGCTGGGTTTCACTGAGATGAGGAAATATCTCACAGCTCAAGAAGGGTGTGTTTTAATTTATAGTATCTGATTTTATTTCATTTTTATTCCACTTGTATTTTCTTGTTCTGGGTTTTTACGTAGCAAACATTCAATTCTATACACATAAACATTCCTACAGGCATATATCATTTGTACACTCCAATACACTCATTGGGGTCAGTAAGTACCCCACTAGTCATACAATGACAGAATTTTTATTTTATTTTTTAAACATTTCTATTGCAAGAGGGCTAAGCTGCTCTGTAGAAGTTGTTTTCTTTTGCAGAAGAACAGGGAGCAGCAGGTGGTTCTGGCTTCTAGGGCAGTAAATGGAGACAGTCTGAAATACTCCTTTATCAACTGTCTTGTAGACTTATCCACAGACTGGCTACTCTCTACTTTTCACACTCTCTGGTTGTGAAGAGCCAGCCTTCTGAGGCCTGAGAAGCTGATCATTCCAGAGTGAGTGGGTGGCTTGCCTCTTATCTTTTCCTATGCTCCATTAATTTCAATATAAACAAGGAATGCCCTACCACAAGGCACGGGATTTGTTGGAGGGGAGCAGGCAGCTCAGACAGTGTGCTAGAGAACTAAAAATGCCTACTGATGATTGAGGCGTGAGGCCGTCTGCCATTAATACTTCTGAGACTAAATGCTTCTGGTCCTCCAGGGATCTGGAGATGAAAAATGTGTGCACGTGTCTTTGTCTCTGTGTTTCATTCATGCCAGTTCTTCTTGAACAGAATATAGTTTCTAGTTTTCATGGCTTTTGCTGAAAATGGGCAGAATTTATACCGATAGATAACACAGCTAGCAAGCAGTTATATAAAATGTCTTTGTAGTGACAGTACAATTTAGTTCAAAAGTACGATTTTTTAAAAAAAGGAAATGCTTCATCTGATTTCTAAATCATACTGTATATATCATGTACAAATTGATCTCACGTATCAGTCGAGAGAAGTTTTCAAAATCCTGGATTTTGATATGACCCATGGATAAGTCAAGGATAAAACATAGGGGGCTATAAGGAAGGATGGAAAGTGGGAAATACCATGTCTGTCCCTCTTTCTCCTTCTCTGGACCTCTCCCAACCAAATCTCAGGTGCTGGAGGAGAGGTTTTAACCTCGGATTGAGAAAGGAAGCAAGTGGATTTAAATGGAGAGTTGTTTCCATAGGAAGCAAGGGCTCGTTACAGACGGGCCTTAAAGTGCGCGCTCCGTGCGTGCTAGGGTTAGAAAGGGGCGTCCGGAAAGGACGCCCCCAACCCTAGCATGTGTGGAGCGTGCACAAAATGGCGACGGCCGTTCCACACGGCCGCTACCATTACAACGTCACGACCGCGCCGCCTCTATACGGGGTGGCGCAGACGTGACATCGTCACGCTGCACCAGGGTGCATAGTACACCCCTTCCCCGGCTGCAAAAGGAGCTCCGAATCGGAGCTTCTTTTGCTGTTTGTGTCGCTGGGCGCAGCCTTCAGATGGCTGCGCCCAGCAACGCAGAGGGGAAAGGGGACAAGCGGCCCCTTTCTCCTCCTCCCTGCCGCCGCGGGGTGTCCTTGGGGCTTGAAGCCCCTTTCCAGGCTGCGGGGAAGGGGCCTTTTGCCGCTTCTCCGCAGCCTGGAAAGCGGCGGATCGGGGCCTCAGCAGCTGCCGCTCTGGCCGCTGAGGCCCTGATCCGGCGGGGAAATGGGCGGGTGCAGGCCACCGCTTTTCGGCGGTCTGTAGCCCGCCAAGGTTTTGCAAAAAGGACCAGAGAGAGAACCAAGGGGATTTAAGTGGAGAGTTTTTTTAATAGGAAGCCAGGGCTTGCGAAATGGAGCAGAGAGAGAAGCAAGTGTTTTTTAATGGGGAGTTTTTCCGAAAGGAAGCAAATTCTTGCAAAACAGACTGGAGAGGGAAGGAATTGGTGTTCAATGGAGATGGGGGCATCAGGGTTGCTTGCTTTAGGACCCTTCTAAGCACTACTGTTGTATTGACCCTTATATAAGTCTACCCAAAAATTTAGGGTCAATTTTGGGGCATAAATTTATCGACTTATACTTGAGTATATAGGGTAAATTCTTTAAATTGAAATTTATTCTAAATCTGAAGTACAAATCAAATTTATATTATTGTAAGTATTCATGCATACTTATATGCGTGTATTCATTACACCCCTAAGAAAGCCATAACGGAGTATACAGTCTCTTTCCCCTCATTTTTATGATCATGACAAACTTCTAAGGCAGGCTAGGGTGTGAGACAGTGGCTGCCCCATGGTCAATTGGTAAGTGGGACTTGGATGTGGGTCTACCCAGTGCTAGTTCAACACTATACAGTAAGTCCTGCACAGTTGTGGCTTTGACATTTGATATGATTATTCACACTTTTAATATGTTCTTTCTAGGACTCTCTAGATCGTTCAGCATGACTTCATGTCAATGTCAACCAGAAGTCATGCTGGAGTACCTAGAGATTCCTAAAGAGAACACTTTTCTAGGCATTTGTAGGTCCTCCAGTGCAATTCTATGATCAACCTCTGGCAGATGTTGACCACAAACTTGAACTAGAGGATCTAGAGATTCCTAGAGAAGTATTCCCTCTGGTGAAAAAAGTAGTGTTTATTTATTTGCAGTTTTCCCATTTTCACAAGGGTCCTGTATCCCCACTCCCAGTGAATGGCTGCAGTACAGGTATTTACCCACTGCGCCACTCCCTGGTGGCGCAGTGGGTAAATACCTGTACTGCAGCCATTCACTCAAGACCACAAGGTTGCGAGTTCAAGACCAGCAAAAGGGCCCAAGCTCGACTCAGGCTTGCATCCTTCCGAGGTCGCTAAAATGAGTACCCAGACTGTTGGGGGCAAATTAGCTTACTTGCTAATTAGCTTACTTGCTGTTCACCGCTATGATCTTTGGAATAGCGGTATATAAATAAAACAAATTATTATTATTAATTAATGTGGAGGGCCCACTATGTTGGCTACACCATGATGATGCAAGTGCAGTGCAGCATCCACATGATGCGGTGTCATCAACTCATGACAGTGCGCCAATGGTGCATCCATGGCATCTGCCATGCACACAAGAAAGAACGTGCTTTTAGCGGGTTCTTCTTGGTGCGGAGGGAGACTGTGCGGTTTGGCTGCTGCGGCATCCCTCAGGAGCAAAAACAGGCGCCTCCAGCCTGCCCTTTCAGGGTGGTCTGTCAAGTCCCAATAATCCCTGGGAAAAGCTGGCATGTAAGTAGTTTGGAAGAAAAGGAAACACTGAGAAGAAATAATGTCCAGAAAATGAATTGGAGAGTGCATCATGTTTCATGTGTATGAATCCCATGTTATTGTTCTAGAATAAAATACTCATATAGATTGGTCCTCATCCTTATTCATCTTTATGAATTTCCCACAGCTTTAAAGTCTCTGGAAATTCAATAAATACAGACCGCAAAGTGAAGACATGTCATTTCTTTCTTTCATCACTTTCATTTCTAAGAAAATATTTTCAAAATATACTATAATGAGTGACTCATCAAGCCATCTATCTGTAGTAGTATTTTTCAGTAACAGCTGGCTAGCTGAGAGAAGATCTAATCTTATCTTTTTGACCCAAAATGTAAACCTCTTTCTGGGTATGTAGGCAAAGCCTCTCCAACTTTCTTTTATAATTATACACTTTGTCATTCTCGTCTCATCTCTCTCCTTATCTTGATCATTTGGTTATTTTATCCCTTTTGAGTTATAGTATCCATCTCCTTTACTTATCTCACAAATCCTATGTAATGTCTTGCATGTTATCTTTTGTTATAATGCGGGGTAGAGGTGGGGACGGAACCCACCTTACATCCCCCCTTTTCAGGGCATGTGCATTATGATTTGCTTCAAAAAATGAAAATAAACATTGCGTTGTTAGATTCTTAATGAGCCTTTTGATCTGATTTTTAGCTAATAATGTTCTGGAAAGCTGGGCTGGCTGGTACCTGGAGGGAAACACAAGTAAAGCTAGAAATCAAAGAGACACATCCATCTGTGGCATTTTGGTAGGGTCGCCATAAGTGAGGACCTCCAAACCGGGACAAATGTAGGACAAATGTAGAACAACATTTTCAAATGTAGGACACATTTTCATAAAAATGGAGGACGCGCAAAAAATTGAGGTTTTTTTTTTAAAATGTTAATATAAATGCATGTTTTTAGGCATGATCAAAATGAAGGACATTTTGGCATTATCCTTAGACAGATGGCAGAAATGTACTTGCTCTCGGGTTCAACTTTACTTCTCAGAAGTGTGCACTTGGGCAAGGGACTGTGGTTTTTCTGCACTGCGCATGAGTTTGTAAAAATCACAGCAAGTTACATTGGCCATGCCTCAGAGGCTTGTTGATATCAATATCACCATCATCATCATCATCATCATCATCATCATCATCATCATCATCATCACCTCTATAATTGGCAAAGAAAGGCAGACTTGTTAGCATTCAAAGCATCATAAATACACAAAAAATGCACTTGCATATATTTAATAATAAAAAATAATGAAAAAATAAATAAAAAACAAGGCAGGGGTGTATATATTTGATAATACAAATTAATGTAATAAAATAAAAAACAAGCAATAATAAAAATTAATGTAATAAAACAAAAACAAGCAATAATAAAAATTAATAAAATAAAAAATAAAAAGCAATAATAAAAATTTAAAAAATTAAATAAAATAAGTATTTTATATTTTTAAATATAATTTAAAAACCCCAAAAAACCAAGGCAGACCTGTCAGCTTTCCTCCTCCTCCTCCTCCTCCTCCTCCTTATGATGGCTGGCGCGGGAGGAAGGGAAGCAGGGCAGGCGCGCGTGCGCGGAGGGAACTGAGGCAGGCGCGCACGCGCGTGGAGGGAACTGGGGCAGGCGCGCGCGTGCTGAGAAAAAAAGGCAGGCGCGTGCGCACGGAGGGAATGGGGCAGGCGCGCGCGCTGCCACTGGCCCCTGCTGAGGCCTGGGCGGCGAGCGAGCCCTCCCAGTGGGGGCGCGGTGGCGGCGGCGCTTCTGCCGCCGAGTAAGAGAAGGAAGGCGGAACCGGAGGAGGAGGTGGGTTGGCGCCACAGCAGCCGCATTAGCGGCAGCGGCAATGGCCGGAGCGGGCCCCCAAACCGGGAATAAGGCACGGGTGGGGGCCCAAACCGGACTGGGACAGGGAGGGGCCCCCTGAAACTGTGAACGGCACGGGGGCCGCCGGGTTATGGCAACCCTACATTGTGGGGAGGAGTAGGTGTTAAAGACTTTTCAATTTTTTATAGTTGAGAAGCATTTTGGAGGTTCAATTCTTTGTCAATGCAAAAATCTAGTGCTACAGTCTCCCCTTAGAGATGGCCATCCAGACTTCACATAAATACTTCTGGAAAACACATTCAGGCATAGCAACGATGGATATGCAGCAAAGCACAACAAAATTCCAAATCCACATCATGGTGATGCCTTTAATAGTGCAACCAAAAGGCACAAAATACATTAGGCTAGCTTTCAAAAGTCACTGGCTTCTTCATCAGGCAAGGATGTTTAAAAAGTGAAAAGAAGAAGATAACTGACAATGTCATGGGCCTACATCTGGTTTGAGATATTTGCTGAAGTTGGTTGTAGAGGTGGTCTCAAGGGAAGTTTGATGCAAGCAAGAGCATAAAGAAGCCAGTGAGCTTCCAAAGCTGGTATAATCTATTTTGAGACTTTGGGCTGGCCTGATGTGGATTTTGGATTTTATTAAATGCCTCTAGAGAAGAAGATACCTAGAATAAATTATCTAGAAGTCCTTGGCTGCTCAAAGTTCTTGGCATAGTGACTATGTGCATGTAAAAGACTGTACTGAAGACAACAGAGAGCCCCAGATGACTCACTGAGATGGGAAGTTAGCATTCTGACTAATTCTGTAGCCCACCAAAAACATGTATAAGCCTCACTAAGGAGTTTATCACATGGGGAAATCCCGTGCAAAAACTGGATTTAAAAGCTGTAAAAAGTCTACAAAAGCGGGTTGGTTTTCACACACGTCGTTAAACTGGTGTTAACCCAAACGGAAGGTAGACAAAAGCCACTTTTTTTTACTTTTGGGATTTTCTGAAAGTAAAAAGGAGCAGCTTTTGTCTACTTTCTGCTCGGGTTAATATCACTTTAACAACGATGTTGTGTACTACGCCCTTCAATTTTACAACTCCCAGAATAGTTACAATTTTGAATTTAAAAAGAATTAATATATAAAACAAAAATAAATTAATAAAAACAATGACCACCAATGAGAGAGAGAGAGAGAGAGAGAGAGAGAAGGAGATTAGGGAGAGAAAAAACTAGAAAAGGCGTGACAATGTGTAATCCTGTGTCTGCACAGGACTATGTCCCATTGAGTTGAATGGAGTTTATTTACTGCTAGACATAGAACAGCAACTCAAAGCAGAGTTAGCAAACATTATAAAGGGACCTGGTCTCCTCTTCTGGGAGAAAGGCCGTATACAAATGAAATAAAAATGAATTAATATAAATAAATATAAATATATATAAATAATCTTCAACCACTGCTGGAAGGATAGAAAACTCAGTACCAGGTGAGTGTCTCTTGGAAAGGTATTCTACCACTAGGGTACCACAACAGAGAAGGAAAACACTTGTTTAACATAACAAGACACTAAAAATTTAAGTTCTTAAGCTTTAGGGCAGGTCTTTGTGGGTGTAGGTTGCCCTTAGATTCTCCAGCTTTGTAGGACTTTGAAAATGAATACAGTGGGCCCTTGGTATCCACTGGGGTTTGGTTCCAGGATCCCTGTGGATACCAAAATCAGTGAATGCTAAAGTCCCATGAAATACAATAGCATAGTAAAATTGTGTCCCTTATATAAAATGGCAAAATCAAGGTTTACTTATTGGAACTTATATAATTTAAAAATATTTTCAAGCTGTGGATGCTTGAATCCGTGGATAAGTAGGGCATTTAGAATTGTGTCTGGATATAGGCCCATTTCATTTGATGATATTATAATTGTGTTTTAGATCATTTGGAATTTGTAAACAGTTTTGAAAGGCAGTCTATACATGTCCCATGGCTTTTCAAGAACAGGATTTTCCTGTCCTTGAAAAGCTGCAGGTTAAGCCTGGGTTATATACGAGCTGTATACGGCCAGCCATGGAAGAATCAGATCAGTCATTGACAGTTAAACATGAGTCTATCCTGTGGGGATAAAACAGAAGAAATCGCTTGCGATAATCTCCTATGTGGTCCAATTTTTCTACCATTGCAGGAGGGCTCAGATCCCTGGCCTAGTTTGATGGGGACTTGAGCCCTCGAACCCTCCCATTTCATGGTCCATGGTGATACATGGCTTAGGCAGGGTACAGACTGCCAGAAAGAGGTGACCAGGAGCCGCCTCTCTTTTTTGCGTAGCTGCGCCACATCAGCCAAATTGCGCGCCGCGGCTACACGAGAAAAAAGGACTGCTAAAAAGCGGCTCCTTTTTACGCCACCGCAAACAGCTGGTGGTGGCATAAGCACATTGCAGCTGCGCGGCTCCATCTAGAGGACATTGCAGCAGTGACATCATCGCTACATGCGCTGTCAATTTGGCACCATGCAGCAAGGACGCCCTCGTCACGTGCGAGGGGCGAGGGGCGTCTAGAAGTGCTGCCCCTTGCACGTGATGAGGGTGTCCTTTTCAGCCCAGCTGTATCAGGCCTCAGTTTCTCTCTGCTTTTGCTTTTCATGCATGGCCAGTGAGGGATTCTGGAAGCAGCTGCTGTTTACCTTGCCTGCTATAGGCAGGCACGCACAGGTAGAGTAGGATAGGCTACATTTAGATCCCAAGTTGCTGCTGCAACTCATTCCTGTGTTTTCTCAGCCTTCCTTCATCATTCTCCCAATGATGCTGATGCTGCTAATGAAACTTCCTGGTAAACAGTGGAAAAAAAGGTCTGGGTGGATGTAAAAAGAAACTTCACTGCCAGAGGGACTGCATCTAATAGATTGGACTGTGCAAAATGTTTCCTGTGTAATAAAACTTTGAACACCAATACATGATCCAGGGTGTTCTGCAATTTGTTGACCTGTGGCTTAGGAGCAGAAATTAAAAAAGTTGCTTTGGTTTGCATTACAATAATGCAAAAAGGAACTTTTCCAAACTTAAAAGCTCTTCAAAAGGGTGACCCATACATGTGGAAAGCAATCCCTCAAATGTAAACGTTTGAAAAGCATGGTATCTGACAAAATTCTTTGTTTTTTGTCAGTACTAAAGCAGACAAAACAGTTCTGCAGGAAAATTCATCTTCCAATTTCCATGCAACTTCATTTATTATAAGAGGGCTATTGCTTGCTGCTCCTTTTCATATCTCTATGTGAAACACAATAAGCATTTAATAAGCTGGACTGGATGCTAACTATGCAAAACCTTTCCTGTGTAATATGGCTTTGAGCAACACAACTTTCTCCTTGCCAAGTCTCTGTCTCTCTCACACCTGATTTGTGGCCCAAGCTCCAAGCATGTCTGCTTTATATGGCTCTTTAGCACAGGACGAATGGATGAGATCAAATGCTTGTCAGTCTGCAACCCAAACAGCTGAGAGGTAGGATTAGCACATTAGTGTGCTCTGAAATGGGAGGCCTACCAAAGGAGATTAAAGCTTTGGCCAGCAGTAACCACTGCACCCTGTAACACAATGTCCACTTTAGAAAAAGTAGAATGGTATGAGTTGCTATGAAAAACCTACAAAGAAGAAAGAACTTAATGAACTGGGCTGTTTTGGGACTATACCCTCCAACATTTCACAAATGAAAACCAAAGCATTGTCTGCAAGAATATAATTTCCACCTCGTTCCAGCATTGTCCTTGGGGTGGAGGGGAGAAAAGGTTAAAATATCTTTTAAAACAACTTTACCTGTTGCTCTGGATGTTTCAGGATGATCTGGAGAGCCCCACTTGCATAGTGTGATGGCTGTCCACATAAGTGTCCCTCTGGGCCACCTAGTATGTCTGCCACTGCTGTGAGTCACTCATTTTGAGGTCAGAATGTGGCACCTAGGACAGTGATGGCAACCCTTTTAGAGACCGAGTGCCCAAACTGCAACCCAAAACCCATTTATTTATCACAAAGTGCCGCATCCCTCTGGCTTTCTAGTAATGACCTCTGGCAAACTCTGTGCTGGAGTGATGGCTCACGTGCCCACAAAGAGGGCTCTGAGTGCCACCTCTCGCACACGCGCCATAAGTTTGCCACCACTGACCTAGGGTGTGACCATTGCTGGGTACCTCGTTCTGACCTCAGAAGCGAGTGACCTGCAGTGGCAGCAGAAATGCTGCATGGCTCAGAAGGACATCCGTGCAGACAGCTATTATGGTGCAGAAATGGAGGGCCAGGTAATGGGTGCAGGCCAGGGCAGCTGTGGGACCAGGATATTCTAGGCTGCCCCTGGAGTATCCTTGCCAGTGCAAACAACAAAGCCCAGGATGCATGCAGCTGAGCCACGTCAGTGTGGCCAAGATGACAAAATGTATTAATGAGGAAGAACAGACAAGCTAGGACTCATAGAGGCTGCAGCGGTATAATTTTGTCTGAGTATACTGGGAAGGGTAAGACACTGTCCCCCTCTTCTCCTCTCCCCCATGCTGAGTTAACAGAGCAAATTACTGTTGCACTTTGAATTCAGTTTTCAGGAACTGAAGTAAGCTGAGAACCAGCATGGTATAGTGGTTTGAGTGCTGGACTACAGCCCTGAAGATCAGGGTTTGATTCCTCACTTGAGCATAAAACCCACTGGGTGACTTTGGGAAAGTCACATTCTGAACCTCAGCCTCAGCAGATGGCAATGGCAAACCCCCTCTGAAGAAATTTACCAAGAAAACCCTATGATAGGTTCACCTTAAGGTAACAATAAGCCCAAAATTGCTTAGTCACACAACAACAATAACAACAAGGACAATGGGGGAAAGAGGGAGGAGGAGAGAGAACCTGGGACATTTTAAGAGCAGCTGAAAAAGTCAGACAACAGAGGATTTATCAGGACAGTCCATGATTAAATTGGGACAATTGGAAGGTATGGGTTTCTATTCAATCAAAGAAGTGAATGCTGATGCCCAAAATACATTTTAAAAAGTTATCTTTGCAATGAGTTGGCTATGAAGCTTAGAATACAGAGGGTTAAGAAAACTATCATGAACAGATTGCAGGGGGATTGAATGGTGGCAGATGTTGCTGATGCTACCCAGATCCTTGGCCCTGCCTTGGGTAATTCAGAGGCTAAGTGGCTTTGTTACAGAAGCAACATCTGGTGCCTGGATTGCTTGTCTCTATGATGATAGGTAGCATAGGAACTGGTGCTGCCCAGACACTGGAGATTCCTAAACAGGCTGGCTTTGTGTCTGCAGAAATAAGTCCCTTATTTAAGCAAATAAGCAAATCTCTTCCTATTCAGTGGGGCCATTGGCCATCATATCCAAGGGCTCATTCACACTACCAAAAAAATCGGTTCTGAAACCGATTCAATCACGTGAAGTTCATACTCACCCCGAATCTCACACAAGCGAATCTGAGGCTTGCACACCCGTTCCGTGGTAAATGGCCCCTAGCGCGGGTCTTTTGAAATTGGCGCAAATACCGTTTCTTTTTAAAAACCCCGGGTCCTGGGAATGAGAACTTTGGCCTCGATCACGATCGAGGCAAATTGAGGGAGGGATTTAGGTCAGAGGGTGGGCAAAGGGCAAGGCATTTCCTTCCCTCATCGGAGGGGAGGGGGAGGAGGAAAGAGCCCTGGGCAGAAGGGCTGCTGCTGGGCAAGGAGCAGGCAGGGCTCCTGGCACCGGGAGGAAGGGGATGCTCTCCTCCTCCTCCTCCTCCTCCTCCTCCTCCTCCTCCTCCTCCTCCTCTTCCTCCTCCTCCTGCTCTCCTGCTGGCCCCTGCTCCCTCCGGGGCCATTCAAGGCCGCCTCTCTTGCTGGGGGACTTGGCCAACCCCAGGAGGGCACATTGCATGCCCACGGAGGCAGCCGCTTCCAGCCTGGAGCCTGGCACCCAGAGAGGGGCTCCCCTGAGAGCCAGCCTGGCAGCCAGGGGATGGCAGGAGGAGGAGGGTCGCTAGCCAGGCAGCAGCAGGCCTCCAGCAGCTGAAGCAGGGAGAGAGATTCCTCTCTCTCTCTCTCTCTCTCTCTCTCTCTCTCTGTGTGTGTGTGTGTGTGTGTCAGAGGGAAAAGGGGGGGTGGTCTACTTCCCGCTCCCGCAGCCTCCCTATTGCTCTTCTCCCTCACGATCCCAAGGCTGGAAGGGATCCCCAAGGGACATCCAGTCCAACCCCCAATCAAAGCAACAACCCCCCCCCTTTTCAAGTAGCCTCTTTTGACCATTTATGCGCATTTTTGGGGGGGTGACATGTCTGTGTGCTTGCTTGTGCTTTATTTCCTCTTGCTCCTGGATTATTATTATTATTATTATTATTAATGCGCTGCATTTCCCATTTATTCCCAATTGATTCCATTAGGTCACTCTCTCTCAGCCTCAGTGGAAGGCAATGGCAAAGTGTAAGCAGGAGGAAAGGGGTCAGTTCAGCAGAAGGGGAAGCTACAATGTTGCAAAAGACCTCACTTACAATCAGTGTTACATTTTTAAACAATTTTTTGGAGCAAAGGGAAAGCTACAAATGTTGCTTTTAAAAGCATAAAAAAATGCATGACAATTCCATCCTTTGCCTGGGACAGGGGCAGATCTGACCCAAATGCCCACAGGTTTATAAAAAAATTAACCCTGTGCCTGGCTCTTTAAAAAAAAGGGAGGAGGGGGAGGACACTTTCCGATGCCCTGCAAAATGTCACCATGACAATCGCTTGATTGACAGCGGCCACCTCGCAGGCAGACACAGAATGCATTCGATTTCAAACAGAATGCATTCGATTTCAAATTTGTAGTGGGCACTTGCTAACGGAGCGATTCGGGGGAGGGGCATCCGGATCATCCCAGTTCCCTCCACGTCTTTTAGGCCAGTATGAATGGGGCCCAACTTGCCTGGGCTTGTAGGAAACCTCTGATAAGCTGAGATGAGCTCTTTAATTTAGCAGGGTTTTGGGGAGGTTGAGGAATCCATCCTGTTTATAAATGGGTATATATTTCTTTGCATTTCTGTGCATTCATATTGGCAAGATGTAGAATCTTTGCCAGACCTACAGAGCAGAGATAGTGAACAGAAATATACATAATATTTGCAATTCAAGGCTTATTTGTACATGACTTTTTTGTACAGAAAACTGCATTATGTTTTTGTTGTTATCATTATTATTAAATATTATTTAATACTATTTTCTATGCATTCAAACAAAAATCCACCAAACAGTGGTACCTTTATTGGCCAACTGAAATGCACAATATATTTGTTGCGAAGCTCCACTGGCTTCTTTATCAGAAGACATTACATACCATACAGGAAAAAAACAAACAAAACCAGAGATGGTAATAAGATGTCTGCATTTTGTTTTTTCTGTCCTTAGTTAAGATGGTGTGGTATGGGGAGGGTATGTTTAGCAGGCTGTCTCCTCCTCCTCTGGCCATGCGGCAAGTGGACAAAGTCCATGAAATTTAAAGTCTATTTGCATATAAAGAAGGACTCCTCTTTTGCAATCCAATATGTCTCCATTCCTGTGAGGCCACAGGCCTCCTTGTAGGCAGAGGACAATGGATTCCTCAAGAAGTCTCCATGTTTTGGCATCAGAAACATTTTGGTAGGTTTTAATGTAAAACGTTAAAAAAAAACATGCCAATCTCATCCAAATTTGAGAAGAAAAACATTGTTTTACCTTGGTTGAAGGTCTCAGTCTATTGGCTCACAATGTGATATCTCACAAACCAGAAAACATGCAGGGGTAGCTGTGTTGGCCATTTAGTAAATTCAAGCATAAATCCACTAAACAGTGATACCTTTATTGGCCAACCGAAATGCACAATATACTTGTTGCAAGCTTTCGAAGCTCCACTGGCTTTTTGATCAGGCAAGGTGTTAGGTACCAAACAGGAGAAACATTAGAGACGTTAATAAGATGCCTGTATTTTATTGTTTCTGTCCTGCAGAAAATGATGTTTCCTGACTTTAAAAAAAAAACACATGGGCTTTTTGTACAGACTAAGGGGCTTAACAGACTGGAGTTATATGTTGGGGTGGGGGCAGCATGGGGGCGTTACATATGCACACCAGCTGCCCCCATGTTGGCATCACGCCACGTGCTCAACCGCATGGCGGGGGCGTCATGGCGCTCTGTTGACACAGTGTTTACACGCTGTGCCAAACACGCTCCAAGATGTTGCTGCCACTTCTGCAAGGGTGCAATTTTGCAGGCGTTAAAAGGAGTGGCATTTGCTGGTCCTTTTAGTACTGGCAAAGCACTGGATTGGAGCCATGGCATGCGATTCTCATGGCCCCAATCTGGTAATGAAAGGGGCGGCAGGGCCCAGGGACGTAGCCAGGATTTTGGGAAGGGGGGGTCCAGACTAAGTGCCACCATTTTGAGAGGCTAAGAGCCCCCCCCAAGACACAAAAAGGGGGTTGAGCGTTTACATTAGAATGGCACCACTTGAACTTCCGTTATGGCTCCGTGCTGCTATGGAATCTTGGGATTTGTAGTTTTGAGGAGCTGTTTGGCCATCTCTGTCAGGTGCCGCAACAAACTACAAGTCCCAGCATTCCACAATATGGAGCCAAGGGCAGCTAAAGTGGCATCAAACTGGATTGTTTTTTTAAGTGCAGATGCAACCTGAGTCCTTCCTCTGAAGGCGTTTACATCAGATAAATTCAGCTCGATAAAGCAAAGTGCAGCTGCTCAAGCAATGAGCGGCAGCCACTCTGTTCATGCTTTGAGACACTGCATTCCAACTTCTGAGCTGAGCTAAGAACCCAGGTTGCAGCCACACAACATTTCATTCCCACTTTCAAGAGGGATTTTTAATTCCAACACACACACACACACACACACACACACACACACACACACTACATACACACATGCACACAATTTTTATCTATCTATCTATCTATCTATCTATCTATCTATCTATCTATCTATCATCTATCTGTCATAATTTTAAGTTCCAAGACATTATACCTTCCTTTCTTTTTATAAAAAACAAACTCCTTTAAGAGAATCCTATTTTGGGAGAAAGGCAGGATATAAAATCAATAAATACAAAATTATTGTGCAATAGTCCATCAGTGCATGGCTTGCATTATAAGACTTTATAACTTTAAAACGTTATACATTTAAAAACAATTAAAATCACAATAGGCTCAGAGTGCTATAGAATCATGGAATCATAGAGTTGGAAGAGATCCCAAGGGCCATCCAGTCCAACCCCATTCTGCCATGCAGGAAATCTCAATCAAAGCATCCCCAAACAAATTATGTAATGGGGGTGTCCATCTACATTGTAGAAAGATATACTATAGATTAGTGCTATGGAAAATCACCACCTTGAGTCTGTATATTGGGAGAAAGGCAGAATAGAAGAAAATAATAACAACAACAACATCTGGGTATTGTAGTTTTGTGAGATATTTAGCCTTCTTTGTCAGAGAGCTCTGGTGCCACAACATACTACAAATCCCAGGATTTTCCATAGCATTAAAGTGGTGTTGAACTGGATTATTTCTGCAGTGTGCAGCCTTATTAGATTGCAGTTCCCAGCAGTCTGTGGTGGTGCTGGATGATGGGACCTGCAGTCTAGCATTGCCTGGAGCAGGGCCATAGGACTCAACAGCCCCGATTCATCCTCTGGCAGAATTTGGGGCAAACTCCTTTAAAAATGCAAAAATAAGGAAAATAAAAACTCCTTGCAAAGTAAAACTCAGAGGTCTGCCAATGGTCTTTGCTTCCAAGGCAGGAGGGCAGAGAGGCCCAGACCTTTAGATTGATTCCTTAGGTTAATTAATTAATCCTAGAATCCTAGAGTTGGAAGAGACCCCAAGAATGGCCATCCAGTCCAACCCCATTCTGCCATGCAGGAACTCTCAATCAAAGCATCCCCATTGTAATGCTGAAAAGGGGCCAGCTAAGTGTATTTTATTTTATTTGTCTTTTAAAAATGAGAAAAAACAAGGCTGGAAGGAGCCAGAAAAGGGCCAAGCCTTGATATCTGGACCCCAGAACATACTCTAACTCCCAGAATTCCATAGCCATGAGCCAGAATGGAGCCAAGTGTCAATATCTGGACCCCAGAGCATACTCTAACTCCCAGAATTCCATAGCCAAGAGCCACAAAAGAGTAAATTGCTGCCAAACCTGGTTATTTCTTGAGTGTGGATGCAGCCCGATGCAGCCTCCTCCCCCCTCAGGCCCCGCAAAAAGTTTAGGGGGGGCACTTGCACTCCTCCTGGCTTTGCCAGGGCTGGGAGTAGAGGAAAATTGCTTGCTGGAGCGCGCGTGTGCACGAGCGCAGCCCCAAACAAACGCCAGGGGCCAGGGCGCCACTTCTGCTCCTCCTGAAGCCTAGAGGAGACCAAGTGGCACTCTCCCTGGCGTTGGATTGGGGCTGTGTGCGTGCGTGTGCACGCACGCTCCAACAAGCACCTTTTCTCTCTTCTTCTTGAAGGGGTGGTCCGGACCCCAGAACCCCCCCCCCCTTAGCTACGTCCTTGCAGGGCCCAAAGGGACGGTCTGTCGAGCCCCTAAGTCTCCAACTACAGCATTTTCTACACAGGATACAGTAATGTCTACACAGAAAATGATAATTTTGTGCAGAATCATAATTTTTTTGCACAAGAAACAACATATTCTCCACAAATCAAACTCTCCTGGTGTTTCTTTTCTCCCTTTTCTGGCTTGTCATCTGAGGCAAATATGTAAGATATAATATTTGGCTCAATTTTCTGCAGTCTTTTGATTACCCCCCATAACAAAAAACAACAAAGCAATGTTTATTCCTATCTGGTTGAAAAGCCATAGAGTTCTGACTTGTAGTACCAGGCAGATGTTTTGCAGATGCAGAGCTCTACAAAGAGTTCTAGTTTGCTTGGAAGTAAGTGATCAGGAAGGATGTAACAACACAGCAATACTAGTAAGCAAAACTCCACCATGACCCACTTAGACTGATGATTTTTTTTTTTTGCATGTAACTAAGAGCCAGCATGGTAAATAATAATAAATAAAATAATAAAATTTTTATTTATATGCCGCCCTTCCTCCGATCAGGGCGGCTCACAACATAATTAAAATACAAACAATTCCAATAAAAACATATTTAAAACAACCCAACAGTAAAGCCCCAAAGCCCAACCTCTTGGCCACGAAAGAGAGGAGGGAGGCCCACAGGATATTTACTCGGGGAATGCCTGTTGGAATAGGAAGGTTTTGAGGTCCTTCCTAAATTGGGCCAGGGTGGTGGACGAGCGGAGCTCTGTGGGCAGCGCATTCCAAAGGGCTGGGGCAGCTATGGAGAACGACCTCCGAGTGGTGGAGGCCAACCTAGCCCCAGGCACCTTCAGTAGCTGCTGCCCAGACGTTCTGAGAGTGCGAGGCGGAATGTATGGGGAGAGGCGGTCCTTCAGGTATCCTGGGCCCAAGCCATTTAGGGCTTTATAGGTAATTACCAACACCTTATATTGAGCTCGGAAGCGAATGGGCAGCCAATGAAGATCTTTTAAAACTGGTGTTATATGGCTGGTCCTGGACGCCCCAGTGACCAGCCGGGCTGCCATATTTTGCACCATTTGCAGCTTCCGAGTTTGGTATAAGGGTTGCCCCATGTAGAGTACGTTGCAGAAATCCAGTCTCGAAGTTACCAGAGCATGTACAACAGTTTCTAGGTCCCTCTGGGCCAGGTATGGGCGCAGCTGGCGAATCAGCCGAAGCTGATAACAAGTGCTCTTGACCGTCGCATTCACCTGAGCAGTCAGGTGAAGCGACGAGTCAAGAAGCACCCCCAGACTGCGCACGGAGTCCTTCACAGGGAGCGTGACCCCGTTCAGGACAGGTGGAACCACCGCCATTCCTGGACCAGGGGAACCTATCACTAGTACCTCCGTTTTCTCTGGATTCAATTTGAGTCGGTTTTCCCTCATCCAGCCCATTACTGACTCCAGACAGGCCACGAGAGGAGAGACGCCATCCCCTCTCACTACATCAGTCGGAGACATAGAGAAAATAATTTGGGTGTCATCAGCGTACTGATAACCCCGCGCCCCATGTCTCCGGATGATCTCTCCCAGCGGTTTCATGTAAATGTTAAATAGCATGGGAGACAGAATGGCCCCTTGAGGGACCCCAGTTTTAAGGGGCCTCTCATCGGAGCACACGTCTCCCAGCTGCACCATCTGGGACCTCCCCGAGAGGTAGGAACGGAACCACTGGAGCGCAGTGCCCCCGATTCCCACCTCTGCGAGGCGCCCCAGAAGGATACCATGGTCTATGGTATCGAAAGCCGCTGAGATGTCCAAGAGTACCAACAGGGACATGGTGTAGTGCACTCGGCCTCTAAAAGGTTCGCCATCACTGGTGTAGTGGTTTGAGCATTGGACTATGACTCTGAAGACCAATGTTTAATTGCTAGCTCAGCCACAGAAACCTACTGGGTGACCTTGGGAAGACACATGCTCTCATCCTCAGGAGAAGGCAATGGCAAATTTGTTCTCTGAACAAATCTTGCCAAGAAAACCCCATGACAGGTTCTCCTTAGGATCACCACAAGTCAGAGTAAAATCAGGCTCCTTCTATTTCACAATACCTTTGACTATCCCTTGACTATCACAGCTATTTTTCCCCTGCAGCTGGAACCGGTTGGGATGTATGATCAACTCCAAACATGATCAACTCAACATGAACCTCAGCTATTTGTGAAGATGGGATTTAATACTATTTGGAGATTAAGGCTAAAATCATGTGGGTGTTATATGCTGCATAATGGTCTGTTACATCTATAAAGTACATTTTTGCAGGGGAGAAAGTAGGAGGAGTCACTGCTGCCAGGAGAGAACACTGTCTTGCCAGCTCACAAGAAACCTGAGACCTAGCAATGGCATCTTTATTTTCTGACAATCTACTCTGCCCTCCCTCCATTGCTTCTGCCATGTTATGTCTGCTGCCAGTATTGCATGGTGACTGTGGCCACATTGACACAGTTATGTTGATTAACAGGATCTCAGTATACCCTCAAATATTTGGAAATAGTACCCAGTTTTACCTCATACAGCATCTAAAATTAATCTTTGTTACCATGTATATATAAATAAATAAAACTTTGTTAGTATAAATACCACTCATTTCTCTTTATTTTTGTTTGCTACCTCCCAAAAAGCCTAAAGCTACCAAAACAACAAAAATGGGCCTAAGAGCAAATCAAGCCAGAACTGTAGATCATTCAGTGCTCTTTTATGGAAAGCCTCATCATATTTTATGGCTGCCATGTCTCTGGCCAGTGCACATGCATAAGCACATTACTCAGATTGTTCAAGATCCAGGTTAGGTAGGCTGACTGGAATATACTTATGAAGATATAACTGGTATAGCCAGTGAGCCAGTTGCTAAGTGATCACTCCCCAATTTTCTTCCTCCTCTTTCCTATCTTTTTTGAAAAGTGGAAGTCCCATCCCTCCTCTTTTTCTGGCTGCAAGGATGTTCATAAGTCAATATATCATCCATTCTGGATCTGTTCCCTAATTCTCTTGGGTAAAGATATCTCACATCCATATTGTCATCAAAGATGGAATAAATTGTTGCAATTGTTTTAATGTTACCTTCCCAACTTTTGTCCCATATGCATCAAAGACCCAAGGTTGATTGATTTCCCTCTACCCTCTCAAGGGCCCTTACAGTGATACATGTTGCCACCTGTAGTAGTCCCCACCTTCAAGCCAGGTTGCCTAAGAACCACCAGAGTTAATGGGAAATGGCTGCTCCCTGACAGGGACGTAGCCAGGATTTTAGGAAGAGGGGGTCCAGACTAAGTGCCACCATTATAATGGAGCTTGGGTACGGCGGTGCAGCAGCATGCACCATTCATTTTTCTAATGGAAGGGGGGGATCCGGACCCCAAGAACCCCCCCCCCCCCGGCTACATCCCTGTCCCTGAATAATTCAGGGACGCTGGAGGTGAGGGGATGATTCCCTGACATTTAGGAAGCATGTCAGGCTTTCATGTGCATGTAACTGTGGTTGCAAACTGGGCTTGTTGATTCTGCTTTGGCTCCCCATTGCTTGCTGCTGTTTCCCTCTGCCATTGCCTTGATGATCACCACAACTGTCTCAGTCATTGTTGCTGCCCCTACTTTAGTTACCTGTGCCACTGTTCTCTTCACTGCTGTCATTTACACCACCTCTCTGAAATTACTCCTATGACAAATGTGACTCAAGTGTGCAGGGGGAAAACCATTTAAATAGGTGGAAAGCAGATTGGAATATTGCCTCTACCCATTCTTAAGGCCTACCTGCTCTAGTCAATCAGGCTGCACCTGACTGAGTAACCTTCTCCTCTTGTCCCATAGTCTGACTTCCAGACAGAAAGGAAGACAAGGCACCTGGCTAACATGACACCCACTCAAGCTGCTCAGCCCTACTCCAGTAAGCTTAAGATCTATTCTCCTAGTAAGTCAGGGAAGGCTTTTTCGTTAGAAGCCCAGTTGACTAAACTGAGGCTCTTGTACTTTGGACATATCAAGAGACTTGACTCATTATGCTGCAATCCCACTTCGATCCGCAGGGAGAGGCGGGAAATATAAATAAATCATATTATTATTATTATTATTATTATTATTATTATTATTATTAACAGTAGTAGTAATGTAGAAGGCAGTAGGAAAAGATTATTATGGTAGGTAATGTAGAAGGCAGTAGGAAAAGTGGAAGACTGAATTATAGGTGACTTGACTCAGTCTTATGGTACTGAGCTTACAAAAGCTGAACTGGACTGGGAACAACAGCGTCTCTTCAAGGTCTCTTATTAATAGGGTCACCATAAGTCAAACCAACTTGATGGTACATAACAACAACAATGCTATTTAGGACTAGCGATTGAATTAAAGTAATATAATTTTATGTTTGTTTAGTTGTGGTACTTTTTACTTTTTATGGCTGTTGACAAAGCCCTAGGGACATCTAAAGTTTTATTTTGAAGCCAAGGATTAATTTGGAAAGGTCTCCAAAAGAGCAGCACCACAATAACAATAGTAACCAGAGGTGGTTTTATGAGTGATTTATAAAGCAATTTCATACACCAAACATTTTTAAAGAGCTCATTGTGAAACAGCGTCTTAACTGGGGAATAATGAAATCAATTTTGGAGTCTTGGGTAAGAGCTCTGTCATCCTAGCAGATGTATTTTCCTCTCTACATTATGTTGTGACTTCTTTTCAGAAAAATAGTTTCTCCCTTGAATTGTTGAATTGACAAAAACAATCCAGTTTTTCCAATAGCTTTCAGAACTGTCCACAATTGTCAGTGTGATAATGTTGTTGAGTTTCCTTTAAAGCAAATATAGGACATTTATTGTGATGATTACAAAAGATGACAGGAGAAAGAAAACATATTTACAATATTGAAAAACATTTAGATACATTCATTTTGATGGTATCGTTTTGATTCCAATAATCAATGCAAAGGCACCATGGCTACTTCTAAACAACTATTCAATCACCAGCTCTGTTTCACACAATCTTACATGTTGACTGCATGTTGCTGCCTTTCACCATTAACAAACATCTTTTCTCATCTTCCTTTGAAATCAGTAATGGTTAAAAGTGCAGTGGGCCCTCCCCTTACACGGGGATCCGTTCTGGATCCCCCCCATGTAAGGGGAAATCTGTGCATGCTCGTGTCCCATTGGAAACAATGGAGTGTGTGCATGCAGTGTCGCGCATGCCATGGGGGCACACACCATTGTTTTTCTCATTGCACTGCTTCCACTTAAGCTGGTAGCCACATACAGTGCGCCCGCGTATGGCGCGGGTGCACTGTATGTAACTTTGACTAAACTGATCTCAAGGGTATTGGGGCAGGCCTGGTAAAAACCAAATAGAAACCTAAAATACAGTGGTGCCTCGGGTTACGAAATTAATTCGTAACGCGGCCGCTTTCGTAACCCGAAAAGCCTTCGTAAGCCGAATTGCCATAGGCGCTAATGGGGAAAAGCCGCGATTCCGTGCGAAAAAGCCGAAAAAAGCACCAAAAGTTTTTTCGTAACCCGAAAAAACATTCGTAACCCGGAACAATGATTCCCTATGGGATTTTTTTGTATCCCGAAAATTTCGTAACCTGGGTATTTCGTATCCCGAGGTACCACTGTATAGCAAAGACCATCTTCTGTTGTACATGTATACCTTCTCCTCATCTTCAGTTCAGGGACTTAGAGCTTGTATACACTGTGCAACTTGTATATCATCTATCATGCATTAGCAGCCCACTCTGGCTATAATAAACTTCCTACTTCTTGAGAACAGAGGTGGATGTCACAGGCTACACAATGAACTGCTTCTGATGCAGACAAATTGAATCAGCATACCCCTATGAGCACATCTCATCCCATCTGATTTCAAAATGCAAACAGAGCTGGGCCTGGGTAGAACTTGAATAGATGACCTTCAGCGAATACTAGGATACATATTCTTGGGCAGCTGTGTTGGCCATGCAGAAAAATACAAAATAATTCAAAATCCACAAAACAGTGATACTGTTATGGGGTTAAATTTGTTGTTGTTAGCTGCCTGTGAGTCCACACTGACTCATGATGACCCTGTGGATGATACACCTTTAATACTCCCTATCCTCCAATGCTCTGCTCAGTCCCTGCAAACCCATGCCTGTGACAAACTCCCTGATTGAGTCCATCCATCTGGCATGTGGACTTTCCCTCCTTCTTCTACCCTCTTCCTTTCCTAGCATTATTGGTTTTTTTTTTTTTGGTTTTTTTTTGTGTGTGTGTGATCCATGCCTTTTCATTATGTGGCCAAAGTATGGCAGCCTCAATTTTATAATCTTGGCTTCCAAGGAGAATTCTGGTTTGATCTGTTCAATGACCCATTTGTTTGTCTTTTTGACTGTTTACAATATCCTAAGCATTCTTCTCCAGCACCACATCTCAAATCTGTTGATTTTCTTTCTGTCTGCTTCCTTTACTGTCTAGCTCTCACATCTGTACATGACAGAATTTAATGACCTATATGATTCTGACTTTAGTGCTCAGTTTTATAACTTTACTCTTCAGGATCTTTTCTAGTTCTTTCATAGCTGCCCTATCCATTCCTAGTCTTCTATTTCTTGACTACAGCCACCACTCTGGACAGTGTTTGATCCTACATATGGGAATTCTTTAACTATTTTGATTTCCTCATAGTCTAGATTGGATTTATGTATTTCTTCTGTGGTCATTATTTTTGTTTTCTTTATGTTCAGCATTATTCCTGGCCAGCTACAATGCATAAAATACATTATGCAAAGTTTCAATTTACTGGATGGTGTATTTTGTGCATTCTAGGTCCTGTGTACACAGTTTAGGCTATCCTGCCCATCTGCTAAGGGCCCTAGTTGGCCCAGTAAAGAGAATACCAGGAAGGGCTAAGAAGAAAGCCTGCCTGAAACCCTGATAAACTGCTGCCAATCAGAGATCACAGTACTAAACTAGATGGACCAATGATCTGACTGAATATAAAGCAGCTTTTTGTGTTCCTAAATTTAGTCATGACAAATGATCTATTCAGGCATTCACAAGAATATGGAAGGGAATAAAGTATGGAGCAGCTGCTGGATTATGCATCCACCAGTCTTTCGCCATCTTCTTTCAATGTCCTCACATCAATTATGAAAGTCTGAATGAGGCATATTGGGTGCATTCAACTGAATGCATATAGGTGTTTATCACACTGAGGTTTTTGGAGCTTTTTGCAGCTCAGATCCGACGTGACTGCAGTTCCAACAATGTTATCAGACACAATTCCTTTCTATGGGAATTCCTTCTTTGAGGCTTCCGCAGTGATTCCAAAGTGACTCCTCATTTTGATGAATTTGGAAACTAGCGAATTCACCAAAATCTGATTCTAAGCTCACTTCGATTTCACTTTGAATTGGTCTGGTGTGGAAGATCACTCCGATGTGGCCCCCCTGAGCCCCCTGCATCTTGGTCCTACATCCCCCTCCTCCTCCTTCATGCCATCTTGTCCTCTCTGCTACCCTGCCACCTATCCCATCATCCCCTGCCTGCTCCTTCATCCTAATCCTGGCTCCAGTGACCCCCTGCGACCTATCCCATCATCCCCTGACTGCTCCTGCATCCCGATCCTGGCCCCACTGGCCCCCTGAGACCTATCCCATCATCCGCTGCCTGCTACTGCATCCCGATCCTGGCCCCAGTGACTCCCTGTGACCTATCCCATCATCCCCTGACTGCTCCTGCATCCTGATCCTGGCCCCAGTGACCCCCCTGTGATCATCCCCTGAGTGCTCCTGCATCCTGATGAAGGATGACAGCAAAGGAGGGGGCAGGGAAGGAGGACATGTCCAGAGCCCCATTGAGCATGTGCAAGGGTGCCGATTCTAATCATTGAACCCTCAAAGTATGTTCCGGTGTGGTAATACAATGTGCACTCACCGTGCTTTGCTTGAATCCGCATCATGTGACTTGTCTGGAATCGAACTGACTCCGCTTCCCACTCGATTCGGAAGGGCAACAGAAAGGCAACCAGGTGTGGTAAAACATCATGTTTTAACGTGAATTCACATTGCTAGACAGGAGTGACTCCAGATCTGGTGTGAAAAAACATCACGTTTTGCGTTGCTAGAACAGGAGTGACTGCGGATCTGAGCTGCAAACCCCCCACATGTGATAAGGCCCATAGAATCCCCCCCTACATAATTTCCCTTCAGATCTTCATAGTGTACAAACAGAATGTGGGGGCCAAATCAGTGCATATGGGGCTGGCATAAACAGCCACACTGCTTCTAAAGAGTGTGTGCTCTCACATTTTCTTTTGAACGACTAAAAAAGGCAGCTAACAGCCTTCTGAGAATAGCAAAAGAAGTCATTTATGGTTCATGTAAATTCTCTGGCTTCCAGTGGAACCAAGTGAATTAACCTTTGCTGAATAAGAGTTGCTGCATTTGTCTTGGTTAGAATTATTTAGGCCTGATTTTGATGCAATAGGTCTAAAAAGTGGTTTACAACAGCTACTGCAGCAGCATTCTGTGTTGTGAAAATGGAGCAGAGATAAACAAGCTCTGTCTCAAATGCCTCAGTAGAAAAACTAAGACAAAATGTGTGGGTAGGAAAGGGAGAGGAGATGACATCCCTACACAAAAATAAAGTTTATTGGCTCAACTTGTCTCAGATTTATTTTTTTTTTCATCATGAGTACTTACCACTATGTTCTCTAGGGTGCTCTGTACCTAAATGAGTGACTGTACTGGAGAACAAAGTACTGTGAGTTTAAGCAACCCAGAATAATAAATTTAATTCAAATGCACAGGTCCAATAAAACATTTTACTTTTTGCGCACATATTTGGATTTCATCTCCCTGTTTTCTTGCTGTATTGATGTTTTTCTTCCTTTGGTTTATGCCTCTTTGTGTTTTATGCTTATGTCTCCTGGTCATGCAGTTCCTAAGCACAGGATCAATCCAAAACATATTTATGCCTGAAGTAAAAGGTGAGATGGTACCTGTCATTTCATGTATAGAACCCAGCCTGAGTGGTGATAGGACATGTCCTCCATGATACCAGAGGATAGTCCAGTTTAGAAGGAGCTGGGCTGGCTGTGTGATGAACTCAATCCCAACCCCAACCCAGTCCAACCCAACTCCAACTCCAGCCCCAAGCAAAACAAAACCAAAACATGCTCTATGAATGACATTTCCTTCTCCTTAGTATCTGATGGCTCAGATGATCACTTAATTCTACCTAACAGAAGGTCTGACTTTGTCCAAGCATCCATCTGAGGAAGAGCCCACATATTACCGCCATATTGAGCATGTTGAACTTTGTAGCTTGTTACTTATATGGAGAGGTGCATACACTAATGGGACAGATGCTAAGTTGATTGGGGAAATCAGCGTAATTATACTTAGACCTTGTTATGTGGATGCTGTTTTGAACACACAGCAAAAGGCAAAGTTTGACACCACACAATTTATCTTTAGTGACCAATTCTAGTGAATATCACTTGTGAGCCTTGGGATAAGGTACATGGGAAGCTGTCTATAGTGTCACTGGCCCAGGTACTCCTATATTGTCACCTCTGACTGGCAGTGGATCTCCAGGGCTTCAGGCCAGATATTTACCTAGCCCTATCTGAAGATTTCTGGTATTCCTTGGTAGTCTTGTGTTCAGTTAGTTGTTGGAGTTAACAACCTTTGTATATCTATACATATTGGTGACTAAATTGTATGTCGTTCTCTTAGGTGGTTAGGCCCAGCACATTTATGATAACTTTCTGTTTGTTTTGTGTGTTGGTTCATGCCCATTCTCTTCCTGTTTCATATAGCTTTCCTTTGTTTTGTGGGGTCTCATCTG